>NW_020174553.1:2623039-2645309 GCF_003031525.2 Neophocaena asiaeorientalis asiaeorientalis
GTTTCTTGCCTTTTGGGAGGTCTGAGGTCTTCTGCCAGCGTTCAGTAGGTGTTCTGTAGGAGTTGTTCCACGTGTAGTTGTATTTCTGGTGTATCTGTGGGGAGGAAGACGATATCCACGTCTTACTCTTCCGCCATCTTGAAGCTCTCCTTGGCGAGTAATTTTAAAGTGATTTCTAGAAGAAACTGCATTAAGTTTTCTTGTTCATATATTCTTATCTCTAACATCAGTGTTAAAAGTAATTGTTAGCATAGAAGTGAAAATTACCCAAAAGTATGACCATAGTTAGTACCTTCAAAGTTGAAAGGAGTATTCAGTAAAATAACCATTGTAACATAGAGATTAATTTATGGTTAAATACAGGAAATGGTAATAGGAATAAGAATGTTCCTGAAGTGAACATTTATAGTCTTAATGACTGAACCATTGAATTATTTTAAACTGTAAACCTGTTTTCTTCCTAAGGACTGAAAGAACATCTATAGCAATGAACTTAATGTGTCCTCCGTCTGCTCCTGTAATTTGGCAGGTAGACACAGGCTGCTTTCCACAGTTTACAAGTGGGAGCCTGGGGCACAGAAGTAATATGATGTCAGAGATCAGCAAATTAGATGCAGAGACGGGGCTGGGACTGGGCTCTTCCGTGGGTGAATTTGCCCACCTTGCCCCATTAGACTGTAAATTCTGGCCAATCAGCAAGGCTTCCTCAGGTGTGGAATCTGCTCTTAGTAATAAAGCAGCATGAAGTAATTTAGAAATACACTTTGTTTTTAAAAAGAACATTTATGCTTTATCACAGCATCATGTATAATGAAACATGATAAAGCCCTACTGAGCTTGACATCTATGAGGAAACGAGCATTACTTTGGATTAGTGCCAGGGCAGAGAAATGACCCTATTATCTCTGTAACGGTAGTACTGTGCCTCACAGGGAAACTTAAATCATCAAGAGTGAGTTGTTATTCTCTAGCTGATTCTTTCTACACCAGTTACTAGTATATTAAATCAGAAGGCATTGGAAAGTTCTTTCAAGGGGCTTGGGAATATAATTCAAAGGTTTCAGTATTCACCTTGACCTGAAACATCATATAGATCTGTGTTTACACATGTTTATAGATGTGTACACACAGATACATATACACACACACACAAATTTCACACCCCCATTTCTTTGTACACACCTCTTATTTCTACATGAAAGACCTCCTTTATTTTCTCTTGTGTTAAGTACTTCTTCATCTCTAAGACCCCTACCAGTTGTTCCCTTGTTGGTGGTGAAGACATCTCGATCTTACAGTCAGGTTGTTGCTTCCCTCTGTCTTTCCTAGAACGGTTCGTCCTCACTGCTACATCATGTTTTTATTTGTTTGCTGATCATCTTTCCATCTTTTTAACTCCCAGTTGAGTGTGTGCTTCTTAAGGGCAGGAACTGCCTTTTTCATTTCATAGTCTAGCCTCTTGCATGATGTCTGCATATGCCGGGTACACAGTGACTATTGAATAATATATATTATACATAGTACATATTATACATATATATTGATATTATAAATATATATAATTTATACACTCTGCTGTATTTTCAAAATGTGTTTCAGATGACTTGTAAGCAGTACAACAAATTAGAAGAGAATTGGAAGGAAAAAGAGGAAGAGAATGGGAAATAAAAGGGGCCAAGCATGAGCTAATTCATGCCATGAGTCTGTCAGTGTCTATGTAATATGAATATAAGTGCATTTGCAATTACAAAGGAAGCATATCTGTGGAACTTACAATATATATATTTAAAAATCTATCTTGTCTGATTTTTGAGCAAAAAATTACATCTTTTTTATTTTGGCCTTGGAAAGCTCTCTCTCTTTAAAGCCACACATTTTTTTCAACGTCTCTGATGCTGAAGAGTTTCTCTATGGGATGCTCATTAGTGCTAAGATTAGAATGTAATCAGCATGTGGTAAAATGGAGTGGCTCAGTGAGCCCCACTGCTGTGAAAACAGGAATCCGTGCTATGACTGCACAGAGGCCCTTCAGCTCCTGAAGTTTCATTATGTAACTCCTTTTACCTGCTCTCTTTCATAAAACATTATACATGATGTAGGAATGACTATTTGATAATAAGCTGCTCTTGGAATAAATATCTTTTAAGTTAACAAAACAAAAATGTACCTGGGAATTAGAGCTTGCTCCCTAGGTGGCCTGTTTGCCAAGTTTAAATAAATGCATATATTAAAATGCTGCTCTGAACATAGGGGTGCATGTATCTTTTCAAATTAGTCTTTTCATTTTCTTTGAATATAAACCCAGGAATGGAATTGCTGGATTATATGGTAGTTCTGTTTTTAGTTTTTTGAGGAGCCTCTGTACTGTTTTCCATAGTGGCTGCACTAATTTACGTTCCCACCAACACTGCACAAGGGTTCCCTTTTCTCCACACCCTCACCAGCATTTGTTATTTGTAGACTTTTATTTAAACTTTTTTTAACTGAATGAAAGTTATTTTAAATTCTGTAATGCTTTACACATTTCAGAAGTTTCACACACACGATTTCATATAATCCCATAATAACCCTTTTTCCCCTTCCCCCGTATTGCCCCTCTCCCCCCGATAACCACTAGTTTGTCCTCTATTGGTGAGTCTGCTTCTTTTTTTTTATCCACTAGTTTATTGTATTTTTTAGATTCCACATATAAGTAATATCCTACAGTATTTGCCTTTCTCTGTCTGACTTATTTCACTTAGCACAATGCCCTCCAAGTCTATCCATGTTGCTACAAATGGCAAAATTTCATTATTTTTTATGGCTGAGTAGTATTCCATTGTGTATATATATACCATAGTATTTTTTATCCATTCATCTGTTGATGAAGTCTTAAGTTACTTCCATATCTTGGCAATTATAAATAATTCTGCTATGAACATTGGGGTGCATGTATCTCTTCTGTCTTTTCAAATTAGTGTTTTTGTTTGTTTGGGTGTTTCTGGATATAGACCCAGGAGTGGAATTGCTGGGTCATATGGTAGTTCTATTTTTAGTCTTTTGCAAAACCTCCGTACTGTTTTCCATAGTGGCTGTACCAGTTTACATTCCCACCAACAGTGTAGAAGGGTTCCCTTCTCTCCACATCCTTGCCAGTATTTGTTATTTGTGTTCTTTTTGACGATAGCTATTCTGACAGGTGTGTGGTGATATCTCATTGTGGTTTTGACTTGTATATCCCTGATGATTAGCAATGTTGGGCATCTTTTCATGTGCCTGTTGCCCATCTGTATATCTTCTTTGGAAACATGTCTATTCAGGTCTTCTGCCCATTTTTTAATCAGTTGGTTTTCTTTTGTTATTGAGTTGTATGAGCTGTTTATATATTTTGGATATTAACCCCTTATTGGTCATATTATTTGCAAATATTTTCTTCCATTTAGTAAATTTTCTTTTCATTTTGTCAGTGGTTTCCTCTGCTGTGCAAAAGCTTTTAATTTAATTAGGTCTCATCTGTTTATTTTTGCTTTTATTTCTTTTGCCTGAGGAGACAGATCCAAGAAAATATTCTGATTTATGTCAAAGAGTGTTTGGCCTATGTTCTCTTCTGGAAGCTTTATGTTTTCCAGTCTTACGTTTAGGTCGTTAATCCATAAAATGGTACTTTTATTTTCCTCCTCTCAGGATTAAATTTATGCAAAGCTACGGAGTGATATTTTGGGTTCGTTTAAATATAAGACTCTTCTTGAATCTCGTTCTTGGCATGCTTTTTTTTTGTGGAGGACTAGCTTTGTTGGCCATGTTGTCCCTTAATTAATTATTAAGGTAGTGACGTCTTCTTATTCTGGGTAATTTATTGAATACAATGAAGCAGTTACTCACTCACTGACAGTTTTTCAAAGGATGTGGGCCAAGATGCCAAGCCATTTCTTTCGGTGCACCAGCCCTTAGAGCGATGTGTTCCAGGGGTTTGCTAATTACCAGCTGGCAACTGATTTATAACACAAGGCAGGAACGACAAGCCTCCTGAATGGTGGCCACTGACTCACAAGCAAGGCGGAGTGTGTACCGGCTTCAAGCCTTGTCTTTCAGTGTGCAGATCTTGCTGCTTGGAGAAAGACTTGCGAAGAGCATGCGTGCTACATTTGGCATGCTTGCTATCAGCGTTGTTCTTGACCATCACTTTGGTTTAGCAGCTGAGAACTGCTAAGTAAAATGTGTTATTCCAGTTGAATATGTCTGTCTTCCTATTTGTCAGTTCCTTTGTCCATCCATCCATATATCTATTGGTCCATCCATCCATCCATCTAATACTGGATTTCAGCCATCAGTGAACGGGCTGGAATTAACCTCTGAATGCACTGTTTAGAATTGAGGTTGGGAAACATTTTCTGTAAAGGGACAGATAGTAAATATTTTAGGTTTATAGGCTATGCTGTCTCTTACAACTACTCAGCTCTGCTGTTGAAGGGCAAGGACAGCCACAGATAATATGTAAATGAACGGATGAGGTTGTATGCCAATAAAACATTGTTTACAAAAGTTGACTTGCCCACTCCTGGTTTAGATAGTTGGAAGTATCTGACTCAACATAGTTTGTGTGCTACACAAAAAAACTTTAAAAAAATGTTTTTAATGTTTTCTTGAGGTTAGACTGTACATTTTTGTTTTTGTTGTTGTTTCCACTGGACCACCAGGGAAGCCCCTTATATGTTTTCTAACAGCTATGTGTCAGGTTTCTTGGCTTAATTGTCATCTGTGTTTAGGTTTACCCACAAAAGTAGTTTTATAGGTTTTACCATTTTGTTACTTAATTAATTTTATTTTATTTAAACATATACATGACTTAAAGCTTATTCATCTCCCGCTGGCACTGGTTATAGAAAGGTCATTGGATTGGAAATACACAAAAATACAAGGAATAAAATTTTCTACCATATCACTGATAACAGCACCATTAAATGTGATCGTTTTTACTTACAAATATGATTTAAAAAACTATACTTTTGATATGAAAACATGACCAAGATGTATTGCTAAGTGGAGAAAGGAGATTATAGAAGGGTTCTAAATAATGTGTGCAGCGTGATTATATTTGTGGAAAGAAAACAAGATTTACATATGTCTATGTTTGAACTGCACAGGTCCATTATACCCCAGTTTTTTTCGATAGTAAATACTATGGTACTATAAGAACCTCTTTTATTAACGTCTTATGTTAGTATGGTACACTTGTTACAGTTAATGAACCAGTGTTGTTACATTATTATTGTCTAATGCCCAAGATTATTAAGATTTTCTTAGTTTTTTCCTGAAGTCTTTTTTCTGTTCCAAGATAGCTGATTTGATGGTAGTTTTTCATCTGTGTAGTAATGTCATATAATGAATGCTATTTCTTTTAAAAATAACTTATGGAATTTGGGGGAAGAATAAACACAATAAAGCTTTGCCACAATGAGGTTCTTATATTCTTTTATGCACAAATGTCACATGTGAAAAAATAATTAACCTTGCATTTTTTTCCTTGTTTTGTATTCAGTGGAGCAGGTTCCCATAGAACCATACAACATCCCACTGTCCCAGGCCGAAGTCATCCAAGAAGGGAGTGATGTCACTCTAGTTGCCTGGGGCACTCAGGTCAGTAACCGTTATAGCAACTGGTAATGTCCATCTTGTGTTTGGAAGCCCTCAGTTTTAATTCTGATTCTATGAAGCATAGAAAATGTCTTCCTTATATCGCGAATTTAAGTCTTGTTTGATGCTACATCTGTATCTGGTACTGATTTCTGACTGAAGTTGAGATGCCTTTTCAGTTGTATTAAAATTTCCATGCATATGGTGAAGCCATTAAAAATATGTAGAGAGTTTACAAAAACGTATTAAGGACACGTTCTTTTGAAGCACACATTACGTATCCTCACTACTTGTTGCTGCTTTTGACATACCATCTTCTTATTTTTTTTTTTGCCATTGTTATTATTTTACTGAATGGAAGATTCTTTACATTCTGTAGTGCTTTTACAGTTTACAAAACTTTCACACACATGATTTCATATAATCCCATTATAAGCCCTCCTTTATTTATCCCCCATCCTTTTATTGCCCCTCTTCCCTTCCCTTTCCCCACTGGTAACCACTAGTTTGTTCTCTGTATCTGTGAGTCTTCTTCCTTTTTGTTTTATTCACTGGTTTGTTGTATTTTTTAGATTCCACATATAAGTGATATCCTACAGTATTTGTCTTTTTCTTTCTGACTTATTTCACTTTGCATAATGTCCTCCAAGTCTATCCATTTTGCTGCACATGGCAAAGTTTCATTCTTTTTTATGGCTGAGTAGTATTCCAGTGTGTGTGTGTGTGTGTGTGTGTGTGTGTGTGTATGTATACACCACATATTCTTTATCCATTCATCTGTTGATGGACACTTAGTTTGCTTCCATACCTTGGCACTTGTAAATAATGCTGCTATGAACGTTGGGGTGCATGTATCTTTTCCAGTTAGTGTTTTTGTTTCTGTTTTTGGACATATACCCAGGAGTGGAATTGCTGGGTCATGTGGTAGCTCTATTTTTAGTCTTTTACAAAACCTCCATACTGTTTTCCACAGTGGCTGCACCTATTTACACTCCCACCAACAGTGTAGGAGGATTCCTTTTCTCCACATCCTTGCCAACATTTGTTATTTGTGCTCTTTTCGGTGATAGCCATGCTGACAGGTGTGAGGTAGTATCTCACTGTGGTTTTGATTTGCATTTCCCCAATGATTAATGATGTTTTTCATCCCCTCTGCTGCCATCTCTCATGATTACTTTGCTGGCTACATGGACCCACCAGTGGTCCAGCCTCACTATTCCATACCTTTATCTTATCAATTGAACTGAAGATCTATTTCAGTTTTCCCCAGAGCTTATTATTATATCACTCTGCTTTCAGACTTTTAAGCTCAGGACTCTTTCTCTAGCCATAGACTTCTGTCTGTCCTTCTTTTAAAGAAATGGTCAGTTTTTCTTTTTTCTGTGTAAAAGAAATACTTGCTTATTTTAGAAAATTTAACACCACATAATATAAAGAAGATAATGAAAATCATTTACAATCCTACAACCTCCTACACTCTTCTCCATTTGATTTTTGGCTTGGAGATCTGTAGTCTTTGCAGTTTCTCACCTCCAGTGGGATAATCATACTGCCTGGAGAGTCACATCCGATGATGGTGCCCACAGTGGTTTTTGCAAAACTTTTCTGCTCTCCTTGAGTCCCTTTTAAAAAGCCCACTCTCAAATCAACTATATTCCAATAAAAATTTTTAAAGGAAGAAAAAAAAGACTCAGCATGTGTCCCACTCTCAGCATGTGTCCTTGTCTTCCTTTTTAATAGGGAAGTTAGAGTGTATTAGACACTAATTCCCCCAGCTCGCTTTTCCTTCACACTTACCACTTCTGCTGCCAATCCTTGCCTCTAGCCCTTTTGTCTTCCAAGAAGTGTCTGTTATTCACAGTTACTTCTCCAAATCTGTTTCAGAATGTATTCCATTTCTTCTTCTCCAGGACTGTCATTCATTAACTGGTCCCTCTCTCCTGCATCTACAGTTTCTCCTTTCCATGTCCCTCTTATTAAAAAAAGTGTGTCCTACCAAATGTAAAATAGATAGCTAGTGGGAAGCAGCTGCTTCACACAGGGAGATCAGCTCGGTGCTTTGTGACCACCTAGAGGGCTGGGATAGGGAGGGTGGGAGGGAGACGCAACAGGGAGGGGATATGGCAATGTATGTATACGTATAGCTGATTCACTTTGTTATACAGCAGAAACTAACATAACATTGTAAAGCAATTATACTCCAATAAAGATGTTAAAAAAATAAAATAAAAAAGTGTGTCTCTCTTATCTATTTTAAAAATACCTTTTCTCTATCCTACTTTCCCCTTAAATAACAGTGTATCTCCCTCCTTTCTTTTATCACTAAACTTAAACAACTATTTCCTACTACCTGTATTTAATTCCTTCACTTCCTTATGTTATTATTTTTTTTTTAACTCATTTACCTTATGAGTTCTGTTCCCAGTAGTTAAAACTATTTCTGCTAACATTGCTAATCTTCTAATTGCTAAATCCAGTCCTTACCTCATATTGTTATGGTATGTGACACTGGCTGGCTACTATCTCTATGAAACCTTTCTTTAGCTTCTGGATATATTGTCTTCTGATTTTCTTTCTGTTTCTTTTAACTGTTCTCCTTCTCCTTCTTCTTCTCCTCCTCCTTCTTCTTCCTCTTCTTCTTCTTCCTCTTCCTATTCCTCTTCTCCTTTTCCTTCTCCTTCTTCTTCATCTTCTTCCTCTTCTTCCTCCTCTTCTTCCTCTTCTTCTCCTTCTTCTTCCTCTTCCTCCTCTTCTTCTTCTTCTCCTTCCTCTTCCTCCTCTTCTTCTTCTTCTTCTTCTTCCTCTTCCTCTTCTTCTTCTCCTCCTCCTCCTCCTCCTTCTTCCTCTTCCTCCTCCTCTTCTTCTTCTTCTTCTTCTCCTTCTTCTTCTTCTGCTTCTTCTTCTTCTCCTCCTTCTTCTTCTTCCCCTTCCTCCTCTTCTTCTCCTCCCGCCTCACCCTACCCCTCCCTCCTACTCCTTCTCCTTCTCTCTCTTCCTCTTCCTCCTCCTTCTCTCCCTCTTCCTCTTTTTCTTCAGCTCCTCTTCCTCTACTTTCCTCTTAAATGTTGGTCATGTACAGGGTCCCATGATTTTTGCCCTTTACTTCTCCTTCTGTATACTTTTTCTAGAAACTCAACCTACTCCTGTGACTTTATTAACCTTCTATGTGTTGATATCTTTGGAATCAGTATCTCTGGCAATGACTGCTCTCCTTTTCTCAAAGAACCTCTTTCCAGCTGTTTTCTAGACATCTATATTTGATTATTTGGTTGGAATATGGTGTTCAACATGTCTAAAAGAAATTCTTCTTGCAAATCAGTTCCTCTAACTTTAAACACCGTCTCTATTAAGGATGTCAGAATTCAACTAACTTTTTTTCTTTAGTCATCCTCTGCATATTTCCCTTTTTATTTCAGGTTCATGTGATCCGAGAGGTGGCTTCCATGGCTCACGAGAAGCTTGGAGTGTCTTGTGAGGTCATTGATCTGAGGACTATAATACCTTGGGATGTGGATACAGTTTGCAAGGTATGAATATAGTGTTGATAGTGTCACTTCCTCAAAATCTGGGGCCAAATTTGTTGGCTCTTTGCGAAGAATTGTTATAAGATTGTGAGCTTCATCAGGCTTTTCCACTGATACGAAAACTTTAAAATTTACACCCTGAAAGAAATGTATGAGCTTAATGCTCAAGGAAACAAATCACTTCAGGTTTTTTTCCTCCCATAGTTCTCTGTTTAAAATATTACAACTCTCTGTCCTTCATGCAGCCAGCTCGTGTTGACTTGTGTGAATAAGGCACCAATGGAGATGAGAGTATATCAGGGATGTTGAAATCACCTGTGTTTTTAAACTTCTTATTGGTTATGGTTCAATAAGCTAGGTTGAATATAGCCAGCTAAATAATTAGGCTGAATTCTCATTTGTCCCTTCTCCAAAAGAGATGGAGATGGATTGTTTTTTAAAAAATACTGTGAATCACAGTTTCATGTTACGTTGGGGGATTCTGGCTGCTCTGATTTACACTTTTCTATCTAAATCGTCTCTTGAACTTTGGCCTGTTTAGATTGGTCTTTTTCTTACTATTAATAGGATTCACATAGTCCCCTCTCAAGAATATAGTTTGGTTCTCATTTACTTGGCTATAGCTGATACCTTTCATATTAGTGTCTAGGTAAATTGAAGTGCATCTATTACCAAACTGGTACATAAGGAAAGTTAAGTTGTTTTTTGTGTATGTGATGGTCTTATCTACTAAAGTTTAGGTAACATTGCATGTACTTTTCCTTGATCTATTTTTACAGCAAATGAGCCATAAGACCTAGAGTATCGCACATTTATTATCTTCAAGAGCTTTGGCATTTTTGTAGCTTTTACAGGCTGTTTCTTAGGTTATTACATAAAAATAACCTGCAGTTTCTGCTGTGTAGCATAGGGTGTTTTAGGTAAAGATCCTCATAATTTAGAGGAAGATTTAAGATTTGTTATAGTAAATGTTCTGTAGACTTACTGGACACTGTCTAAACGCTTGAGATGGTTACAAATGGTTTCAACAATATTCTAAGTCCTTATGTTCGTAGTTTCCATAATTAAGAGCAGTGTTTTAGGTTGAACTATTTATAACTGCATGCAATAACGCTTTTTGCAGGCATTTTCAAATCAAGTCAGACATTGTGTTTCCTTTCGAATAGCCAGATGTTCCAAATTATGGTTAAACTGGGACTGATAGCCTTTGCCCAAGAGCAGGATTCTTGTCTGCACCATGTCTCCCCTACTTGGGGTTTGTATTCATAATGTGCATTGTGCTTTTGCGTGAGGATACGATGCTTTGTCATGGTGCAGTGGAGGGTACTGATGTATGGTCAGGACAAGTACTCGTATTTATATACATTCGAAAAAATTTGTAGCAGCTTATGGTAAAACACAAAAATAATAATCCAGCAGTTGGTAACCATGAAAGTAAAGTGAGGAGAAGTAGAGGAAGAAGGAAGTGGGAAATTACTTGTATTTATATCAGTTTGTTTCTATGGGCACCTGCCTGCCCTCACCCTTTATTAAATCTACTGGTAGCATCTTTATATGATCCTGGAATGTAGACCCTGTTCCTTAGGGCTCTGTATGACTGGTGAAGATGAAAGAGGAGACCAAAAGCCTCTCCTGAATGAGAAAGTGATGCAGCAAACCTCTGACTTGTTCGCATCACTAGTTTAGTTTCCTGTTGGGGTGCTTTCATCATGTTATTTTTCTAGCTGATGACCCTCCGGTTATGTCAGTGAAAGCCAGTTTGTCATTTCTTGATTACTTTGGGTATATTTGTGCCTCTCTTCATTGTTGATCATGGTACATCTTTGGTTTTCTTTTCATGTATCAAAAGAGAACATTTTTGATACTTGGCATCTTCTAGGGCCCTATAGGCAAACACTGGTATTAAAAATGGGATTTTTTGTTTGTTTGTTTAACTATGATTCAGCTTTTCTTTATCTTCTTGAATTCTATAGTATTCAAGATTTATGTTTATTATCTCTTTCAGTTAGTGCTGTGTTTTATTGGTTATTTTTGTCTTATGACAAAATTAGATCCCTCAGCTTTATTCATTACATGTTAAACTCAACACCAAAATGCATCTTTTGGAATACCTAATCATGAAAAGCCTATTAAAGGTAAAAATAGGGCTTCCCTGGTGGTGCAGTGGTTGAGAATCTGCCTGCTAATGCAGGGGACACGGGTTCGGGCCCTGGTCTGGGAGGATCCCACATGCCGCGGAGCAACTAGGCCCGTGCGCGTCTGGAGCCTGTGCTCCGCAACAAGAGAGGCCGCGATAGTGAGAGGCCCGCGCACCGCGATGAAGAGTGTCCCCCGCTCGCCACAACTAGAGAAAGCCCTCGCACAGAAATGAAGACCCAACACAGCAAAAATAAATAAATAAACTCCTACCCCCAACATCTTCTTAAAAAAAAAAAGTTAAAAATAATTTATTTAACATATGTATTAGCGTACTGTGCATAGTAAAAGGACTGTGGAATATAGTCGTACTTTTTCTTAAGCTTTGAAGCATTGTTTGAAAGTTATAAGCCTGAACAGTTGCTTGGGGACAGAGAGAGCAGCAGTGGTTTTTATTCCAATTATTTTTTTATTGAGGTATAGTTGATTTACAATATTATATTAGTTGCAGGTATACAACACAGTGATTCAAAATTTTATTGTTCATATACCATTTAAAGTTATAAAATATTGGCTTTATTCCCTGCGCTGTACAATATATCCTTGTAGCTTATTTATTTTATACATAGTCGTTTGTACTTCTTAATCCTTCACCCCTATCTTGCCCTTCCCTCCTTCCCTCTCCCTGTTGGTAACCACTAGTTTGTTCTCTATATCTGTGAATCTGTTTCTTTTTTGTTATATTCACTAGTTTGTTGTATTTTCTAGATTCCACATGTAAGTGATACCATACAGTATTTGTCTTTCTCTATCTGATTTATTTCACTAAGCATAATACCATCCGTGTCCATCCAAGCAGCAGGGTTTTTGATCATTGCTCAGGGGAGCTACAAAATTGGAGACCTACGGGCCTAAAATCCGTAGTCAGTTTATCTACTCAGTTCTGAACCCGATATTAAAGACCTAAGCTGGCTGGAAGCCACTGGAAAGTAGAACAGAAATTCTCGAGTTTTAAGGTGCTTAGGAGACAGAGAACTACCCTGGGGCCTGGGGGTGTGGGTAGGGGTGGAGTGGCTTAAGAACACCAGTGATGAGAGTGGAAAGGCCTGAAATGAGTGGTAAATTTACACTTACCTGCAGCTACTCTTTACTTGGGGACACCAGTGAGTCTCCACTAGAAGCTGAGAATCCAGGTGTATAGAACCCTGGTTTCATGGGGCTGGAAGCACAGAATTGGAAACTTGAAGGGTCTTAAACACACAGTTGGTCTCTCTCTCTCAAAATATCAATATTTGCCAAATTCTAAAGCTGTGTATGATGGGAGCTAAGCAGAACATATCTGAAAAGCCAAGCCATCACTTGAGGCTGAAATGACAAAGCCCAATCATACTCTCAGTTGAGAGCTGTGGAGTCAGGTCTTTGATTAGAGGCAAATCAGAATAGATTACATCTTCCCAAACCCACATGCAGCCTCTACCCCTCTCAGTTCCTTATGGAATTAATGTAATTTACCTTCTGCTCTATCCAACCAGCAGGGCAAGGAACCTCTTATCAATCAGCATTCAGTAAAAAAGTTACTAAGTATATAAAGAGACAGGACCATTTGACCAAAAACAAGAGAAAACAAACCAATGAAAGCAGAAACTCAGGTGATCCAGATATCGGAGTTAGCAGACAAGGACTTTAAGATTATTATGTTTAGGAACATAGAGAAAAAAGGGACAAAAGTGGTAAGAAGGTGGAGAATTATTCTAGAGAATTGGAGTGTGTGTGTGTGTGTGTGTGTGTGTGTGTGTATATATCAAACGTGGAAGCAAACATTTTTTTTACAATAAGAACTCAATGGCTGTTTTTAAAAACATATTAGCCTTAGTAGATGATATGATTAATGAACTAGAAGGCAAGTTAATATGTCCAAACTGAAGCACAGGGAAGAAAAAAATAGACTAAAACAGAAAAGAGCATGAAAAACATTTGGGATCTGGTCAAAGGAGCTGTCCTATATACGATTTGAATATAGAAGGAGGAGAAAGAATGAATTGGTCAGAAACAATATCTAAAAATATTTCTCATGAAAATTTCAGAACCAACTCTTATATTCAGAATGCTTTGTGGACCTCTGAGAAGGATATATTCAAAGAAAACCACACCTACGCACACAATGGAATGGCATCTTAAATTGCCGGAGATGCCAACCTAGAATTCTATACCTAGAGAAAACATCCTTTTAAAATTAAAGTGAAGTAAATACTTTAGGCAAATGGAAATTGAGAGAATTTACCACCAATGTATTTTCACTAAAAGAAATACTACAAGGGAATTCTTTAGGCAGAGGGGAAAATGATCCTAGGAGAAAGTCAGGATAGGCTTACATGGAGTTAAAACATTCTGTTATTCTAGGATTGTTAGTGTAAAGTTTGTATTAGATTATAATAAGTCAAGGATGCATGTTCTAATCTCTAGAGTGACAGCTGAAATAATAGTGAAAGTATATATCTAGCAAGTTAAAAAGGGAACTGTAGATTAATAGAAATATTTGGTTAGACCAAAAGAAAGAAAGAAAAGTATGTACAAAAAACAGGTGTGTCAGTAGAAAACAGATAGTGAGATGACAGATAAAAATCCAGGTATATATGTAATTAGATTGAATACAGATTAATTAAATAATCCTAGTAAAAGCCTAAGATTGTCAGACTTCATTAAAAAAATGATACTGACAAACATGCAGATTAAAAGAGACATACTTTAAATATAAGGACACGGAAAAGTTAGAAAGGGGTGGAAAAATAAAGTTGGTATAGTTATACTATCAGTAATTTCAAATACAGCTTTAAGGCAAGGAGCATTACTAGAAATAAAGAGAAACATTTCGTAATGCTAAAGGGATTAGTCTATCATGAAGATGTCACAACCTTAAATCTGTATGTCCTTAATAGCATATCTTCAAAATGCATAAAGCAAAACAAGCAAAACACAAAACTTAAAGGAGATACACATATCCACAATCAGAGTGGGAGACTTTGACACCCCTCTTAAAGACTGATCAAGCAAGAAGACAACATCCGAAGAGTCAGTAAACTTGTGCTGACTGCACACCCAGCTATTCAAGAAATCATTCTTTTCATTTGAATATAGAACATTTGTCAAAATTGACCAGATGCTGGGACATAAATATAACCTTAACAAATTTCAGAGTTTGAAATCATTTAGAGAGTGTTCTCTGACAACAGTAGAATTCAGTTAGAAATTGAGGGAAAAAAAAAAAAAAGACAACCAGAAAAGCCCCAATTTCCTACAAACCAAATA
Organism: Neophocaena asiaeorientalis asiaeorientalis; assembly: GCF_003031525.2. Lineage (NCBI taxonomy): Eukaryota > Metazoa > Chordata > Mammalia > Artiodactyla > Phocoenidae > Neophocaena > Neophocaena asiaeorientalis. The sequence goes on from NW_020174553.1 coordinate 2,637,619, forward strand.
ATTTGTGTTTAAATAACCATGGGTTGTAAAAGAAATTGCAACAGAAATTAGAGAAGATACTGAACTGAATAGTTATGAAGATACTACCTATCAAAAGTGTAAGGATTAGGGCTTCCCTGGTGGCGCAGTGGTTGAGAATCTGCCTGCCAGTGCAAGGGACACAGGTTCGAGCCTGGTCTGGGAAGATCCCACATGCCGCGGAGCAACTAGGCCCGTGAGCCACAACTAGTGAGCCTGTGCGTCTGGAGCCTGTGCTCCGCAACAAGAGAGGCCGCAATAGTCAGAGGCCCGCGCACCGTGATGAAGAGTGGCCCCCGCTTGCCACAACTGGAGAAAGCCCTTGCACAGAAATGAAGACCCAACACAGCCATAAATAAATAAATAAATATTCTAAAAAAAAAAAAAGTGTAAGGATTAAAAAAAATAAAGTGTAAGGATTTAGCTAAAGTCATGCTTAGAGGGAACTTTATAGCTGTAAATACATTTATTTAGGAAACAAAAATAATAACAAAAAAATTAACAATCTGAGTTTCCATCTCCAGAAAGAAGATCAAACCTAGAGAAAAATAAAAGAAATGAAGTAATAAAGAGTGGAAATCAGTGAACAGAAAATATATAATAGAGATATTTAATAAAGTAAATTTTAGATCTTTGAAAAGATTAACATACTTGATAAACTTTTAACAAGACTATTTGAGTAATACATTTGGTAAATCTTTAACAAGACTAATGAAAAAAATAGGTCAAACACAAATGACAATTATCCCCCTAAAGAAGGGGAAATCACAGCAGAGTCTACAGACATTAGAAAGGTAATAAGAGGGTATTATGAATAATTTTACAATTAAGTTTTGGGTGAAATGGACAAATTCCTAGGAAAATACAAATTTTTCAAAATTATTAAAAGAGGAATTCGGAAACCAGAGTTGTCAGCGATCAAAGAAATTTAAGCCATTTTTATCAAGCATGTATGGGGCAAGCCCTAGGCCCATATGGCTTTACTAATGAATTCTTTAAACACGGTTTTTTTTGTTTTTGTTTTTTGATTGAAGTATAGTTGATTTACAGTGTTGTAAAACACAATTCTTAAGCAAACTTTCACAGACAGTAGAACCAGAGGGAAAACTTCTAAATTCTTTTTATATGGCCAGCATAATCTTCATATCATACCCGTTTAGGATTGTACATAAAGCAAAATTATAGACACATTTTTCTTATGAACAAAGATGGGAGAATCAGAAACAAAATATTGGAAAGTCAAACCCAGCAATATGAAAAGGCCAACATGAGGGTTTATTCCAAATATGCAAGGGGTGTTCGATGATCACAAACGTTCACAAAGGGGTTGCTACAATTCCCTACTTGAACAGAAAATGGCAAAAGCAATCTTATCTTATTATTTTAATAAAAACGTTTGTTAAAAGTCAGTATCCGTTCATGGTTAAAATTTCTTAGCAACCTAGAAATGAAAGGGAATTCTATTAACTTGATAAAGAGTACGTTTATCTTGTTTTATAAACAAGATTTAATCTGATAAAGAATAGGTTATCTTGTAGTTCCCGAGTAGCTACAGAAAGCCTGTGGCTGAAATATTTCCCAGTGAAATTTTGACAGTTTTCCCCTTGAGATCAGGACTGCAACAGGATGCTTATACTGCTTTTGTTTTTTTTTTTAATTTTTTGGGCTGCGCTGCGCGGCATGTGGGATCTTAGTTCCCCAACCAGGGATGGAACCCCTGCCCCCTGCCTTGGAAGTGCAGAGTCTTACCCACTGGACCACCAGGGAAGTCTCCAGGATGCTCTCATACTTAAAGGCAAGAGACATGACAATCATATGGATTCAAAAGGAAGAAATAAAACTTATCCGTAGATAGCATGACGTGTATATAAGAAAGATCAGTAGAATCTACAGGCAGATTATTAGAATTAAATGAGTTTACCAAGGCCCCTGGAAACAAGGTCAGTATACAATAATCAACTGTATTTTTATATACCAGCCACAGAAATTGATAATAATTGAAATTGATAATAATGGAAATAATATTTGAAATATTATTAATTCAGAAATTGTTAATATTTTAAAAAGCATCAAAAAAATCAAACACCTAGGAAGAAATGGAGTGATGTGTGTTGAGAAACTTTATTCAGAAAAATAACAAAATATTTAGAGAAATTAAAGAAGATCCAAACAAATAGAAGCACATACCATGTTAATTGATTGCCTTGGCTCTTCTTGGCCTTACAGTCTTGAAGATGAATAAAGCTAGAGGACTTAATTATCACATGTGTTACAGGCAAGATGTGTCACAGGGCTGTAGGAATTAGAACATTGTATTGGTATAAAGATGGACATATAGACCAATGGAGCAGAATAAAAAGTACAGAAATATATCTGTTGGTCATTTGATTCAGGACAAAGGTGACTTTGTAATTCAGAGACGACAAGATGGACTTTTCCATAAATGATGCTGTTTTAGTTGGGTACCACAGAAAATAATGTTAACCCGTAAAACACATGTCAGTTCCAGGAGGATTGCAGATCTAATTGTGAGAGAGAAAATGAAAAAGCTCTTAGGAGAATAGGTGAATATCTTTATGATCCTGTGCAGTCAAAGATTTCTTAATTAGAAAAAACAAAACAAAAACTCAGAAATGTTAACATTAAAAAAAGCCTGATAAAACTGGACTTCATTAAAATAAGAATTTACTCAACAAAATGCCTCAGTAAGAGACTAAATCAACACATGTGGAGAAACTCATGGAAATTTGTATTCAGAAATATAAAGTACTGTTACAATCAAAAGGAAAAAACAGACATCCAATAGAAATATGGGCAAAAGTCCTGAAAAGGCACTTCATGAAAGAATATATCCAAATGACTGATAAACATATGGCAAATTATTCAATTTCTTTAGACATCAGGACATGCAAAAAAAAAAAAAAAACTCCCACAATGAGATACCACTAAAGACACAGCATTCTGGCTAAAATGAAAAATATCCCTCAGAACCAAGTGTTGCCAAGGATGTGGAACAATCCATCTCTCATATACTACTATTGGGAATATAAATTGGTACAACCATTAAAAAAAATTGTTTGACATTATCTGGCTGAACCCTATGACCCAGCAATCCACTCCTGTGTATATACCCAACAGAAATGTACAAAAGATAAGTTCAAGAATGTTCATAGAAGCACTATTTCTAATAGCCTCACACTGTAAACTACCTAAATGTACACCAGCCAGAGGATGAAACATAATAGGATATTTTCAGCAATGACAATAAATGACTTACAAATTGAATGGAACACTGTGTATTCACCTCACAAACAATGTGACTTAAGCTAGGCCTGAACGAGTACATACTGTATGATTCTATTTATATAACGTACAAAGATAGACAAAACCCATCTGTGGTGTTAGGAGTCAGGTGATTGTCATATGGTGGTTAATAAATTGGAAGGGGGCCTGAAGGGTATGGGATGCTGGTAACAGTTCCTTGTTCTGAGTGCTGGTTATACAGGTTCAATTTTTGAAAACTGAACAGAACACTCATTTTGTGTGCTTTTTTGTGTATGTTAATCTTCAACAGAAAGTAAAAAAAGAAAAGAATGAAATAACAAAAAAAAGCACTGTGTTCCCATTGATTAGTTTCTTGAATTTGTATTGTAATGGACCTTTCTGTAGACTCAGGGAGAGAGCCTTGGTGAGCTCTGGCCGGGGGGGGGGAGTTTCTTTTGTTATTCAGGGCTGTCCTAACAAAGCTCAGCTGTCACACTGAGGAGAAGCAGGGCCTCTCATCCCAAGAGCGGTAGAGCTGCTCTTCCCAAGCCTTCCCAGGGGTAAGAACAGTGGTTAAGTGTTGTGGGTTTGAACGGTCTTTCCTGCTGAGATACAGACCACATTCAAAATGCATTTAGAAGTGAACTGCAAGCTAACAAAGCAGTGGCCAGGCAGAGTCCTTGAGCTGCTGTCCAGCTTGAGATGAAGATTCTTTTTTAATGAGTGGAAATTCAGAGAAGCTGCCCACAAAAAACAAAACAAAACTTGATTTTGGCAAGAGAATGACAGGCTTTGCAGGAAACTCGAGATTTCAAGAATCATATTGTCATTCAACTTAGAACGCTACGTTCAACACTGCAAAAAAGAAAGAAATGACCATTTACAAGGTGTGGGTGATAGAGAAGAGAAAATTGACACCTAATTTTGACATTCTTACACTTTAATTGAAGATTAAATTATGCTAATTATTGAAATAAGTAAGGCTTTGCTCTTTGCCTTTACATCCTGGCGGCTTTGATTTCTCTCTCTCTCCTGCTCCGCTTTCCCACATTCAATTCCAAAGCAGATCCTCCTGGCTTTGTCTACACAATATGTCCAAAATTTGACCACCACTTCTACTGCTATTACCCTTGATCCTGGTCCAAACCACTAGCCTTTCTCACCTGGGTTTTGGCTGTAGCCTCCTAACCACTGTCTCTGCTTCTGTCCTATCCTTGCCATAGGCAGAGATGATCCTTTGAAACATGAGTCATATAATATCCCTTCTAGTCTCAAAAGGCCTCAATGGCTTCCCATTCAACTCAGTGGAAAAGTCAAATTTCTAACCAAGGTCTACAGGCATTCACCGGATCTCACCACATTCCACACCCCTCTGCCCATCCAGCCTTCAGGAAATGCTCCTGGCTGACTCTCAACCAAGTGATTCTGTTAGGTCACCACTCAAGTATCATTTTCTCCTGAAGGCTTCCCCTGACCAGCTTATATAATAAATACTGAGTCCCATCCTTCCTGCCAAGACTCCTTTTCACCTCTTCTTTCTTTTTCTCTAAAAAGATGAACACGATCTAACATATTATGTAATTTTTGTATTGTTGATCTTCCCCCATTAGAAGGTAAATTTTGTGAGGGCAGGGATTTTATCTGTTGAATTCTTAGTCCCTGAAACAATGCCTAGCTGGAGGCTTGGTGTTCGATAAAAATTTGTTGAAAAATTATTAGGAATATCAGCAAGAGAAAGTTTGACAATATGCTGTGAAAATGGTTGTAATATTGAAATGTTTTGAATTTGGTGCCTTTTTCTTACTCTTGATGCTTTATACGAAAGTTCAAAAGTGACCCTAGAGTATTGCTCTATGAATAAATCCACAAATTTATTCTAAGTTGAAACATTGTTTTAAGTCTTAAGTTTTAGTTTGACCTTGTGTTTTATTTTTTTAATAAATTTTTTTCCTGATGGTGTACAGAAATTACTCATTTGAATTCTATTAAAGTAGGACCAATATACCTATTCTAAAAGTCAAAGTGAAATTGACTACAGTAAACGTCAGCCGTCTGTAGTGTCCGAGAAATGAGTCCTTACAGTAATTAATTTTTCTACATAGGTGAAAACTATTCTGTGTAGCCATTTTTAAAACTTCTTAACCTTTTGGATGTCAAAATTTCTAAAGCTTTTTCACTTATATTTTCTCAAGGAAAGTATAATGTATATAATTTCATCTTTTAAAAATAGCTTAGTCCAATAGAGAACAGACTGGTGGTTGCCAAGGGGGAGGGAGTGGGGGAGGGATGAATTGGGAGTTTGGGGTCAGCAGATGCAAGCTAGTATATATAGAATGGATAAACAACAAGGTCCTACTGTAGAGCACAGGGAACTATATTCAATACCCTGTAATAAACCATAATGGAAAAGAATATAAAAAAGAATGTATATATATATATATATATGTATAACTGAATCACTTTGCTGTACAGCAGAAATTAACACAGCAGTGTAAATCAACTCTACTTCAATTAAAAAAATATTAAAGCTGAAAACGAAAACAAAACAAAACAAAAACTTAGTCCAGTTTAACTTGGATGTCATACTATATTGACATTTACATTTATTGAGGTATTTAGCTATTTATTTCATTGATATGTTTTTGTGCTTAATTTTTATGGTTTTTAAATTTAAGTTTTCTTTTATCCTATTTTTTGCTGTCACATTATCAGCAGCTGTGCATGGGATCCAGATGACCAGACTTCGTAACCGAGACATGTACATTGGCCAGGGAAGGCCTGTAAAGTTTTCTCATGAATTGAGAACACATGCTTCACTCTTCAAACCTTATGATATCAATTTGGGCTCTTCTAGAAGCCTTCTCTTCTCATTTCCTTGTCCGCATTGCAGGTGGGTCATGGTCATGGAATTTAGAGCTAGAAGAGGTCATTCTGGGCCTGTTCCCTTTGGCCTTCCTGCTGGTCCCAGGAGTGACCTGTGACTTCTGCATCCAGCTCTTAGGCACAGCTTCTGATCAGGAGTTTTCTCTGTTCAAACGCACTGTGGTACAAGAAAGTGTCTCAAAGCCTTCCCCTTACCCCCAAGTATAACCTAATTTTTTGAGTATAATCTATTTGGGAGGTGTTCTTTTTTTTTAATTAAAAAAAATTTTTTTTAACAAAGTTAGGACCTGATATAAAAAGAATCTTCTTCTCTACGCCTTCCACTCTTCTCTCCACCTCTCTCTCTTTTGCTTTCACCCCTCCTTTCTCTCTCTCTCTCTTTTTTTTTTTTGCGGTACGCGGGCCTCTTACTGTTGTGGCCTCTCCTGTTGCGGAGCACAGGCTCCAGACGCGCAGGCTCAGTGGCCATGGCTCACGGGCCCAGCTGCTCCACGGCACGTGGGATCCTCCTGGACTGGGGCACGAACCCGTGTCCCCTGAATCGGTAGGTGGACTCTCAACCACTGCGCCACCAGGGAAGCCCCCTCCTTTCTCTTTTAAACCTAAATTACGTAGCAAAAGATGATGATGTGCCCAGAGATACAAATGGTTGTTCTTAGGCTACATATTGAGGCAATTGTAGTCTCAGAGTATTTGGGGGTTAGGCTATCATAGGAGCAGGGCAGGGCCTCAGTGTTACTACAATGTGAGATAGAAGCTAGAAGTAATTCGGCTGGGGCACGAGGGAGGGACCATAGTTAGGAGGGAGGGCTCAGGGTCCCTAGATTTACCATCCTTTCCTCCTACCCTTTCACCCTAACTGTTTCCATTCTTACTTCAAAAGACTTCATTGGGACCCTTCATTAAGGTAAGGCAGTAGGAAGGCTGGCAGGGAGGAGTGGGTGTGGAGGGGTTTTGGGAGCAGAGGGTCCTTCCATAAAAAAGGAAAGGGATATTGTAGGAGTGAAACTGGGAAGGAGTTAAATGTTGGTCACTTGGACGTGAGTAATTTATATATAAAGAACCAAGTTTGCTTAGTCTTTGTATGTACCTGGCGTTAATTAGTGTAACTGTGAATAGTGCAAAACGTTTAGAAGATCCATAGTACCACTGAAGATAAACATAAAATGTATATTTTATGACTTTAATTCTTACTTAATTCTGTGTTTGTTTGTTTTCATCGTCATGAGGTTGGTTTAGACTACCATAGATTTCATTTTTATTAAGATGGCTAACACGAGCAAGGTAATGTTAAGGTCTATACTCTGCACTGAATGGCTCTAAATTGGTCTTATGGGAAAGTTGGAGAATTTGCCCTTAGAGAAATCACAACGGTGCAATACTACCAGTTATGTACATCTTTTTAGTTGATTTCTTGGACTTGATTGAGTAGTTCGGTGATTGAATACTAGCTATTTTGCTTGAGGCTTTACATTTGTGAGGGAGAGGGGAGAATATGAGAATGAATGAGAACAAGACGTTACCAA
>NW_020174553.1:2645405-2874940 GCF_003031525.2 Neophocaena asiaeorientalis asiaeorientalis
TCACCACTAGAGGCCCCTCTTAAACCAAATTTCATGGTTAATAGCACCAGGTTTTCATAGTGGGGCCTGGCTCTGTCGTTGTAAATTAAGCATATTTTATGTTATCGTTCTACATAAGTAGTATGACAGTACTTTTATTCTAGAGCATATATTATAATGCAACCCAAGTGGTTTCTATAAAGTATATATTAGAACAACTATGATCTATTAGATTGAAAACAAATTAGGAATCTTTCTCTGCTCTTCACTTTCAGTCTCTAAATAAGCTTTTTAGTGACAACATGTAATCAAAGAATATGGCCAGATGAAAATTATATGTCTCCCCGGCGGTGCAAGGCTATTTAGGTTTAAGATTATTACTGATTTAATTAACATGAGTTTAATCACTGAGAGCGTTTATAGTTTTCTGTTGGTAGACTATAAGGTTATTTTAAGTTATATGCTAAAAATTACATGTATTTCTTTTGTGAGTATAAGCAGCTTCTAATATCAAAAACCTCCTAAAGAAATGATTCAAAAATCTTTTTTAGACTTAATATTATCTGTGGTAAAATTAAATTCCTTTAATTTAATCTGTATTACTCTTAAATTCCTTTAAGAGTAATACAGATATTCTCAGCTTTTAGTTTGGAATTATTCTGGGTGTAGGTTGACCTCACCGAGAAAGCAGGCAGGCAGGGCAAGGTCATCTTGTCTGATGAGAATGGTTGTTCTGTTCCAAAATAGAGAGGCTGACAGTTTGGAACTTAGTTCCACCTTCTGAGTTCTTGTTCCTGTTGGATTTTCTTTGTTGTGACCACGACTAGTTAGTTGTTGTACTGAACAGAACAAGTTCTAGGTTGTTGGATGCTATATTTGGGATGTGACTAATATATTTATCTCCCTGTGTGGTGGCCTTTGGCCAATTACTCTGAGTTCCATGAGGGCAGGGAGTTTTGTGTATTTTGCTTATTGCTGTATCCCTAAGGATCTTGAAGAGTGTCTAGTATATAAAAGATCTGCAGTCAGTTTTTCTTGAATGATCATATTGAATTGCAAAAAATGACATGTAATGTGTAATAATAATTCGGTTATTCAGTGAAAGCAGTTAAAGGAGAAACTTGTAATTCCTGTAGGAAAAGGTATGTGGAGAGTATCACTCCTGCCACCTGGCAAATTTTTGGTATGACTTATGTTTTGAAGAAGATTAAAATAAAAAATGATCTCTGATCTAATTTTGTGTTATATAGTTTATATAATGAGTCTTAACATAGTGTCTGGTAATTGGTAAATAAAGGAAGTTAAAATGATGTGTTTTACCATGTCTCCTTTAGTATTCATGACAGTTCTTCTAATTAGGCATGAGGGTCATTATTTTACAGGTGAGGAAACTGAGGTTCAGAAAAGGTAGATGAACCTGCTCCAGCCAACACAGCTGATGAAGGGCAGAGTTGGGGCTCCACCCACGTTGCTGGACTCAAGGGCCTTTCCCTTTTTTTCTTTTCTTGTTTTTTTTCTTTTTAACAGCATGCAGCTTTTCAAACAGAGTTTGAGCAGAATTTTATAAATATTTTTCAAGATGTGATGAAATAACTGTGATTTGTGACGTAACTTGGAAGTATAAAAGATACTGGCAATAGAAATGTATTTCCGGAGAGGGGTAGTACTTTTTCGCCCATGTTTATTTCATGTGGGCTTTCTGTCAGGACTCTGTGTAATCTGATTTAATCCTTTCAGTTGTCCTATATGCTAAGAATTATCACTCTCATTTTAGAGATGAGAAAACTGAGTCTCAGATTAGAAACGTCCCTTAGCCTTTCTGCTAATAAGTGGCAGAACTACAGTTCAATCTCAGGTCTTAAATTCTTTTTTTTTTTTTTTAATTGAAGTATAGTTGATTTCCAATGTTGTGGCGATCTCTGCTGTACAGCAAAGTGACTCAGTTATGGCATACAGACATTCTTTTTTATATTCTTTTCTATTATGGTTTATCCCAGGATATTGGACATAGTTCCCTGTGCTATACAGTAGGATCATGTTGTTTATCCATTCTATAGATAACAGTTCGCATCTACCAACCCCAAACTCCCAGTCCATCCCTCTCCCTTCCTCCTTCCCTTTGGCAACCACAAGTCTGTTCTCTATGTCTGTGAGTCTGTTTCTATTTTGTAGATAGGTTCATTTGTGCCTTTTGTCTGGGTATATTCCCAGGAGTAGGATTGCTGGATCCTATGGGAATTCTGTTTTTAGTTTTCTGAGGAACCCCCATACTGTTCTCCATAGTGGCTGCACTAACTTACATTCCCACTAACAGTGTAGGAGGGTTCCCTTTACTCCACAAAACAGGGATTTTTATTTTGGCCGTGCTGCGTGGCTTGTGGGATCTTAGTTCCCCGATGTGGGACTGAATCCACAACCTCGGCAGTGAAAGCCATGGAGTCCTAACCACTGGACTGCCAGGGAATTCCCAGAGGTCTTAAATTCTTGAACCCTGTTTTGTAGTAAAACAGTGCCTCCTGTTAGAGTAGTTATTTTACAGTTAACTAACTTCATACTTTAAAAAGTATCATTTGAGTTTTGCTGATGAAAGGCTTCTACATTTGAGCATGCAACATCTCTAATTTTCTTTTACATTTGCCCACCTGTATAATGCTTTTAAAAATATGACATTTTTACATACCGTATAAACCTTGTAAATCATACTATCATATTTCATTTTGTTTGGCATTGTTTTTCTCCTTCTATACGGAACTGGACAGAGAGCAAGATTAAACTACATAATTATATTTTTCTATTTCTAATCCTTTTTGACGTGTCCTCTTATACAGGCATCCCTCACGTCATTGTGCTTCCCACTATATGGTGTTTTTAAAGATTGAAGGTTTGTGGCAACCCTGCATCAAGCAAGTCTCCTGATGCCATTTTTCCAGCAACATTTGCTCACTTTGTGTCTCACTGTCACATTTTGGTAATTCTTGCAGTATTTCAAACTTTTTCATTACTGTTATATTTGATCTGATGGTCTGTGACCAGTGATCTCTGATGTTATTATTGTGATCGTTTTGGGACACGAGGACCTGAGCCCATATAGCTGGTGAACCTAATCCACAAATGTGTGTGTCCTGATTGCTCCACTGACCAGCTCTTCCTGTCTCTCACCCTCTTCTCAGGCCTCTCTCTTCCCTGAGACACAGCAATATTGAAATTAGGCCCATTAATAATCTTACAGTGACCTCTGAGTGTTCAAGTGAGAGGAAGTGTCGCACGTCTCTCACTTCAGAAATGCTAGAAATGATGTAGCTTAGTGCGGAGGGCACGTCCAAAGCTGAGACAGGAAAGCTAGCCCTCCTGTGCCAAACGGCCAAGTTGCGAAGGCAGAGGAGTTCTTTTTTAAATTTTTTCCTTGGCTGCGTGGCTTGCAGGATCTTAGTTCCCCAAACCTGGGCCCTCGGCAGTGAAAGCGCAGAGACCTAACCACTGGACTGCCAGGGAATTCCCGCAGAAGAGAAGTTCTTGAAGGAGATTAATAAAAGAGCTAGTCCAGTAAACACATGAGTGATAAGAAAGCAAAGCAGCCTTATTGCTGATATGGAGAAAGTTTTTGTGGTCTGGATAGAAGATCAAACCAGCCACAACATTCCCTTAAGCCAAAGCCTAATCCAGAGCAAGACCGTAACTCTCTTCAATTCTGTGAAGGCTGAGAGAGGTGGGGAAGCTGCAGAGAAAAGTTTGAATCTAGCAGAGGTTGGTGTGTGAGGTTTTAAAAAAAGCTATTTCCATAACATCAAAGTGGAAGATAAAGCAGCAAGTGCTGGTGTAGGAGCTACAGCAAGTTATCCAGAAGATCTAGATGAGAAAATTAATGAAGGTGGCTACACCAAATGACAGATTTTCAATGTAGACAAAACAGCCTTCTGTTGTAAGAAGATGCTTCTAGGGCTCTTATAGCTAGAGAGAAGTCAACACCTGGCTTCAAAGCTTCAAAGGAGAGATTGACTCTCTTGTTAGGGGCCAGTGCAGCTGGTGACTTGAAGTTGAAGACAATGCTCGTTTATCATTCTGAAAATCCCAGGGTCCTGAAGACTTATGCTGGGTCTACTCTGCCTGTGCTCTGTAAACGGAGCAGCAATGCCTGGATGACAGCACATCTGTTGACAACATGGTTTACTGAGTAATTTTAGCCCACTGTTCAGATACACTGCTCAAAAAAAAAAAGATTTTCTTCAAAATATTACTGCTCATTGACAATGCACCTGGTCACCCAAGAGCTCTGGTGGAGATGTACAATAAGGTTAATGATGTATTCATGCCTGCTAATATAACATCCATTCTTCAGCCCACGGACCAAGGAGTAATTTTGACTTTTAAGTCTTTAAGAAACACAGTTCATAAGGCTACAGCTGCCATAGACAGTGATTCCTCTTATGGATCTGGGCAAAGTCAGTTGAAAGCCTTCTCGAAAGGTTTCACCATTCTAGATGCCATTGGAGCATTTGTGATTCATGGAAAGAGGTCAGAATATTAACATTAACACGAGTTTGGAAGAAGTTGATTTCAACCCTCATGGATGACTTTGAGGGGTTCAAGACTTCAGTGGAGGAAGTAATTGCATGTGTGGTGGACTTAGCAAGAGAACTAGAATTCAGAATGGAGCCTGAAGATGTGACTGAATTGCTGCAACTTGATGATGAAACTTAAATGGATGAGGAATTGCTCTTACGGCTGAGCAAAGAAAGTGGTTTCTTGGGCTTCCCTGGTGGCGCAGTGGTTGGGAGTCCGCCTGCCGATTCAGGGGACGCGGGTTCGTGCCCCGGTCCGGGAAGATCCCACATGCCGCGGAGCGGCTGCGCCCGTGAGCCATGGCCACTGCGCCTGCGCGTCCGGAACCTGTGCTCCACAACGGGAGAGGCCACAACAGTGAGAGGCCCGCGTACCGCAAAAAAAAAAAAAGTGGTTTCTTGAGATGGAATCTACTCCTGGTGAGGATGCTGTGAAGATTGTTGACATGACAACAAAAGATTTATAATATGGGATAAACTTGATAAAGCAGCAGCAGGGTTTGAGAAGGTTGACTCCAATTTTGAAAGAAGTTCTATGGGTAAAATGCCATCAGACAGCACTGCATGCTACAGAGAAATCATTTGTGAAAGGAAGAGTCAATTGAATTGGCAAACTTCATTGTCTTATTTAAATTAATTTAATTTATTTATTTATTTTTATTTTTGACTGTGTTGGGTCTTCGTTTCTGTACGAGGGCTCTCTCTAGTTGCGCCAAGCAGGGGCCACTCTTCATCGCGGTGCGCAGGCCTCTCACTATCCCGGCCTCTCTTGTTGCGGAGCACAGGCTCCAGACGCGCAGGCTCAGTAGTTGTGGCTCACGGGCCTAGCTGCTCTGCGGCATGTGGGATCTTCCCAGACCAGGGATCGAACCTGTGTCCCCTGCATTGGCAGGTAGATTCTCAACCACTTTGCCACCAGGGAAGCCCTTCATTGTCTTATTTTAAGAAACTGCCGCAACCAGCCCAGCCTTCGGCAAACACCACCCTGATCAAGTCAGCAGCCATCAGCACTGAGGCAGGACCCTCCACCAGCAAAAAGATAATGACTTGATGAAGGCTCAGATGATGGTTACCATTTTTTGAACAATAAAGTCTTTTAAAATTAAGGTCTGTACATTTTTAAAAATTTATTATTTTAATTTATTATTTTTGGCTGCGTTGGGTCTTTGTTGCTGCGCGTGGGCTTTCTCTAGTTGCGGCGGGCAGGGTCTACTCTTCGTTGCAGTGCGCGGGCTTCTCATTGCAGTGGCTTCTCTTGTTGCGGAGCACACGCTCTAGGCACGTGGGCTTCAGTAGTTGTGGCTCGCGGGCTCTAGAGCGCAGGCTCAGTAGTTGTGGCGCATGGGGTTAGTTGCTCCGCGGCATGTGGAATCTTCCCAGACCGGGACTTGAACCCGTGTCCCCTGCATTGGCAGGCGGGTTCTTAACCACTGAACCACCAGGGAAGCCCATGTACATTGTTTCTTTACATTGTATTTTTAGACATAATGCTATTGCACACTTAGTAGACTACAGTATAGTATAAGGATAACTTTTATATGCGCTGGGAAACCAAACACTTTCTTGTGAATCACTTTCTTGCAGTGGTCTGGAACCCAACCCACAATATCTCTGAGGTATGCCTGTACACTTAAATTATTTGAGTTCCACTCAAGATTTTCATTTCATTTAAACTATCTGCTTTTGCTTTTAAGAACAGCATGAAAAGAAAGAAATTCATCACCTCATTTCCTGGTGAACAAAGATCATAGGTACATTGGGTTCTGAGTTTAACATTTGAGGTGTAACGTAAAAAAAAAAAATCTACATTTGTTGACTTTCTGTTTTTCTCTTTGATGTCCGTTTAACTTACTTTCCCATTAAACTGGTACTTAACACTTGATGAAATTATAGTATTTATGCTATAATCTGTAAGATTTTCTTGCCTTTCTAAACACCCCAGTTTTGCAGTTAAAATTTAACTTAAAAATTATTGAAACTATGGTCTATAAAGGTTTTAAAAAATAAAATTAGGATGTATGCCACTTCCCTGTTTAATTTATCTACTTCAGAATGGAAGCTGCTATTATCAATCATGGGCAGTCAACCCTTCCACACACCTACACTTCCTGTCATACACTTCTCTTGATTTTTCTTCCAGGAGCTTGGTTTTTCTCTCTACTTGTTTATATTTTCTTTTATATCTTTAATTAAGCTATATAGTTTCTTACATAGCTGTTCCACATTTTGTTTATTTTATTTTTAAAATTTATTTATTTATTTATTTATTTATTGACCATGCCATGCAGCATGTAAGATCTTAGTTCCCTGACCAGGGATCGAGCCCACGCCCCCTGCAGTGGAAACGTGGAGTCTTAACCACTGGATTGCCAGGGAAGCCCCTTAAGTTTATTTTTTAGTATTTTATTTCTGTTGATATTATGAATAGTATCACCATTATTACAGTTTTCCCTTTTTCACCCTCCCTTTTTTTTTTGAGTGTGACAGTAGAAGAGATTAAGATAAAGTAATACATTAACATGGTAACCAAACATACAGTACAACAGAGCTTGTTATGCAAAACAGTGTTTTCCATCCCTGTCCCTAGACCCACCCCCCCAAACACAGCCACTTTATTTTTTTTATTATTGAAGTATAGTTGATTTACAATGTTTTAGTTTCTACTGTACAGCAAAGTGATTCAGTTATACATATATATACATTCTTTTTCTATATTCTTTTCCATTATGGTTTATCATAGGCTACTGAATATAGTTCTCTGTGCTGTACAATAGGACCTTGTAGTTTATCCATTCCATATACGATAGCTTGCACCTGCTAATCCCAGCCTCCCACTCCAACTCTCCCCCAAGCCCCTCCCCCTTGGTAAGCACAAGTCTGTTCTCTATGTCTATGAGTCTGTTTCTGTTTCATAGATAGATTCATTTGTGTCATATTTTAGATTCCACATATAAGTGATATCATATGGTATTTGTCTTTTTCTGTCTGGCTTATTTCACTTAGTATGATAATCTCAAGTTGCATCCATGTTGCTGTAAATGGCATTATTTCATTCTTCTTTGTGTAGTAATATTCCATTTATATATGTACCACATCTTCTTTATCCATTCATCTGTTGATGGACATTCAGGTTGTTTCCATGTTTTGGCTGTTGTGAATAGTGCTGCTATGAACATAGGGGTGCATGTATCTTTTTGAATTAGAGATTTGTCTGGATATATGCCCAGGAGTGGGATTGTAAACACAGCCACTTTTAACCATTTCTCTGTTTTGTTCTTCTGATGGCTACTTCCATATCTCTAAGTAATACATTGTACATTTCTACAGAAGTACTCACTAAAAATAACAGGATTAATGGAAAAAATAGGTTGGGCAGACCACTTAAAACCTGTCACTTTGTAACTGGAGCAAGGAAAGGTTTGTAACTAGAGGCAGGAAAGATTGAACCTGCTGAATTATGGAGTTAAGGGCAAAATGCATAGAAGTCAGGGAAAACCATGAGGTAAACACTTCTGAAACAAAGCAGATGGGCCAGCCTGAGCCAAGAGCCATTGTGTATGGACCTGTCTTTCTCTGAGGCTCTCAGCTCTGTGGTTATGCTTTGCCTTTTACCGTGTTTCTTAGTGGCATGAAACATTAATGTGCTGGGGCAAATTTCATGTGTGCCAGCATGCCTAGGTTAGTTGCTGCTGCCTCTGGCCCCAAAACATGTTCCACGCCTTGTGCCTGAAAATTGGACTCCCCTTGCCCCGTCCCTCATGTGGCTCACTGATGAATTAGACTTGGTTGACAGAGCCTAGGTCACATCTTTATCTTAGCTGTGATGGTGACTGGAAATTAGTTTCTTACATTCTACCTTGAGAAAGTGGGAGTAATAGTTAGGGAAACTGTCAAAAGTGGAAAGTGTGTTCAAAAGTTTTGGGTTATCAGGTATAAGGTCCAACACACACATACGTGCATATGTATATTCACACACATGTATATCCATGAACTTAGATCTTCATTCATCAATTTTAAACGTTATTTTTCCCCACTCTGACACATGAAGATGCAGTGTGCTTGCATTACCTCTAGCTTCACCTCATCATCTCTGCAGTTTTGAGTTATAGCATTTTATTTCTTCTACTGTTTGCCTTTTGATTTTCAATTATTTCTTTAAATCTCTATTTTTGTGTTCTATTAACTCTTCTCATTATCTGTTGACCTTTTACTGTGTAAGAAGGTGACATTAATGTCCTCTGTCTCACCTCTCCACCTCTTTCTTCCCTTCCAGTTTCCACTTTCTATCAGCTATTTATTTTTATGTTGCCAAGACGGATAACATTAAATTCTGTTCTGTAACTGCAATTAAATCTTCCAATCTTTGTCTATACATTGATTCTAAAAGTTAAAAACCAGCAAATAATACTCTTGATATTATTATGGTAACATAAATGTTTTTCACCACTGAGTTGACCAAGGGAATAAGATTCTGTTTTTTTACATCAGGCCAAGTGTTCTCTGCCCTCGGGCCCCTCAAAGGAGATGTTCTTGGCGTCCAGATCAAATGGTTTGCCTTTTCTTAGAGTGCATAAATTATACAAAATCTTGCTACATTTTAGATGCTTCGTATTTGGGCCATTGGCATTCTTTAAGATCATTTTGGATTTTTTAGAGTTTCGAATTACCTTTCCTTTTCTTCTTGAGAAGGCGTAACTAGCCTATATCTTGCAGAGCAATACTGTGTCTTGGAATCTACTTTACTTTCTGCTTCTCCAGGGAGTCCTCTGGTCTCCAGTTCTAGGCTTGACTGCCATTCTCTAAATCTGCTGCACGACAGTCTTTGGAGATGTTTATCCATTTCACTCTTACAGACATTGTTTTATGGGTCTTTCTTCTTCCGCGGTTTTCTCCCTCATTTTGCTGAGGGAAGTACATAATTAACTTCTTCAAGCAAAAAGTGTATGGACAAGGGAGACTTGTATTTATTTTGGACTCACACTTGATTGATACTTGACTGTGCAAATTGTGTGTGTAGAATTCTGTGTTCACAAAAACTTTCACTTAGGACTTTGAGGGTGCTTCATTATATACTTGTATCATATTGGGGTAAAAAAGTTTCATGCCTGCCTGATTTTCATTCTTTTGTAAATGATCTCTCTGTGTGTTTGTTTTTCTGGAAACGTTTAAGATTTTTTTTTTGTACTTTTATACTGAAATACCATAGGTCTGTTTCTAAATGCATGTCTGTTCCGTTCATCTTGTTTTGCCTCTCATGACTTTCCTCTGGGGATTTATTACTTATTTAAAAATAATTATATCTTTTGTACATTTGCTTTTCAAAAATCTCTTACCAGTTGGTGACTAGACCTTCTCGATTGATTCTCTGTGTCTCTCGTCTTCTCTGTCCTAGTTTTTGTCCCATTATGTTCTTGCAGTATTTGGGACATTTCCTCTATTTATCTTTTAATTCTTACTTTGCCTATTTTAATTTCAGCAATCAGAATTTTTTTCCTTATGCTCGGTTCTTTTTGAAGCATGCTGTTTGTGTTGTTTTATGCCATATCTTCTTCTCTTGTTCTGGGTATACTAATATAATATAAATTCCATTTATATATATTATAAAATAACAATAGTTTTTACAGTTCTGTTCTATACATTATCTCTGTTTCTTCAGTAGTTTTGGTTTTTCTGGTAATATGTATTTTTTTCTCCCTGTCGATTGTTCTGGAGAGCAGACTGGTACAGTTTTCCCATAAGTCTCTCTCCTCAGCAGGTGTCTCTTCCATGGAGAGAGTGCACAAGGGTGAGACTTTGCTATTTAGGGTGAGTGAATGGGCAGGACGGCATGCCTCTAGTTGTACAGTAGAGCTAGGATTAACTCTTGGACATCAACCCTTCCATTAGAGGCCTGTCTTTGCAGGCAATTTGAATGGTTTTGTGAGAGACTGGCTTCTTTGCCGGGATTGTCTCTGGGGCCGGGGTTGGAGAGATGTGTTTTATTGGGGATATGGGGCAGCTGGTACAGCTGCTTTATATGATTCCCCTGTTTTCATTCCCAATTCTTACACCCACCTTCCAGACCTGCTCATGAGCCCATCTGGGGTCTCTGGGGACCTTAACTTCCTCTGCTCCTGTCCACCCCCTCTGCACCCCCATGGGTCTGGGCTTTAGCTTCCTCTGCCCTTAGTCTACATTCCATCCCACATCCACCAGAGACTTGTTTCAGTCTCCTTTGCCTAATTATCACTACCGCTCCCCCACTTTGTTGTTTTGGCTGTTACAGGTTTTTTCCCCCTTTGTGTTCATTTCCTGCCTTAGGAGAGAAGGAAGACAAAAGCGTACATTCAGTCAGTCATCTTGGGTTGGAAAGCTTCTCTATTATGTTTTTTTTTTTATCATTTTTTAACAGAAACCCCGATGATTTGTCTGTCTTAGTCTATATATAATTTCACCAAAATCTTACTCATTTCAATAGTTTCTTAGTTGATTTTGTCTGATTTTCTTGGTTGGTAATCTTATCCTGCAAGTAAGACCAATTTTGTCTCCTCTTTTTTAGTCTATATACTTATTTTTTTCTCATTTGGCCAGAACTGCTGAACAATGTGGAATGTCAGCCATGATGGCGCACGTTGAACGTGATGTTTCTAAAGCCTGATCTTGAATGGATTGAATTGTTAAGTAGACCATGAGAGTATCTTCATTATATAGATTTCTGGCTTACTGAGAAGGTATCAGAAATCTCCCGCACAGGTAGTGTTTTTGAGTGAATGGATTTGGCATTTAATGGATTTGGCATTTACAGCCTGAGTACCTCTTATACTTCTTTTGCCAATAACCCCAATTGCAAAATTGGCGATGGGAAAGAAGGGAAAGTTAGCTTTCTAAAATAATCCTTCCAATAGGGTTTAGCAAATTTTAGATGACAAAGGTGGTAAATCATCATTGGGCAGCAAAATGAATATTATTTCTTGACAGTAAATCAAGCAAAATAAGATTAACTAGCAGCTATAATGGATCTTCTTCCCCAAAGCCAATAAAGACCTAGTGAAACAACCATAACTGGAGAGATGCCGACATGTAATAAGTATGGCCTCCCTGATTGACAGCTAAACAGTGGGTCATTGCAAGGACAAAAAGATCTGGTTTTGGGTTATCATGTAGAAGAAATTAACTGCTTGATTTATTTTTATTTTTTAAAGGTGCTTTAGGAATTGCCTTGTAGATATTAAAACCGATTCATGATGTGAAAATCCAGAGTATAGTATTTGGAAATGCCAGGAGGAAGTTGTGGGGAAGCAGTTTTATGTCGAAGAGACTGTGTATCACTTTTATCCGTAAAGGGACTATAAATCATTTGGAACTGTCAAAACGAGTGCCCCTTGTGGTTGTGAGACCCTCATTGATGGGAGAAACTTGATGATCATCTGGCAGAAACGTTAAGAGAAGAATTGGGGAGTGTTGTGTGAAATGAAGAACCATCCTTTAGCATTTTTGAATATAAAAAATATTGGGTTGGCCAAAAAGTTCGTTCAGGTTTCCTGTAGCAGCAGACAGAAAAAACGAACGAACTTTTTGGCCAGCCCAATATCTCAGTATTAAGTAATGCAATAAAATAATACAGATATTATAAGAAGTTCTCCATTTACCTTTTATGTTTTAGACAGGATTTCTCTCATTTCTAGTAAAATGCCTTGTGTCCTTAGACTTTCCTTTTTTCAAAAAATGATTTCATGTCATTTTATTTTAATTAATTAATTTTGTTGTGGCCGCACTGTGTGGCATGCGGGATCTTAGTTCCCCAACCGGGGATCAAACCAGTGCCCCCTGCAGTGGAAGCGTGGAGTCCTAACCACTGGACCGCCAGGGAAGTCCCCCTTAGACTTTTCTGTTGCTAACGTTATCGTCTTTTTACCATAATCGAGTGGTCAGTTATTTCTCCAGTTCTGAGTGGAACTGAGATCCACTCACCAAGTTTTATAGTGATTTTATTATAAATCTCTGGCAGTTGCCTTTTTAACTTTCCACAGCTGCTTTCCCCCCACCACCTCACTCCCCCTCTCCCCCCAGGGTAACCCACTTTGACTTAGACTGGACCACCTGCAGTATCTCTTTTTTTTAAAATAAATTTGTTTATTAATTTATTTAATTTTTGGCTACATTGGGTCTTTGCTGCTGCACGCGGGTTTTCTCTAGTTGCTGAGAGCAGCAGCTACTCTTTGTTGAGGTGCACGGGCTTCTCATTGCGGTGGCTTCTCTTGTTGCGAGGCACAGGCGCTAGGTGCACGGGTTTCAGTAGTTGTGGCACATGGGCCTCAGTAGTTGTAGCTCGCGGGGTCTAGAGCGCAGGCTCAGTAGTTGTGGTGCATGGGCTTAGTTGCTCTGCGACATGTGGGATATTCCCGGACCAGGAATGGAACCCGTGTCCCCCTGCGCTGGCAGCCGGATTCTTAACCACTGCTCCACCAGGGAAGCCCACCTGCAGTATCTCTTGAACTGTTTGTTCCTTCCGTTCTCAGTGCCTTACTCAAGCCATCATGATTTTTCTCTAGGACATAGTGTCGTCTTGCTCCTTTAAAGCTCACACTTTTGGCCAGGGTAAGTTTTCTAAACTGAAAAACCGCATGAATCCCTACTCCTGTAGTTCAGTTCTGTCAGTGGTTTGGGATCGCCTTCACGACAACGTATTATGACATATGGCTCCTCCATTCTCTGTCCCTGGTGTGCTATCTTATATCATCTTCTGCTGTTTTCTCCACACACGTGTGATAGCCTAGCTCTACCAAGTTGACTATAGTTCCCTGAAAACATCCTGCTCTTTGTGGCTGCAGCCCATTAGCACCTGTTGTTTCCTCTGCATATCCTTCCCTAGATGGATCTGAGGTCTGATGAGCCTTTCAGCACTCAGTTTACATGTTTTCTCCTCCAGGAAGCTTTTCTGGACCTGTTTTCTCATTGTCCTTTAAGTCTTTCCTTCCATCTCTGAGAGCAGGTTTCCCTTTGTGTTTTTTCTTCTTTCAGTACACAGGCCTCTCACTGTTGTGGCCTCTCCCGTTGCGGAGCACAGGCTCCGGACGCGCAGGCTCAGCGGCCATGGCTCACGGGCCTAGCCGCTCCGCGGCATGTGGGATCTTCCTGGACTGGGGCATGAACCCGTGTCCCCTGCATCAGCAGGTGGACTCTCAACCACTGCGCCACCAGGAAAGCCCCCTTTGTGTTGTTTTTAATGTCCTCATCTCATTCCCATTAGACTCTGCATTTTATCTATCTTTCACAGCTATTGCTATGAGTGGCATCATATAGCAGGTGTGAAATCAAAGTTCATCTCTTGTCCCATGATATATGAACTCTCCACTTATCCAGAGGTTAGGTTTCTTAGAATCTTTTTTCCATGATGTGGCTAAGTAGGTAGAAAAAGAATTCTAAGTAGCTTATGGTCGGTTGCCATAAAACCTATGCATAAAAGCACACACACACTGATTCTATGAGGTCCTTAATCATATCTCTTCAACTTTTACTTTACATAGAATTCTAACAAACTTGTTTACTTAGTGTCATAGCTCACATTAGATTAGAAGCAACATATTAGAAGATGTAGAAGCAACACATTCGAAGGTGGGGAAAAGTTACGTTGACAAAGGTAAGGATGTTGACAAGACTAAAGCCGACATACTAGTAGCCTGAAAACAAGGCACTCTATGGGAAAAGAAAAAAAACAATTAAAAGTACGTAGAATATTGAAAAAAAAAGTCATAGTAGTTTGTAGTTTTTTAATGTAGAGACAAGGTAGACATCTGCCTTGATTGCAATGTATTATATTTGATGTTCCAAATTCTACCTGCCATGATGAAGAGATTAATTGCTGCTCTCCACACTTTGTTTGAAATACAATCTTATTGCTTAAAGGTATGAGTGGGGTGAACTCTCAAATATGTTGAATAACTCAGCTCCCTACAGCGCTGGATAAATGAGTTCTTGCTGAGTTTCCTTCTAAACGCTGCAGGGTGACTGGTGCTTTGCTTCTAATCATTCATTTCCCTTTGGTTATAATCACATTACTAGTAATGTTATGTAGCGATCTTCTGTTAGGGCATTTTTCTATTAGTTTCTGATTTCTCATGTCACACTTGGAAAATAATAAAATGACCCCTTTCTCTTGGCTCTTCTTTTCTTTTTTTTTTTAGTTCTTTCAATCATGGTACTGCTTATGAATTTTTGATGGCAGAAACCTCAGTATGTTATTAATTTTGATACTATTTGTATTAATTTCCTCCAACATTTTCCAGACTTTGCTTTGACTGGATTGGTGGGGAAGAAAGAAGGGGGAGATTAAATCTTCATGTTTGTAGATTGAGATATTGATGTGTGACAGGTACCATGTGCAGTAATAGTACTGCAAGTCCCTGTGCTGGGGCTTGGGGCTATTAATCTCCTTGGCGTGACTCACTTGAGGCATGATTCTTCTGTCTCCTGGTGTGGTTAAACTCCTCCAGGGGAGGCTGGGCTGGTGGTGCCAAAGGGCGGAGGCAGGTTGGCTAATCTGTTAAGTAGCCTTTTATCTGAGAGTCTAGTTTCTCATTAGTATTTCTGACCAAAAGGGTTGATGGTTGGAAATATGGATTTTATTTTGTTTTTAATTAGTCTCTCTAGGGATGAGAGGCTTATTTTTGAAGACTGGAATTTTAAGGAAGCCTGACAACCCCAATTTCCATGTGACTGAAACATTTTGGCAGCTGAAAAAGCTTTCACAAGTAGGAGGAAGAGCCGGACTTTCCACTGGGAGTGAGACTCACGCAGAACCTGTCCCTCTGCTCTGGGTTTACAGCGGTTCCCTTGGGACATTTTAAAACAATTTTTATTGGAGTAGAGTTGATTTACAGTGTTGTATTAGTTTCAGGTGTTCAGCAAAGTGATTCATTATACATATACATAGATCCATTCTTTTTCAGGTTCTTTACCCATATAGGTTATTATTGAGTAGAGTTCCCTGTGCTATACAGTAGGTCCCTGTTGGTTATCTATTCTATGTATAGTGGTGTGTGTATGTTAATCCCTTGGGACTTTCATGCTCCTGCCTCGCCAACGATTCCAAAGACTCTCACAGGGCTCTCATCACATGCATTATAAAGGTCTTCACTACTCCATCCCGTATTTATGCATTTTAATCAGGTCAGCTGATGTCTCCCACAGGCACAGAGCTGTCTAGTGCTTCATCATCTCTACGAGAAAGGTATTTTCCTCCTCTCTTATATATACCACCATAAAATTATCTTCCGCATTACCACAGTTTTACAACTTGAGAGGTAGAGAGATTGGTTGTTTTGCCTAAGATGCTGGAGGAAAATAGAGAAGTAGCCCAAAGTGAACAGCCTGGCTCACTGTGCAAACTAACACCCTGATGACGGTCCTCAAGCTCCTTCTAGACTCTTCCCATAAAAATGAGGTGACCAGTTTTCTTGTCCCACAGCTCTATCTGTTAGAAAGACTTCAGCTGAAATTTGCTTTTCTCTAACTTCCACCTATTGACTTTTTTTTTTAACATCTTTATTGGAGTATAATTGTTTTACAATGTTGTGTTAGTTTCTGCTGTATAATAAAATGAATCAGCTATACGTATACTTATATCCCCATATTCCCACCCTCTTGCGTCTGCCTCCCACTCTCCCTATCCCACCTGTCTAGGGGGGTCACAAAGCACCGAGCTGATCTCCCTGTGCTATGCGGCTGCTTCCCACTAGCTATCTACCTTACGTTTGGTAGTGTATATATGTCCATGCCACTCTCTCACTTTGTCCCAGCTTACCCTTCCCCCTCCCCATGTCCTCAAGTCCATTCTCTATGTCTTTATTCCTGTCCTGCCCCTAGGTTCTTCAGAACCATTTTTTTTTTAGATTCCATACATAGGTGTTAGCATACGGTAATTGTTTTTCTCTTTCTGACTTACTTCAATCTGTATGACAGACTCTAGGTCCATCCACCTCACTACAAATAACTCCATTTTGTTTCTTTTTATGGCTGAGTCATATTCCATTGTATCACCTATTGACTCTTATTCATCTCTCTCATAAGACCATGTGTGCACCTACTTCTACACGACTTGTCTTTGAATATTTGGGCAACTTCCAAGCCTCCTCATAGTCTTCTCATCTCTAGACTAAATGTTCTGTCCATCCCATTCCACCATTATTCCACCTTTTGGTTTCCAGATTCCTCACAGTACTGACTGCTCTTCTCTGGACATACTCTCAGTGTCCTATGACCCTTTTAACTTAAGGTGGCTTACAGATGATACTTGAGATATTGTCTGTCTAGCTGAATGCCTAGAAGGACTTATTTTCTCCTGAGACCTGACCTCTATCATAACCTAGAGGGAGACTTATGATTTTTTTTGTTTGTTTGCGGTACGCGGGCCTCTCACTGTTGTGGACTCTCCCGTTGCGGAGCACAGGCTCTGGACGCGCAGGCTCAGTGGCCATGGCGCATGGGCCCAGCCACTCCGCAGCATGTGTGATCCTCCCGGACCGGGGCACGAACCCGTGTCCCTTGCATCGGCAGGCGGACTCTCAACCACTGTGCCACCAGGGAAGCCCTGATTTTATGTTTCTGTTTTGGAATACCTGAAAAGAAGTGAGTTCCATGTCATTGGATATGTTAAGCAGATACATGTGATGTCAGGGAAGTTATAGATAAGAACAAAGAGAAAGCATGTTCAGAGTGTAGTGTCCTTGAAAAAATAATTTAAAATGTCTATTTTTAAAAACACCTTTATGAAATACCAACTCTAAAATATAGGGCATGTTAGGAGATGGTTTGGGGGTTGCTAGTCTACCATCTTCCCAGGTTGCAGCCTTCCTGAATAAAGCACTTTTCTTTTTCCACCAAAAAAAAAAAAAAGGGGGCATATTAGAGTGCATAATATTGGGAGTAATACTTGGAAATATTCTTCTCTTAGAAGTGATAATATTATATCACTTAGATGCTTTTGTTCTTTGACCAATCACCGAATCAACTTGGAGGGATATTTTGCACCTGTGAAAGGCAGCATCTTTTGTCAAAAAACCTTTAGTTCACAAAAATTTCATTGATATTTTCCCTTCCTGTCAACATATAGCGCTTTAGTTTTGTCCACATTTGCCCACATTGTTTTACTTAGTTCTTTATAGAGTCAGCATTTAGGGCAATACAAATAGGTTGTTACAATCTTAAAAAAACCCCTTAATCAACATTGTTATTAGCATTGTTTTGTTTATTACCAACTATTCACCCATTTCTTTTTCGAGGATAATGTTAACTGTGCTTTGTTAGATGATCTGAACCATTTATCAGTGACATTTTTGTAAATGGAATATTGTTTACTCTTAATTCTAAAGTCAAATTATTGAAATATGTATTGACCTTACTATAAATTTGTGACTGTGTAGCTGATAGATTTTGCCAAATTATTGCAGTGAGAGTTTTTGTGGTGTCTCTTTTGAGATAAGTAATTCTTCAGTGACTCTGTTAACAACATTACCCTGTAGTGTATAGGGTCTTACCTTTTTACCATGTAGTTTTTTAAATGTGTGGCTGTTGTGAGATATTTAGTCCAATAATGTTGCATATAAGGACACTCAGTGAGAGGGCTCTTGTGTTACAAGGCGAGGATGTTGAAAACCCAAAATCTCTCAAGCAAACTGTGGTCTATAACAGTTCCACCCTCAGGAAAGGGAGGCTCCTTGAAACTTCCATGACTGCTAATCTTGAGAGAGAGCATACATGGTCTGGTTGGACTGAATCCTCTAGCCATCTTATCAAGCCAGGGCTATGAAAGTAGGGTTAATTTGCATCCCTTTTGGGCCCATTAATCAAAGTGAAGATGATAGGAGTACATGGATGGCATATTGGGTCCTTTGACAAGTAAATGCAGGTGTGTGTCATGAAGATTTCCCATTTCTTGCTTTTACCAACAGTCTCCTCAAAGTCACTCCCCAGAAATGTACAGTAAGAAGTTGGATTTGCTTGGATCACTTAACTTTTTTTGGAGAATGGGTGAAAAGGGGCTTCCAGCTTGATCTATCAGTATTTTTCTACAGCAGGCCCCTGCTTTAGCCTTTTGTGAGGATAATCTGATACCCTCCTCCTTTTCTTTTTTTTCTGTTTTTTTTTTGCTACCGTGAAGTATCCCATCTTGGTTTCTGTAGGTCCCCCAAGCTGTAAGGCCGGCTGCACTGTCTGGGTAGTTCACAGAGCTTTGGGCTCTTCTCATGCGAGAAGGAACTCAGGCCCTAGTTGCTGATGACCTTGGGCAAGTGAATCAACCTCTGCTCTATTTCCTCTCCTAATTTATAAAATTAAGACTTTCTTTTTCTCCTACTCTTAAAAAAAATGTTTACAATAACTAAATAAAAGATAAGTTTCTTGAGTGAGTTAACATCAATCTGGATACTTTAGCTATATATAGATAGGGTGACTTTTCAGATTACTAGAATAAGTTAAACAAAATGCCCCAAATGGGTTCAATATATATTCCAGATTGTCTATGTTAAATAAAAAGTGTGAGTCTGGTCTAATTTGTAGAAACCATTTCAGTCTCTTTACGAGAAAAAGCAATGTAGTTACTTATGTTGTCCATGTAAGTTATATTAGAACATTGAAGAACTTCAGGGGACACTGAAGGATTGTTTAGTCACTTAACGCCTTAAAGTCCCGGACTTCCTTGGTGGCGCAGTGGTTGAGGTCCGCCTGCCGATGCAGGGGACACGGGTTCGTGCCCCGGTCCGGGAAGATCCCACATGCCGCGGAGCAGCTGTGCCCGTGAGCCGTGGTCGCCGAGCCTGCGCGTCTGGAGCCTGTTGCTCCGCAACGGGAGAGGCCACAACAGTGAGAGGCCTGCGTACCGCAAAAAAAAAAAAAAAAAAAGCCTTAAAGTCCCTTCAGGGAGTCTAGTTGATTCATGTGGACCCTCCAAAATCATCTAGTTAACCAAATTTTAAAATTGCAGCAGGATTATTGTATCTCTTTAGGGCTCTCACTTTTTAATTTAATTTTGATCTGTTTAAAAATAAATGACTCATGCTTAGCCTGGAAAAGGATAAACTTAATTCCAGTTTTTGTATCCCAGAAGTCTATTTTGCCTTTATGGTCCTATTAGCTCATTAACACTCCATTTCTTATAATTGGGTGCCCTGTGGACCTATAGACTTCAGTAACCTAAGCTGCAGTCTGCTCTGAGGTTTATGATCATAAAGCTCCTTAATGAGACTCCTCTGTTTGTGGATCTAAAACTGTTGTACTTGAGGTAACAGTGAGGCTAATGTCTGATGTGAGAAGGTTTTGAAAGTTATAAAGCACTCTACAAACGGTAGAACTGTCAACTAATGAGAGTCTGTGACTCACTGTAGTTCCCTGGCTTTTTCTTTTCCGTGAACCATAGAAAGAACCCACTGTAGGGGGTTGGAAATATTCTTTCTTAGGGTTGTGGCATGACAGAGTGGTTGCTTTTTCCAACCACCATATGTGGTGATCAGGCTGTTCGGAATGACATTGAGGTACTCTCTGAACAAACAGCAAAAGCCTTCCAAATAACTTATAATAAAGGAAGTATGTAAGACGTTTTCCCCAGCCAGATGTAATCTTCAAAAGGAGAGGAATAAATTTAAAGTGACCTTCTACAGGAAAATTTGGGATCAACAGCTAGAAACGGAAAAATGGCCAAAAGACCCTATTCATAACAAAAACAAACTATAGTGTGAATACATTTTACAAAAGAGCTGGTGAATGTATGTAGAAAATAATAATAAAATCTTAGGAGAGGTCTTAAAACAAGACTTGAACGTACTATGTTCTTGGATGGCAAATTAATAAACACCATTTAATACAACCCCAATTCCAATCCTAATGGAATTTTTTAGTTTTTTTTAAAAACTGCCTAAAATTATATGAAACTTTATATAGAAGAATAAATGCCCCAAAATAGCTAAGAAAGAAGAGCGAAGGGGATTTTCTATTAGCTGAAATTAAAACTAACTGCAAAGCCATGTGAACAATCTATGGCTAGTAATTAACAGATAGGTCAGGGGTTAGCAAACTTTCTCTGTAAAGGGCCAAATAGCAAATATTTTTAACTTTGTGGGCCATGTAGTCTCTTGTCTAGCTCAGCTCTGCCTTTATAGCATGAAAGCAGTTATATGGGTGTGACTGGATTTAGTTTTCAAACTGCGGTTTGCCAATTCGTGATATAGATCTTACAACAAAGTAGTGCTCACAAGCAGATAGCAAAATATGTGACAAAGGTGATATTTACAAGTCATTTGGAAAAGAGAGTTTGTTTAGTAAGTGGTGCTGACAAAGTTTATATTAATCTGAGAAAACTAAACTTAAATTCCTAAAATGTAAAAATAAATTCTTGGTATATAAAGATTTAAATATAAAAACTAAACAATAAAAGGATATAAGGGGCTTCCCTGGTGGCGCAGTGGTTGGGGGTCCGCCTGCCGATGCAGGGGACACGGGTTCGTGCCCCGGTCTGGGAAGATCCCGCGTGCCGCGGAGCGGCTGGGCCCGTGAGCCATGGCCGCTGGGCCTGCGCGTCCGGAGCCTGTGCTCCGCAGTGGGAGAGGCCGCAACAGTGAGAGGCCTGCGTACCGCAAAAAAAAAAAAGGATATAAGAAAATGTAAGAGAATATTGTATGATCTGGGACTGGAGGTTGTATTTTTAAACAAGTCAGCAAATAGAGAAGCTGTAAAGAAAGGAGAGAAACATTTGACTACATATAAATGAAATTTTGTTTGTGGCAAAGTTATAAAATTTGACTTATAAATAAAATATGATAACATATAATCTATAAACAAAGAAATAAAATGGCAGCCTATGAAAAATATTTGTAACACATGTGAAGAAAAGGGCTAATGTCCATAACATGCAAAGTGCCTCTACAATTAACTCAGTAAAAAAAAAAAAAAAAAAAAAGTGAAAAGGGGGCAGTTCTTGAAAAGAAAACTAGTGGCCAGTGGCTACAGGAAAAGATGCTCAGTCGTCACTAGAAGCTGTAAAATGGGATAATTATAGTACCTGCCTTATAGTATTGTTTGAAGGATTCAATCAAATAATACAAATAAGGTATTAAAGTGCTTGGCACATAAAATGTGCTCCACAAATGTTAGTGTGTTACCCTGTAGAAATAAAAGCACAAGTAGGCAAGGATTGCTGATAAAGGATAGTTATGCTGTTTTGTCTGTAGTTGGGAATAGCTGTAAACAAACTAATGGAAATTAACTGAAGTATAGTTAATTTACAATATTGTGTTAGCTTCAGGTTATACCGCAAAGTGATTCAGATTTCAGATTCTGTTCCATTATAGATTTTTACAATAAATTATGTATCCTTACTATGGAATTTTATGAAGTTATTTAAAATAACTATTTTAAATGATATCCATATAAGTTTAGAAAGTGTTTTATGATGTATTGTGTAGGAGAAATGCAGGTTTTAGAGAAATATAGAAAGTATGACTTCAGTTTTGTAAAATGGTAGGGCAAAAATCCTTTGACGTGTTTTTATGTGATGCTGAAACATTCTACATTTAGGAATCACTATTTTGATGCAGAATATTCTAAAAACAGACATACAGTACACTGCCTTCTTCCAGTACACTTTTCAATATTTGGTTTCTCATTAGACCTCCTCCTCTTTCTTGATATTCTGAATGTGCATCAGGTTTTATTCAGAGGCCTCTAAAAGAGGTTATACCTTGTATTTACTGAAATTCTAAACTCCAGTAAGTCAAGCAGAACATAAAAAGCAACAGTTGTATAGAGCACATAGAGTCAGTCACCACCACCTTGCGCCTTTTTTATTATTCCACGAAGAAACCAAGAAAATAGTTTTAAAAGAGCATTGTGGGGCTTCTCTGGTGGCGCAGTGGTTGAGAGTCCGCCTGCCGATGCAGGGGACACGGGTTCGTGTCCCGGCCCGGGAGGATCCCACGTGCCGCGGAGCGGCTGGGGGCCCGTGAGCCATGGCCGCTCAGCCTGCGCGTCTGGAGCCTGTGCTCTGCAACGGGAGAGGCCACAACAGTGAGAGGCCCGCGTACCGCAAAAAACAAAACAAAACAAAAAAGAGCATTGTGGCTATTTAGTTGGGTATTGTTGGCTGTGATCAGAGATGGAATCGTGTGCTTCAGCTGGAGGGGCAGGAGTTTATATGTGTACGTAAATTCAGTGTTCCGGAGAAGGTTTTGAGTAGATTAGTAGCTTGATAATAAATAATATCTTAAAATTTTATTGTTCTTTAGTTTTCAGAACAGATTTTGGCAACAGCAATAACAATAGCTAATACTTCCAGTGTTGGGCATTGGCTGAGCACATTACACTCACTCCTGTTTTAATCCTTCCAACCTTAAAGGGATAGATGCTGTTATCATTTCCTTTTTTAAAACAATGTATTTATTAATTTATTTATTGAAGTATAGTTGATTTACAATATTGTATTAGTTTCAGGTGTACAGCACAGTGATTCCTTTATATATATATGTTTTATATATGTATATATATATTTTTTCCTCATTTCCTTTTTACTTTTGAGGAACAGATGCTTAGATGAGTTGAGTAACTGACCTTTGGTTAATTGTTGAAAATACAAAAGCTATTTCTTCTACCAAGTAGAAGAGATTATTTTTGAATTAGTGTCTGAGCTGAGATTTGATACCAAAGCCTGTGTATGTTGTTGATCTTCAAGGTCTGTTTCTTCTCATTTGATTGCCACATTAATTCTGCCCAAAGGCCAACGGCAGTTAGTAGATTCTGTGGAAATAATTATATGGAATAAAAAAGTTGGGTCCTGTCAATTCTCCTTTTAGTTCCTTGTAGAGTAGGGGATAGGATAACTTAGGGTCACATCCTGCTTCTTGAAAAGTCTTATCATGTTACCTTTGAGCTTAATATAGCATCAGATGGCAACAGAACAGCAGTCAGTCTGATTCCTCTAAGGCACAGAGAAACAGTGTTGGAAATTGATGCTTCTGTGAGCCCTGGCATTGGGAACCACTGCTTAGTCATGCCATGTTGATGGGAATGACTGTTTAGCTATGGAACCTGAGCCTCAGTGGCCAGTTGCCAGTAAGATGAGGCTGCTGTTGTCAGCCAGGCATGTAGATGGGTTGGTTTTGTACCCCTTCAGGTTTAGATGTGAAATATAAAGCTAATTTATTAATACTAGTTTATTCAAAATATGATTCAAAAGCACTTGTTCTTCTCCCGCCATTTAGATGTTCTGTTATTTTTAAATAAAATATAAGGCCATGAATTAATTGTTGTCTCATACTTTTATTGTTGTCTTGTTGTATTCCCCCAGTACTTTATCCATACAACTAATGCGTTATCCATATTATGGTAATTTGTTTACATGCATATTCCCAGCTTTGCCGAGGACTGTTTGAAAAAGGGCTGTCTTATACAGTTTTGTGCTCTAACAGGTGACAGACTTTTAGGTGATGAGTTAGCGTTGAACCGATTTGAATGGTAAAGTCAATGTCAGTGTTTTGTCTTTGTTGTTCAGAATGTACATACGCATTTGCTTAAATTTAACCCAAACTACAGGTGTCAGTTTAGCTGGAAAAATGAAAATTTTATCTATGAATATAAATGTAATTTTAGGTCTTATGGTCATATATTTCCATATATAGCCCCAGGCTCTCTATTATTTATATGGAAAAAAGGTTAAAGCCATCACTCTATGGCTGTTTCAAGCATTTTACATATAGTAACTGATTTATTTCTTACCACCTCAGCATGAGGTGGCTGCAGTGAAAATACTGAGGTATGGAGAAGTCAAGTGACTTAGCCCAAGCCACATACCAACAAGGCTTGAGCTAGGATTTGAGACTGGGCAGTACAGCTCCAGAGTCTGTGCTCTTAACCAGTGCTCTATGCTGCCTCATTGATTTGTATATGGTGCATGTGTGTATGTGAGTCTATATCCAGAAAGAGAAAGAGATGAAAGAGATGTTCTTTGATATTTTGTAATGGACTGCGTTATCACTTTCTGGAAAATATATAATATTTTGCAGAAAAAACTGTTCTCCTAAGGTCAACTTTTAACAGGAAGTAAAATAGTTGTTTTTCATATAGATTTTCTTTAAGAGGAATTTAGATGACTTGGAATGAGTTTGGAAGGGAACCAACAGAAGAGTAAGGAAATTCAAGTCACGTTATCATAGGAAACATTGTCGAGATTTCATTTTAAGACTGTTTTATAAAGGAATTGAAAGTGTCTTTCAAATATGTAAAGGTAGCAGTTGGTGGAGAGTTTAGCTCAGTTCTTTATAGTTTGGGCAGAGAAATTTAGGACCACTTGGTAGATGCTTTAGAGAAACAGCTTTTTGCTCAGTATAAGGTGGAACCTTCTGCATGGATGGGCTGACTTAGAAAATAATGAGCTTTGTCTTACCAGAATGATCAAAAATAGGATGGAAACAGGGACTCCACTGAGAATAATCAAGCATTTGGCTGATTGAATAATTGAACTTGGTGACCAGATATGAAGTTCCTTCTAAACCTGAAATTCAGTGATTCTAACAACGTAGACAGAAGGGATTCTGCTTTATTACTTTACTCTTATTACACACCTCACCAACCTAGAAAAGTTCTATGTAAGTGATTGCTAGTGGAACTCATGCTCATTCAATCCAGTGGTTGAGAACAATTTTGGTGAACTGTTAGGGAAAAAAATCTAACTGCTGTGTGTTTAAGACAAATAAAAAGAGAGGAATTGAAAACTGCTAATGCAGAAAATTGTCAAGGAGTTTTTTGGCAGAAGGGGAAGCAAAGGAGGATGGTATAGGATGACGGAAGTAGGCGCAAGAGAATGTTGTTATTTTCTTTATTTTAAAGAGGTGGGATAAATAAGAACATGATGGGAATGATCCAGTAAGAGCACAGTTTTGAGTTATTATATATATGCCTACATTTTTTCTAATTTATTCTGCTAGTGTTCTTTTGTATGAATATCTTAACATTGATTTATCTTTTCTCTCCTTAATGGAGATTTAAGTTGTTTTCTGGTTTTCTCTATTGTATATAATGCTTTAGGGAATATTTTTATGTTTTCTTGTGTGTGTATGCAATATTTCTCTCTTGTAAATACCTGAAAATGAAACTTCTAGGTCATACTTTATCTGTATTTTCAACTTTAGTAGATGTTGTCAAAGTGTTCTACAGTGTGGTTGTACCATTTACATGCTCACCAGCGATATATGAGATGTTTTGTTGTGATAAATCCAGTTGTGTGAAAATGGTAACCTGCTGGGCTCAGTTCTGCATTTCTGTAACTACTGTGAGGTTGAATGTCTTTTTTTAAGTGTATTGGCCATTCTGGTTCCTCAATATAAATTCTGTCCTATTTTTCTACTGGGAAAATTTTTTCTTAATGATTTGTGGAGTTCTTTATATTTTCTACATGTGATGATATATATCTATATCTATATCCACATCTCTATCTATGTATCTATCTACCTATCTATCTATCCCTATGTATTTTTTTCAGTCTGTGGCTTGCATTTTTACTCTTTTAAGGTTATCTTTTGATGTACAGAAGTTTTATGTTTTGTTGTAGTCACATTTATTATCTTTCCATCTATAGTTTGAGCTTCTTCTGTCTTACTTAAATCCTTCCTCATCCCAAGATTATAAAAATATTCTTTTATATTTCTTTGAATAGTTGTAAAGTTTTACCTTTCAAACTTAGGTCTTTGATCACTTTTAATCACACTTGATGTTTTCAGTGTGGTTTAAGGTAGGAATCCTGTTTTGTTTTGGACTCCCCCTATTTATTGACTAGTCTGTCCTTTTCCATGATATGTGATGCATCTTCTGCCAGTAACTAATTGTCACGTATGCATGGGTTTGTTTGTGGGATCTCTGGTGTGTTTCTTTGCTTCTTTTTAGAGCCTTCCACCAACACGTCACTGTCTTAATAATATAGCTTTGTAATAAATCTAGGTATCTGGTAGAGCAAGTTTCTCCAACCTGCTCTTCCTACTTTTTCTTGGCTAGTTTTGGTCCTTGTGTTTTTTATAGAAATTTGAAGATTAATTTGTCAAGCTCCCCCCACCCCCCACACACAACCTGTTGGAATTTTGATGAGAATTGCATTTAATTTATAGATAATTTGGGGAATATGACATTTTGATAAAATTGATTCTTCCTTTCTATGAATATGTTTTATTTCTCCATTCATTCAAGCCTTTCAATCTTTTGTATATTTCCCCACACACTTCTTGCTCATGTTTGGTTAGATTTATTTCTGGATACCTTAGAGATTTAATTGTTGTGATGAATATGATCTATTGTTCCTATTACATTCTCTTTTCCTACTACTGGTCCAGAGGAACATTATTTATCATTGAATCCTGAGTTATATGGGACTTGAGTGGATTAGTTATGGAAAGGGCGATTTGGAGGAGGCAGTGGCTCCTAGAATGGAGAGACCATACTGAGGTATGAACCACATAGCATCAGTGAGAATGGAGAAGAGGGTTCCATAGCTGTCTGAGGCAGGCAAGCCAGGTGACTGGGGAAAGTGAAGGAATAGAGACTGGGGGACATGATAATAAGCGAATGCTGAATGAGATTGGGTGCATAAGAGGAAGTGTTGAAGAGGGATAGTTGAAAGTTCATTTGAGTCAAGCCCCTTTGATTGTAAAAACTAGAATTCATGAGTGTTAGTTTAGGAACAGTACGGACAGCACTGTGTGGGTCAAAGGGGTGCCTGGGATGAGTCCAGCTGCAGGAACTGGCAATCCATCTGGATCTTGGGTCTCTTTGTCAGGTGGGTTTTGGTTCTTACTGATGTTCATTTGATTCTCCACTTTCCATGTACCAGCTTCTTCATCATCCTGGCTTCTTCAGCTCTGATTCAACCTTTCAATGCCAACACCCACCAACTGGCAATTTTCCTACACATCTTATTTTAAATTGCAAACTGTGATGTTGGCCCAATCATCTTTGTAACCAGCCTCCCAGGTTGCTGGCTAGCCCACAGATTGGCTGTTTTTCCTTCGGTTTGTTTGTTTGTTTTTGGTCTAGTGCTCACCATTGGTTTAGTCCTTTGTAGGATGACTGCACATCCCAGTTTGCCCAGCATAATTATTGTTCCAGAGCAATTATTATTTTTTTCTCAGTGTTTTAAAATTGAAGTATAGTTGATTTACAATGTTGTGTTAGCTTCTGTGATTCAGTTCTACATACATATATAACTAGTTTTTTCAGATACTTTTCCCTTATAGGTTATTACAAAATATAGAGTATAGTTCCTTATGCTGTAGAGTAGGTCCTTGTTGGTTATCTATTTTATATACAGAACAGTTATTCATAATACCTTCAAAACTGTCTTGGTTTGGACAGTACATTATTTGGTTATACTACTCATTAGTCTCTGGAGCTGTACAACATGACTACTTATTCCGAAAGCAGGAACTGTGGGACAGGAGTGTGGTGCTGATTGGTAACTAGGCTGGGGAGGGTGGTACTGAGTAACATCTCTGCTCCGTGTAGGGTATAGTAATGGTAGCCTTGAAGAATCTGTGAGGTGTCCAGAGACACTCCACTGGGGATAGGGTCTCATGCTAATGGAAGGGAGCAGATAGAGTATGGCATGTAGATAGGTGTCCAGAGACCTAAATCTAGCAGAGGTAAAGGTAGATCCATAGTCTGAGTATTCAGATGGGGGTCAGAAGAGAGAATGGTTTGACAGGTGGTTGAAACTGGCACGTCTTTATCAGGCAGAGGGATTTTTCTCTGGATCAAGGGTTAAGGGGACAGGACGCAGGCATGGAACATCACGGCTCTGGTACCATATTCCAGTCACAGACTCACTGGGCAGGATCTAGTCACTAAAAGACTGGACAACAGGATCAAATTTAGCTATGAAGTGACAAAGCAAAAGGGAGCATGACCTAGCAGTGAGACTCAAGTACAGGTATATTAGGAAAATTATACTGAGCGGGCTTATTCCCAGGCAAAAGCTTATTATGCTGGATTAATTAATTAATTAATTCGAAGTATAGTTGATTTAAAATGTTGTGTTAATTTCTCCTGTACAGCAAAGTGATTCAGTTTCATACACACACAGGCACAATTTTTTAAATATTCTTTTCCATTATGGTTTATCATAAGATACTAAATATAGTGCTCTGCTATACAGTAGGACCTTGTTGTTTATCCATTCCATACATAATAGCTTACTTATTATGATTTATTCTTCAGCACCAACTTGAAGACTGGAATGTCAGTGAGTATAAATCCAAAGGTAGGAGTATCCCAATCTGGGGAAAAGAATAGGGAGTAGGGAGCCCCATGCTTTTTGATAAACTTTGCTCCTTGGTGAGCTGAAATAAGTATATATCTGGTATAGGAAGATTCTGGGTGGATAGAATTCTAAACTCATATCTGGATAAAACCAAATTAAATTAAACATTGTTTGACAGCAGCTAAGAATTACTGAGAAAAGTCCTCAAGTTATCTATATTTGAAAAAATCCCACTTTGGATCGGTTTCTGTGTAAGTATAGGGCCTTAGAATTATGGAGGCTATGTTTATATCTGCCTATTTTAATAAATTTATATAATGATGAATGAACAGCTCACTTTTTCTTTCGGTCAACTCTGACAGTGTCACAAGCTCTAAATATAAACAAAGTGTCTATGAAAGAAACAACAACACTATTTCCTGATGCCTTGTCCTGTAAACATGAGTTTATAAAATGACAGAAGCTACTGGGCTTTTATGCTGGGAAACTGTAATTGGGAAACACATGTTAAGTAGTGATATTTGGAGAGGGCTGAAGTGTCTGGTGACAGACGGAGGTGAGGGCTGGTGAGGTGTGGAGAGGGAAGTTTTGAGATTATTCTGTGTGTGTTTCTGGAACCATAAAATAGCATAACTAGAGGTATGTGTTGTGGTAGAACTAATAGCTAGGCAAAGGGTGGTTTAAAGAAACCTGTTGGAAAATTAAGTGTCCTTTTGAGGTAATATCCCATAGAAATGCTGAAAGGCATGGCTTCTAAGTCAAATCTTGAGGGGTTCCAAGATAATTATAAAAAAAATTAGCTCTGTTAAAATTACCATTGAAAGAATTAGGCATACATCTTTTTATCTTGTTGTTATTATCTAGATAGAGAAATGTCTTTGTTTCGAGGGAAAAATGGGTAACAGGTGTTTTGTTTGTGAGGTTTGTACTTTTGTATGTGTGCGTCTACCGTAGAGTAGCAGATAATGTCTTTTTACAACTCATGGGAAGACTTACTTTCTTCTCTACCAAAACGCTAGCCTTGTGGAAGCTGACAAAAGTCATTATTATGATTTTTGGCTCAAGAAAATAATGATAACTTGGAAAAAGTGAAGGAGTGTGGCAATGAAAGAAAGACATCTGTAATGCAACAGACAAATTATTGAAACAAAAGATACAGTGTTTCTTTAATTGGATTCTCATGGCCTATTGGTTTAAAATATGCTGACCAAAGGCACTATCTGGAAGAAAGGAACTTTGGATTTCTAAATCAGTTTTTCCAGTTTGGGTTTAATAGAATTCAACAAACTTTTATTGAGCGTCCACTCTGGAGCCAGACAGCCTGAGTTTGATTCTCGACTTTATTATTCTACCTCTCTGTGCAGCCATTTCCTCATCTGTAAAATCGAGAGGATAACAGTAGTACTTACCTTCTATAATTATTTTGACAAGGAACTGAATTTTGATTATGTATATAGTATTCAGACCTGTGCTTGCCGCTTTGACACACAAAGTCAACTGAATTAGAGACTGGGAATTTAAAGATACTCGCACTGCTTTGTGAGAGAGACAGGTAAGCCAGGTAAGCGACCCCACAATTTCAGCATTTTCTGATGGAGACAAGAAAACATTTGTCAAAAGCTGCTGTGGGCCCTGAGGTGGAACAAACAGCAGGCTTAGGGGAATAGTTTTCTGGAGTAAAACTCAAGACAGATTTTCTGCAGGAAAGGAAAAAAAAATTCCTCCGAAAAGTCCCAGAAACAAAAAGTAGACGAAGCCGTAGGCTGAGAATCATTCGTTCGCAGCTTTTTGAACTTCCTTCCTTGCTAGGCCCATCGCTGCCTCTGGCCACTGTGTAGACACTTGGTAGAACCATGACGGAGACGGTTTTAAGTTCTAAGTTCATTTGCGCTCTTAGAGTCTACTTGAGTGTAATGGCACTGTGATAACTGGAATAACAAATAACCATCCTCAGCCTGGTTCTCTGGACTGCTGGGTAATTACTGACTTCTGGGTTGGGTTAGAATAACGCCATGAAGAATGACGAGCATTTTTATGTCATAGATCTTCTCTTCTACTCTGTGTCAGCTCTAATGAACGAAGAAGAAGAGAGGTGAGTATTGTGAAAAAGAAAAGAGAGAGAGGAAGATGTTTTTAAGACCAATGTGTGGGAGTGATGCTTTAGGAT
Source organism: Neophocaena asiaeorientalis asiaeorientalis (assembly GCF_003031525.2). NCBI lineage: Eukaryota > Metazoa > Chordata > Mammalia > Artiodactyla > Phocoenidae > Neophocaena > Neophocaena asiaeorientalis. The sequence continues at coordinate 2,676,373 of NW_020174553.1, forward strand.
AATCTGGGTGTTGTAATAATTTGTGATTCTCTAACCTGTGAAAACTGTAAACTGTTCAGCAATGTAAAGTTTTTACACATTTGTGGATGTGCAGAAATGGGAAATATTTCTCTGTAACTGAACCCAATTTAATTCTGGAAACTTTTTTTCTGCCATTAGTGGGAAAACATGTAATATTGCTGCTTCAAGTTGGTATCTCTTTATAATGCCCTTGGGGGTAACTATTCAGTCAAATTTAAGATGTGATGCAGTCTGCAAAATTCTCAGTCATTCTTAGGGCTGCTGTTCCCATTCTTCTCCCACCCCCGCCTTCACCCCAACTGCAGCAAACTCCAGATGGAGTCTTAGTGGCAGGGAAGCACTGGGGGGAGGAAGGTGTCCATCCAATCCATGGTCCCACGGCCTTTGTTGTGTGTCTCATCGTGCTTGGCCTTTGGCCTTTGTCTTCATGTTATTCCCTGTTGCTATGTCAGAAGCTGGGGCATCTTCCGGTTGATTTTTAGGTTAAGATAAAACCATGATGACTGCTTGCTGAGTCATTGGCCGACTCCATGGTTCTCCATGCTCAGAATCCTCACTCCCTACCCCGAGTGCTGCAGCAAAAGCTCTGCCAGGCCTCCCTTGAAGGGGCCTTGGGAATGATTCTGGATCTCTGACAGTCCACTGCAGCCAGTAAGACAGGGAGACTTAGAGCTCTCAATCCCATCCTGCCCTGCTATACTTCGCCACCATTGCTGCTGTGACGTATCTTACCAACACTGAGTGGGAGGATGCATCACAATTGTTCCCCCAGGGCTCCCCTGGTGGCGCAGTGGTTGAGAGTCCGCCTGCCGATGCAGGGGACGCGGGTTCGTGCCCCGGTCCGGGAAGATCCCACATGCCGCGGAGCGGCTGGGCCCGTGAGCCATGACCACTGGGCCTGCGCGTCCGGAGCCTGTGCTCCGCAGCGGGAGAGGCCACAGCAGTGAGAGACCTGCGTACGGAAAAAAAAAAAAAAAAAAAAGTTCCCCCAAAGGGATTCAGATAGGAAGCTGGGCAAAGCCTCTGATGTTTGTGGATACCCTCAGTCAATCTGAATTTTTTTTACCATCTTACCACCCCATCTCCTGTTCAGCCCCCTGCAAGACACACACTTGCATACACACACCTTTGAGGACCTTGATGGTGTTTAAACTTCAGTTAGAGACTGCCAGCCCATCAAACTTTTGTCCCTTTTCCTAGAGCCAGGAAAACTGCTCTAATACCGTGTTGTGCTATTGCCATGCTCTTTCGGTATCTTTCATATGAACTCTCAGTTCTCCATGTTCCAAGCCAAATGCTTTTGGAACATCAAACATACCACTTTTCTTTCAAGCTCTCACAGTAGAAAGTGTGGGTTCAAGACAGTTGCTTTTGCTGATCTCATTTAAATAATTCTATCTTGAAAGTTAGAATTGAACAACTATGTCTTTGTTCTTGGCTGTATGTGCCTGTCCCTCTAAGCTGAAGCTGTCTCAGCTTTACTGGGTAGAACAACAAAATCAGTAAGAATGAAAAACAAATCAGATGATACTAAAAGAAACCCAAAAAACCAAACCCACCTCACCTGTTAAATCTTATTGCCTCCCTCTGAATTGTTATCCCACACGAGGGGAATACTCAATCATTTATAGCCCTAACTTTGTGATGATGAGTCAGGCTGCAATCCATGCATATTTATAAACCCAAGCGTTAGTTTGTCATGATGTATTACAGATGAGCTAATGTTAGATACAGAGGGGAAACTGTTGGTCAAAGTTTAAATTCTCCTCTCTGATTCACTTGGATGTCTTTACAATTTATTGAAACCGTCTGGAATCTTATCTCTAAAAGAGACATAATGACTCACTTACGATGATAAAGCGTACTGTTGGTACTTCTGGAGATGATGGAAGGCTGTCACCAACCAACCAAATTCTATTATCAGAGACGTAAAATGAGTAGAAATGGTTCTTGAAATGACCCCTGTGTAGTTCCTGAAATAGCAGCTCCTTGGATAATCACCATTGTGAACTGCTGCTGATGGCTTTTACCGGAAGTCTCTGGGGTGATAAGGACCACTTGAACACTGACTGTGTCAGGGTGGTTTGATACTTTCTGCTACTTAACATTCAGAATGATCCATGGTTCTTTCTAAATTGCTATTCAAAACCTCAGGGTCTTAAGTCTCACTGCCCAGTAATTATAAGACCTGCTTGCCTCAGAGTTTTTCAAAGAATAACATAATATATGTGAACATTGCAAACTTCAACTTTGTGCAAGTGTTAGGTGATTGTTATTATTTTTACTAACTCTACTACTGTATTCTTTTTTCCCTTCATCTATTCCTCTTTCTTTTCAATGCTTTGGGATAGTCATGCCTATTAAGCTTGAATTTTAAAGAAAGTCGCCTTCTTTCAGAGTCAGCACCCTAGCTGGTCAGTGTCATCTGTATCTTTTCCACCTTTTGAGCCATGCCCTGGGACCTCTTTGGTTCTTTTCGGGTCTGTGATGCTGTGTGTTTTGAGCATGGGATACATTTCCAAATGTGCTGCTGTTTTATGCTGAACTCCATTCTCGGCTGCCTGGTTTTGTTTTATTTATTTTTTCTCCAGTCTTCTTTGGGCTTATCACTTACCAACTGGTTTGAAAGATTAATTCATATTCAACATGCGGGTCAAATGCCAAGTATGTGCAAAGTGTTGTGATTGTTCTGGGGAGGGGGGTGAGCCTGGGGGCCCAGGCTTTCCCCTCGGCCAGGAGTGGTGCTACTTGCTAAGCCTGGGAATACAGAGGTGAAGCGGAGAAGGAGGGGAGGCTTGGGGCACAGTCGGGGTGTGGGGGGGGGTGGTGGGAGTAGAGAGACAGCGCTGTTAGCTTTGGATATGGGGGAAGCTGGAGGTGTCCAGTGTGTGAAACGTGGGAAAGGCTTTGACTCCAAGTGGCAGAGCTGGGAGTTATTAGCATCAAGACTGTGCTTGAAGCCAAGGGAATGAATGAAAGAAAATGAATTCCCTGTTGAATAACTACCAGACTTGCCATGGTTATTCTTCCGTAAGCAGATATCCTGGTAGGGGAGAACCCCTCAAAATAGCTAGAGCGATGTTGAGGTATTTATGTGCTGGGTGTCATTGACAGGCTTTCTGGAAACCACAGTTTTGAAAATCCAGGACAACCTTAGGACAGAGCTTCTCAGCCTTGGCCCTGTTTGCGTGGTGTTTCAGATAATTCCTTGTTGTACGGGGCCGTGGTGTACACTGTAGGGTGCTTCGCAGCATCCCTGGTCTCGACCCCCTGGGTGGTGGTGGCATTCCATTTCCTGCCCCTCCCACCCCCAGCTGTGACAACCAGAACTGTCTGCAGACATTGCTAACCGTCCCACGGGCTAGATGATGCCACCTCAGCAGGTTCTTCTCTGAGTTTACGTCAAGAATTTTGGGAGAAGCTCCATTAGCTCTTCTGTTCCAAAAAAGCTGAAAAATGAGTTCACTTCTGCAATTATTCTGACCCCATTAGGAAACAGCTTACTCATCCTGGAGGATGAATTAAGTCATTGTATAGGGTTTTTTTGTTTTTGTTTTTAAATCATCTCCTGCACAGAAAAGCACTGATAGTGTTAGTTTCAAATCAAATCCTGTTTTTCTGTATGTGTGTATCAATATAGAAATGAAGGAGATGCTGTATTCTAAACAGTGAAATAGCTTGTGGTGATGACGCAACCATTTCACAGGACTTGCTGTCAGTTTCTTATTATCAAGGATTTTAAGGCAGACCGTCTAAAAGGGTTACTAGAGAGTTCTCTTGGGGATGGAGGTAAGAGGGTTTGGGGTTCAAGTGAAGCAAACCTTGTTCTAATAATTTGAATGTAAAAAAATTTAAACACAAGGACTAGAACTTAATCTTTTTAAACTTACGTTCTTTTGTAGTTCATCAAGAAAAAGAATATAAGAAAGTCACTTAGTAAATTACCTGTCTTGGTAGCTGAATTAACTTATAGCTTGAAACCCTCCTCCTAAAGTTACTCAAGTTTACAGAAACATTGATAGGGTACATTGATTGCAAGCACGTGCCTGTATATGTGTTGCTCGGAAATGGTACTGCTTGGCAGCCTCTGAGAATGGTTAGCATCTTGTTTGGCTCTGTTTCTTCCCTGACCCCTGCCCCCTGCCTCACAGCCTGGTGTTCCTGACACTCCGTTTGGGGAAGGAGCTGAGGGAAGGGGTTTAGATCATGGTACATCACCTCTTCTCACAGATCTTCCAGCATTTCTTCCTAGGCTCACATAAAATGGTAGCTGCTGAGCATCTTATATGCCTCATAGGATTGTGGCTATAGACTTCTAGCTCCCATCTTAATCTTCTTCTACCAAATAGAGGAAGAAAGAATAAAATGGATTCTAGCCTTTGCAACATGTACTGAGCCTGCACTCAGAGACCCATACCTACCCTCTCAACATTTGATCACATCCCTTGATTGGTAGAAGTAGGAGGGAAGGGGGCAAAGGGAGGGAATACCAGAATTTAGAGGTCTTCCTACTGCTTTTCATCTTAAAGATGGGAAGAGTAGGACAGCTGGGGAAGGTGGGGGCCTTTTCTCTGTGCTACTTCTGCTGTCATTTGATTGGAATGACTAAGGCCACGTTGGAACCAGCAGCTATATTTTAATTGTTTAAGGTGGAATTGGATTTGGGCTCATCTAGTCTTATACAGTACAAGGAAGATGGAGTGAAGATAGTATGGTAACCAAGAGTCTTATCGCAGGAGAGGCTACATGGTGCCGTGGAGAGAGCGTGCTTATCCTAACTCCCTGTGTGTACTTGGTCAAGTTACTTAATGTCTCTGGTCCTGACTTCTGATCTGTAAAGCCCACTCAGGGTTGTGAGGATTTAATGTAGTCATTGTGTAAAGCACTTAGTAGTTGTAGCAGCAGTTTTTATAGTCTAGATGGTGCATATTTAGTTTATTTGCTCAGGAATTATGTGATAACTGTTTAAGAATTGTTCTCTGATTGTTCAAGATTTGGATTCTTATTTTGGCTTCACCACTAACTAGGCAGTATCCTTGGCTAAATCATTTAATTTTGTGGACCCTGCATTTCTTGTAGTATTCAAAACTGTAAAAATTGATGACCTTTCCAGTCCAGTGGTGAGGACTCGGTGCTCTCACTGCGGGAGGGGACCTGGGATCCATCCACCTTCGGCGGGGGGGACTAAGATCCCGCAAGCTGTGCGGCAAGGCCAAAAAAAATAAATAAAATAAATAAATTGATGACCTTTCATTTTCTAAGCTCTGAAATTTTATTTTGTTTTGCTCTTTAAAAACCTAGACCTCTTTTTGTTAAAAAGATACATCTATTAACTAATTGGAGTTTGACTCACCTGCTAGGTTAAGTAGCCGTGGCAATTGTTAAGCCTTTTACAAATAAACTTATCATTTTTCTAGATAAGTAGGCACAAACAGAACAAATTGCTTAACTGGTATTTTACCACTTAATTATGTATTAAAGGATCCTTTTTAAGGTTAGAGGATGATATAAACTTATTTAAAATGTCTCCAGAACACTCAGCCTATCACAGGAATATGTGACAAAGGCAAAATTCTCTGAAGTGATATATGTAACCAAATGCTTTTCATTTCCAAGCCATCTGTGGCTGCAGCGGGGGTAGGGTAGGGGGTTATGTGTCCTTCTTCTGCGTTTAGATTTTTTTCTCTGTCTGACATATGTTTATTGTATAAACCAAGGAGAGTACGTATCGTTAGGAGACAACAACTCTCACTCCAGGCCTCAGTTTTCAAGTATCTCTCATACTCTCTCTTCTCACGGAAAACTACTCTTAGGGTCTTAAAGACCAGCTTTTTCTTTTATGTATTTCTGTTTGTTATAGTGTGTGCAGCAAGCAACATCAACAGATGGTGGATTCCCTCATATATAATATTTTTAAAGATAATGATAGGGAGTTAAGTTATTAAGCCTCAAATCTAACCCACAAAAATACTTTCAGCGTTAGCTGTATGCAGATTTTTGATTGAGGTATTAGCTTATTGGACTTTGCTGCTACTAAATAAAAGTGGGGACTGTATCATGTAAGTATTTAAAACCTAACATAGACAAAGAGAATATGAATTGACACAGAACAAAAACTCAATTTTACGCCCTCATAATAGCTCACATTATAGAATGATTACTGTGGTTGCAGGCATTGCGTTAAGAGCTTTAAGCATCCCGACAGTGCTTCTAGGTAGGTGTTAATATCCCATCCATTTTATAGACCAAGAAACTGAGGCTCGGGTTAAGAAACTTGCCCATGTTCACACAACTAGTGAGCAATAGGGCTGAGGGTTGATCCAAGCTGTCCAAGTCCAAAGCCCGTGATGAAGTTGTTTTTAAGATCCAATTTCCCAAATTTCCCTCATCCAACCCTGAGACTTATTTTTGTTTATATCAAATGAAGTGGCAAATTGAGTGATTTCTGGAGAAATTCAAGTCCAAACAATGTTATTGCTGAGGTCATTCAGATTATTTCTGTCACTAGCATTTGATAAATAAGACTGTGTCATGAACTAGACATGGTTATAGACGAATTAGGAAAGTACCTTAGTCCTCCACTCACTGGCATCTCAGTTGTAAAACCACAATTTGACAAGATTATTGGTCGCAAGTTATTTTAACAGACTTTCCAAACTTAGATTTTCTGAAGTTAGTAGAAACTGAGAAACTTTTAAAATAGTTTTTTTTCTGGCCGCAGTGCGCAGCTTGTGGGATCTTCATTCCCCGACCAGAGATTGAACTGGGCCCACGGTAGTGAAAGCGCCGAGCCTTAACCACTGGACCGCCAGGGAATTTCCTAAAATTGTTTTTCAAAAGCATCAAATGAACTGAAAACAATAAAGTGATGTACTCTGGATAAAACTAGGGTGCTCTGTGGCCACCATCTTAGATGGTTACTTATCCATGAAAATATAATGTCTAATATTTAAAGCAATCTAAATCTAATTTCTTAACATTGAAATTTCTGCAAAGAATGATTATATATAAATCCAAGAGATACTAAAAGAATAACAGATACTAAAAGTAACAGATATATATTAGGCATTAAAAAAGTAATGAGACAGCTAAAGCCTATTGTCACACAATTTAAACTAAAGCCATTTAAATACACTTGTTTGTAAAGTCCCTTACGTTGTAAACTTTCTTCCTCTTCCTTCTCTTTCTCCACCCTTTCCTCTTATCAGTATCGTGATCTTGATCATTGCCATCATCTCTATCACCATCCTCTCCATCAATTGCCTCCTAATATCTATATCAGTACTTAAATTGCAAGCAACAGAATCCCACTCAGGCTTAATTAATCAAAGGAGCAGTCTATTTGGAAGGATATCTTGTAATTTGTAGTTTGAGTACAAGCTGAAGAATCAAGTCCCTTGGAGCTGTGCCAGGGCACACGGATGTGCTTGGAATGGGCTACAGGTGAGAGAGTAGATATTGGTTCCTCAGTCTAAGGTCAGCTGGCTGGGTCCTGGGACTGTTAACTTCTAGCCTGTGAGCAGTCTAGCCCTCTCATCCCAGTGTGCCATGTAGATGTTAAATTTTTACGTATGCTAAGACTTAAAAATGGCTGGAAAGTATCTTAGAACAGAAGACAGAGCAGATCTAGAAATGAAGGAAGATTGAAGGAAGGTAGTGGATGGTCTTTTCAGGTTTTGACCTTTGGGGTCAATGAGATTTTGATCCTTGTGCAAACATGCTGTTTACTCATACAATCGGCTTCCAGGAAAGAACCTTACTTTGGGGCCATGCGTCCATTCCTTGGTCCAGAGAATGTTGGGTGCTTTGGTTGATAGCCCTTCCAATATGTCATCTTATGGAGGGGGATAAACTTCCAAAAGGAACGTCACCTAAAGGAGAGAGGACATGAATGGTAGTCAGAGAAAATAGTAACATGACATGTTGTGCCATATCACTTTATCGTGCGTAAAAATAATATTTCTCTTAATATGTTAATCACAGATGATATTTGGCCCAAAATTCATGGCGACATATATAGTGTTTTCTGAATATTATGTGGTTTTCACAGTAAATCTTGGAGAAAGAAGATTTTCAACCATAACTTGTTTTTAATTCTAAAAGAGAAGGTAGAGGTCATTTTAGCTTTTATAGATCACTAATTCCTGTCAAGGTTCTAAAATTTAATTATTATGGAACTATGTTTTAAAAAATCTTCAGAATTTGACTTAAATTGTCTTTAGGCAACATTTCATAAGTAATTATTTCTTTGCTGAAATGATCATGGCCATTACTTTATTATTACAAAATAACTGCCTGGGATGTTGTATCAATGATAGTAGCTACGTTTGATTCAGACTTATGCACTGTGCGTGTAGGGTCAGCAGGATGGGCCATAGAACCGCCTTTTCCCTTTTCATAATCAAATCTAAAAAGGCAATAATTTCTCCTCTGATTTCTTAGTATCCTAATATAGTATTAGTACTTCATGTCTGCTACTGTTTTATCCTAACTCTGTCCCCCTCTCTTTTAGTGTACCTGTTGTTTTTTCCTCACACGTCATATTTTTTTCATCGGATTCTTTTTGAGATGTGGTTTTCCTCTCCAACTTCTGCATTATGAAGTATGATTGTAAAGTAATGTTAGTGATCTTTTTAATTGTTCATAAACAAATTTTAAAGATAATTCTGAAAGAAAAGTTCCAGAATATTCTGCAAAAGCTTTATGGTTAGAATAGCAGTGTCTTTGGGTAAGTATTTTGAAGAACAGTATTCATTGTTTGTTTAAAAATGAGTCTGATTATATTATCATTACAGGTTATACTTGCTTTTTCTATCTACTTAAAAAAAATGTATTCAACAAACTTCTAGATTGTCAGCTCCTTGAAGGCCAAGCCCAAGGGTTATTTGTTTTGATTTTGTACTTTATTGATTTTTGTTGATTGCACATTGCACTCTACAAACTGCAGTATGGAAAAGAGATAAGTGCCATATATAATCCTTTGTGAGAATTATAACACAGTAGTCGTTATAATTTTTTTCAAGTTCAATTAAAAATAGCCATCCTTCTACAGTTTTCCCAACGTGAATCTTCCACATGAGAGTTTTCATATACCGTTCCTTTCTCTCCACTAATAGTGGCCTCTGTTTTTCTGTATTTAAAAACTGCTATGGTATTAATTTCTCAAATACTTTGATTTACAAAAAATAGAAGGATAAAAATTCAGATCACCACAGTTTATCACTAAGGAACCTGACATTACTGTATAGCATGTAGCAAGGAGAAACTGAATATGGAGAAAACAGTTTTCCATGTTATAGGATCATAAAACTAGAAGGATTTTACCACCGTCTTTCAGTGTATAGTGATGCAAGGAATGGGTTTGGCTCCATGTGATTAGAGAACAATGGAAATTTAGTTTTCCAAATCGAATTGTGTTGTGTAATTTTCCATGGAATATGTCTTAGCCTCCAGAGCATAAAGACTATGCCTCATTTACTGTGTGTGACGTTTCTTATTCTTATTAGAGAAAATGTAAAGGATATAAAAATCTTAAATATATTATCCTAGTCACTCACTAAATTTATTTATGGACAACTAATAAGACAATAAGCCAGATGCAGAGATTTGACTTTGGGGTTTTGGTAGCATGACTCTGCCATCAGGGAAGTGTATCTGTACCCTGATGCTATGTGCCTCTGTTCATTTCCCCCGTATTAGAAAAGCCTCAGTCTTTCCTTCCCCTGGGTGTCTCCTTTACTTTCTCACTACTACCACATTCACAACACTTCTGACACTTCCGGTCACCAAATGTGTGGGGTTATTTCCTGACACCAAGCAATTCCTTGACACCAGATGGGTGTCCTAAAATTTAACTCAATTCTGATACTGTCTACCTGGAAATAGTGTAAGATCCCATAGAATAAGGGACCAGTCCCACATGACTGCTTTCACCCCACTTCAGATGCCAACTGCGAGTAGCAGGTCTCCAGGTTACCTACAGCTTTTGTCTGACTTGGCTATAAATAGGAGGTTCCCACAACCCCTTCCTTGGGTGTCATTAATTTGCTAGAGCAGCTCACAGAGCTCAGAGAAACACTCACTTAGGTTTACCAGTTTATTAAAGGATGTGATGAGGGATACAGATGAACAAAGAGCCAGATGAAGACATACGTAGGGAGAGGTCTGGGGGTGTCCTGAGCTCAGGAGCCTCTGTCTCTGTGGAGTTGGAGTGTCACCCTCCTAGTACACGGATGTGTTCTCCCACCTGGAAGCTCTCAGAACCCCATACTCCTGGGACTCTTATGGAGGCTTCACCACATTGGCGTGATCGATCATTAACTCCATTTTCAGCCCTTCTCCCTTCTCAAGAGAGTGGGCAGCCGGGGTTGAAAATTCCAAGCTTCTAATCATGTCCTAGTTTTTGAGGTGACCAGCCCCTATCCAGTAACCAAATAGAGGCCACCCAGGGTTGCCTCATTAGAAAAAAAGACACTCCTATCCCCTAGAAAATTACAGGGTTTCAGGAGCTCTGTGCCAGGAACTGGGGGCAGAGACCAATATATATTTTCTGTTGTCTGTAGAAATGCTAAAAATTCACACCCCCAAAGGTTGGAAGTTCTATAATATGCTTGTCTTTGAATTGAGAAGCCATTCATTTCTCTTTGGGTCTCTAGGTTGGCAACAAATAATAAGTTTAAGTCAAGAAAATTCAAAGTTGGCAAAAATGGCCCATTATTTAACTTCCTCTTCCTTTAATGTCACATTTTTATGTTTTAATATAATCTATGTATATGCATGTGTGTATGTATATATGTGTGTATAGGTACTTATATATATGAGTGTGAGTTGTATATATGTAAAGTTGTATGATTATCTAAGGAAACTTTGATTTAAATTCACAAAGGCACCATTTCATTTAAATTAATTTATTTTTTATACAGCAGGTTCTTATTAGTTATTTTATACAAATTAGTGTATACATGTCAGTCCCAATCTCCCAGTTCATCTCACCCCCATCCCCCCACTTTCCCCCCATGGTGTCCATACGTTTGTTCTCTACATCTGTGTCTGTTTCTGCCTTGCAGACCGGTTCATCTGTACCATTTTTCTAGATTCCACATATATACGTTAATATATGATATTTGTTTTTCTCCTTCTGACTTACTTCACTCTATATGACAGTCTCTAGGTCCATCCACATCTCTACAAATGACCCAATTTCGTTCCTTTTTATGGCTGAGTAACATTCCATTGTATATATGTGCCACATCTTCTTTATCCATTTGTCTGTCGATGGGCGTTTAGGTTGCTTCCATGACCTGGCTATTGTAAATAGTGCTGCAAGGCACCAACTTTTATAAAGCTTTTTACAGTTTAGTTTTTATTTGGAAAGACAACAGTTTCATGGTAGTTCTTCCTAGGTTCAGCTGAATAGCACTTTCCTCTGTGCTGGTGAAATCAGCTAGCCCCTTATTTTAGGCTTCAGCCACACTTTATAAATTAAATACACTGTGATTGACACCGTCTGATGGCTTAGCTTTGCAGGCAAGAGATAAAATTGTTAATAATATTTAGTCATGATAAATGTAGTTTTCTCATAGTACATTTTTTGGGGACAACAATATGATTCAAAACAGAGACTTGTAATTAGACAATTATTGGGTAACAGGAGAGGATGTTTTCAAATTTGTGTCCTGGTGGTGGATGGTTTTACTCTAAAATCTAGTAGTTTCCTGATGTAATTTTATAATTTCTAAAGTTGCTTACAAATGTGAATACCTACATTATTAAGAATAAATTTCATATAGAGAAAGACAAACACCATATGATCTTACTTGTATGGGAATCTAAAAAAGCCCAAACTCATGGAAAGAGAACAGACTGATGGTTGTTGCGGTGGAAGGAAGTAGGGGTTTGGGGAAATAGGTGAAGGTGGTCAAAGGGTACAAACCTCTAGTTAAAAGATGAATAAATTCTAGGGATGTAGTGTGCAGCATGGTGACTATAGTTAATAAACCATATTGTATACTTGAAAGTTGCTAAGAGAGTAGATCTTCAAGGTTCTCACCACACACACACACACACACACACACAATTGTAACTATGTGAGGTGATGGATGTGTTAACTAAAACTAATTGTGGTAATTGCTTTGCAACATTTTGAGATATATGTCTCAAATCATGATTTTGCACATCTTAAACAGTGTTATATATCAACTATATCTCAAGAAAGCTGGGGGAAAAATAATGTCTATCCATTAGTGTTATAGTTTCTTTTTTTTTTCTTTTGTTTAAAATTGAAGAATAGTTGATTTACAATATTGTGTGAGTTTCTGGTGTATAGAATAGTGATTCAGTATTACATATATATTTTTTTTCAGATTACTTTCCACTGTATGTTATTACAAGGTACTGAATATAGTTTCCTGTGTATACATCCTTGTTGATTATCTATTTTATGTATAGTAGTGTGTATCTGTTAATTCTAACCTCCTAATTTATCCCTTCCTTCTCCCTTTCCACTTCGGTAACCATAAGTTCTTCTATGTCTCTGAGTCTGTTCTGTTTTGTAGTAGATTCATTTGTATTATTTTTTAGATTCCACATATAAGTGGTATATAATATTTGTCTTTGTCTGACTTACTTCACTTAGTATGGTATTCTCTAGGTCCATCCATGTTGCTGCAAATGGCGATAATTAATTAATTATTTTATGGCTGAGTAATATTCCATTACACACACACACACACACACACACACACACTCACATTTCTTAAACCAATCATCTGTTGATGGACACTTGGGTTGCTTCCATATCTTGGCTATTGTACATAGTGCTGCTGTGAACATTGGGGTACATGTGTCTTTCTGAATTAGAGTTTTCATCTTTTTCAGATATATGCCCAGGAGTGGGATTGCTGGATCATACGGTAGCTCAAACTTTAGTTCTTTAAGGAACTTCCATACTGTTTTTCATAGTTGCTGCACCAATTTACACTCCCACCAACAGTGTAGGAGGGTTATAGTTATAATTTCTTCAATGTTATTAATGAGACAACTTTTTAAAAGGAAAAAAATAATAATGTTTAGTCCTTTAACAAATGAGTTTATTGAGCAGCTGCTATGTACTGAGGCATCAAGGCCTGGCAGTAAAAAAACAAAGTCCCTTCTGTCATGGGGCTTATATACTTACATTGCGCTGGTTGACTCCTTTTGATGTAAAATCCTAGTTTTTCTTGTCTTAATGTCACTCTCTCTCTGTCCACCCACACCTGCATACCCATCCCCCCAATATATACATACATATGCATGCATTATACATATGATACTATCTATGTACATATATATACTGTTACATTATATGTGACAGTATATAATGTAACCGTGTAAATATCCTGTGTGGGGCAACCCATACATATATTTTTCTGTTTTTGTATTAAAACCTAGAAATCAGGGAATTAATTATGTATAACTATAATACATACTTTAAGAATTTGAATTCTGCCTTTAAATATTCCCTGTTTTGTATCCCAAATTTTCTACTTAATGTTCTGGCTCTGTAATATGTCTGTCTTCCACATGAATTTGTTTACAGACTTTGTCCTTTTCCTTGTTTGACTGAAACAAAGCAAAACATAGTGACTGGTGAAGTTGTACTGTTTCTGTCTAAAAGTCCAGGATGTTCAAAGATCAGGGACAGGTTCTGTTTTCCCCAGCTTCTGGTCAGTTTTTCATAGTGTACGTGCATAAGGAGAAAAAGTCACCAAACTGAGCTAAGGATTCATGTTTTCAGGGGCTTTTGGATCTTGAAGGGACTTTGACAGTTGTTTAATCTCACTCAGAAAAATCAGGTAGAACTCTGATCATAAATAGAGGACATGGCAGTGGGTTAAGATACCCCTTTCTTTGTTTAGAAGGATACCAGAGAAAATCTTCAACAAATTTTATCTTTACTTAAAAAAATTCAACCTTGTAAACATCTTTTATCTTTTCATCACTAGCCTATAGTCCTATGGAATTCTGAAGCCGCAAACAATGACTGCTGACCCTCCCTTTCCTGCCTTTTGTGTGTGTTGTAACTTGTTCTACTTTGCTCTTGTGGTAGAATTGATGCATTGGGCTTAAAAAGAAGGGGCAGGCTAAGCACAGGCAGTAACCTCATTGACATCAGTCTTAGTGATGTTTTGGTGGATCTGACTCCAAAGGCAAGGGAAACAAAAGCAAAAATGAACAAATAGGACTACATCAAACTAAAAAGCTTCTGCACAATGAAGGAAACCATCATCAAAACAAAAAGGCAACCTATTAAATGGGAGAAGATATTTGCAAATGATATATCTGTTAAGGGGTTAATATCCAAGATATAAAGAACTCCTACAACTCAACAACAAAAAACCAGACAACTGATTAAAAAATGGGCAGAGGATCTGAATAGACATTTTTCCAAAGAAGACATACACATAGCCAACAGGCATGTGAAAAGATGTTCAACATCACTAATTACTAGGGAATTGCAAAGCAAAACCACAATCAGATATCACTTTACACCTGTTGGAATGGCTATTACTGAAAAGCCAAGAAATAATAAGTTGTTGCTAAGGATGTGGAGAAAGGAAACCCTCCTACACTGTTGGTGGGAATGTAAATTGGTGCAGCCACTATGGACAACAGTATGGAGGTTCCCTGAAAAATTAAAAATCGAACTACAATATGATCCAGGTATTCCACTTCTGGGTATTTACCTGAGGAACATGAAAACACTAATTCAAAAAGATATGTGTCACAGGGAAATCCACTCAATACTCTGAGATAGCCTATATGGGAAAAAAATCTAAAAGAGTGGATACATGTATATCTATAGCAGATTGCTTTGCTGTACACCTGAAACTAACACAATATTGTAAATCAAACTATGCTCCAATAAAGATTAAAAAAATATATGCACCCCTATGTTCATTGCAGCTTTATCTACAATAGCCAAGATAGGAAAGCAACCTGTGTCCATTGATGGATGAATGGATAAACAAGACATGGTGTGTACACACACACACACACACACACACACACACACACAATGGATTATTACTCAGCCTTAAAAAAGAATGAGGCTTGGTTCAAGATGGTGGAGTAGAAGGACGTGCTCTCACTCCCTCCTGCGAGAACACCGGAATCACAACTAACTGTTGAACAGTCATTGACGGGAAGACCCTGGAACTCACCAAAAAAGACATCCCACATCCAAAGACAAGGGAGAAGCCATAATGAGATGGTAGGAGGGGCGGAAGCACAGTAAAATCAAATCCCATAACTGCTGGGTGGGTGACTCACAGACTGGAGAACACTTATACCACAGAAGTCCACCTACTGGACTGAAGGTTCTGAGCCCCATGTCAGGTTTCCTAGCCTGGGTGCCCATCAATGGGAGGAGGAATTCCTAGAGAATCAGACTTTGAAGGCTAGCGGGATTTGATTGCAGGACTTCAACAGGACTGGGGGAAACAGAGACTCCACTCTTGGAGGGCACACACAAAGTAGTGTGTGCATCGGGACCAAGGGGAAGGAGCAGTGACCCCAGGGGGGACTGAACCAGACCTACCTGCTAGTGTTGGAGGGTCTCCTGCAGAGGCAGGGGGTGGCTGTGTCTCACCATGAGGACAAGGACACTGGCAGCAGAAGTTCTAGGAAGCACTCCTTGGTGTGAGCCCTCCCAGATTCCACCATTAGCCCCACCAAAGAGCCCAAGTAGGCTCCAGTGTTGGGTCACCTCAGGCCAAACAACCAACAGGGAGGGAAACCAGCCCCACCCATCAGCAGACAAGTGGATTAAAGTTTTACTGAGCTCTGCCCACCAGAGCAACACCCAGCTCTACCCACCACCAGTCCCTCCCATCAAGAAACGTGTACAAGCCTCTTAGATAGGCTCATCCACCAGAGGGCAGACAGAAGAATGTGGCAAAAAACACATTCACAAAAAGAAAGACAACATGAAAAGGCAGAGGGCTATGTACCAGATGAAGGAACAAGATAAAATCCCAGAAAAACAACTAAATGAAATGGAGATAGGCAACCGTCCAGAAAAAGAATTCAGAATAATGATAGTGAAGATGATCCAGGACCTCGGAAAAATAAAGGGGGCAAAGATCGAGAAGATGCAAGAAATGTCTAACAAAGACCTAGAAGAATTAAAGAAGAAACAAACAGAGATGAACAATACAATAACTGAAATGAAAACTACACTACATGGAATCAATAGAATAACTGAGGCGGAAGAATGGATAAGTGACCTGGAAGACAGAATGGTGGAATTCACTGCTGTGGAATAGAAAAAAGAATGAAAAGAAAAGAAGACAGCCTAAGAGACCTCTGGGACAGCATTAAACACAGCAACATTCGCATTATAGGGGTCCCAGAAAGAGAAGAGAAAGAGAAAGGACGCAAGAAAAATTTTGAAGAGATTATAGTCGAAAACTTCCCTAACATGGGAAAGGAGATAGCCACCCAAGTCCAGGAAGCGCAGAGAGTCCCATACATGATAAACTCAAGGAGAAACACGCCGAGACACATAGTAATCAAACTGGCAAAAATTAAAGACAAAGAAAAATTACTGAAAGCAGCAAGGGAAATAATGGATAGATCATCCAAACAGAAAATTAATAAGGAAAACAAGTTTTAAATGACACAATAGACCAGATAGATTTAATTGATATTTATGGGACATTGCATCCGAAAACAGCAGATTACACTTTCTTCTCAAGTGTGCATGGAACATTCTCCAGGATAGATCACATCTTGGGTCATAAATAAAGCCTCGGTAAATTTAAGAAAATTGAAATCATATCAAGTATCATTTTTGACCACAATGCTATGAGATGAGAAATCAATTACAGGGAAAAAAACACAAACACACGGAGACTAAACAATAAGTTACTAAATAACCAAGAGATCACTGAAGAAATCAAAGAGGAAATCAGAGAATACCTAGAGACAAATGACAATGAAAACACAACGATCCAAAACCTATGGGATGCAGCAAAAGCAGTTCTAAGAGGGAAGTTTATAGCTATACAAGCCTACCTCAAGAAACAAGAAAAATCTCAAATAAACAATCTAACCTTGCACCTAAAGGAACTAGAGAAGGAAGAACAAACAAAACCCAGTTAGAAGGAAAGAAATCATAAAGATCACAGCAGAAATAAATGAAATAGAAACAAAGAAAAGAATAGCAAAGCTCAGTAAAACTAAAAGCTGGTTCTTTGAGAAATAAACAAAATTGATAAACCATTAGCCAGACTCATCAAGAAAAAGAGGGAGAGCACTCAAATCAATAAAATTAGAAATGAAAAAGGAGAAGTTACAACAGACACCGCAGAAATACAATGCATCCTAAGAGACTACTACAAGCAACTCTATGCCAATAAAATGGACAACCTGGAAGAAATGGACAAATGCTTAGAAAAGTATAACCTTCCAAGACTGAGCCAGGAAGAAATAGAAATATGAACAGACCAATCTGAAGTAATGAAATTAAAACTGTGATTAAAAATCTTCCAACAAACAAAAGTTCAGGACCAGATGGCTTCACAGATGAATTCTATCAAACATTTAGAGAAGAGCTAACACCCATCCTTCTCAAACTCTTCCAAAAGATTGCAGAGGAAGGAACACTCCCAAACTCATGCTACGAGGCCACCATCACCCTGATACCAAAGCCAGACAAAGATACTACAAAAAAAGAAAACTACAGACCAATATCACTGATAGATATAGATGCAAAAATCCTCAACAAAATACTAGCAAACAGAATCCAACAACGCATTAAAAGGATCATACACCATGATCAAGTGGGATTTATCCCAGAGATGCAAAGATTCTTTAATATGCGCAAATCAATCAATGTGATACACCATATTAACAAAATGAAGAATAGAAACCATATGATCATCTCAATAGATGCATAAAAAGCTTTAGACAAAATTCAACACCCATTTGTGATAAAAACTCTCCCGAAAGCGGGCATAGAGGGAACCTACCTCAACATAATAAAGGCCGTATATGACAAACCCACAGCAAACATCATTCTCAATGGTGAAAAACTGAAAGAATTTCCTCTAAGATCAGGAACAAGACAAGGATGTCCACTCTCTCCACTATAATTCAACATAGTATTTGAAGTCCTAGCCACAGCAATCAGAGAAGAAAAAGAAATAAAAGGAGCACAAATTGGAAAAGAAATAAGACTGTCACTGTTTGCAGATGACATTATACTATACATAGAGAATCCTAAAGATGCCAGCAGAAAACTACTAGAGCTAATCAATGATTTTGGTAAAGTTAGAGGATACAAAATTAATGCACAGAAATCTCTTGCATTCCTATACACTAATGATCAAAAATCTGAAAGAGTAATTAAGGAAACACTCCCATTTACTACTGCAACATAAAGAATAAAATACCTAGGAATAAACCTACCTAGCAAGATAAAAGACCTGTATGCAGAAAGCTATAAGACACTGATGAAAGAAATTAAAGATGATACCAACAGATGGAGAGATATACCATATTCTTGGACTGGAAGAATCAATATTGTGAAAATGACTATACTACCCAAAGCAATCTACAGATTCAATGCAATCTCTATCAAATTACCAGCGGCATTTCTTACAGAACTAGAACAAAAAATCTTAAAATATGTATGGAGACACAAATAGCCACACAAAAGACCACACAAAAAGACCCCGAATAGCCAAACTGTCTTGAGGGAAAAAAATGGAGCTGGAGGAATCAGAGTACCTGACTTCAGACTATACTACAAAGCTACAGTAATCAAGACAATATGGTACTGGCACAAAAACAGAAATATATTTTAATGGAATAAGATAGATAGCCCAGAGATAAACCCACACACCTATGGTCAACTAACCTGTGACAGAGTAGGCAAGGATATACAATGGAGAAAAGACAGTCTCTTCAATAAGTGGTGCTGGGAAAACTGGACAGCTACATGTAAAAGAGTGAAATTAGAACACTCCCTAACACCATACACAAAAATAAACTCAAAATGGATTAGAGACCTAAATGTAAGACCAGGTACTATAAAACTCTTAAAGGAAAACATAGGAAGAACACTCTTTGACATAAATCACAGCAAGATCAAGATCAAGATCACAGCAAAACAGATCAAGATCTGTTTTGATCCACCTCCTAGAGTAATGGAAATAAAAACAAAAATAAACAAATGGGACCTAATGAAACTTCAAAGCTTTTGCACAGCAAAAGAAACCATAAACAAGATTAAAAGACAGCCCTCAGAGTTTTAGAAAATATTTGCAAGTGCATCAGTGGACAAAGGATTAATCTCCAAAATATATAAACAGCTGATGCAGCTCAATATTAAAAAAAAAACTAATCCGAAAATGGGCAGACCTAAATAGACATTTCTTCAAAGAAGACATACAGATGGCCAAGAAGCAGATGAAAAGCTGCTCAACATCACTAATTATTAGAGAAATGCAATCAAAACTATAATGAGCTATCACCTCACACCAGTTAGAATGGGCATCTTTAGAAAATCTACAAACAACCAATGCTGGAGAGGGTATGGAGAAAAGGGAACCCTCTTGCACTGTTGGTGGGAATATACATTGATACAGCCACTATGGAGAACAGTATGGAGGTTCCTTAAAAAACTAAAAATAGAATTTCCATATGACCCAGCAATCCCACTACTGGGCATATACCCAGAGAAAACCGTAATTTAAAAAGGCACATGCACCCCAATATTCATTGCAGCACTATTTACAATAGACAGGTAATGGAAGCAATCTAAATGCCCATCGATAGATGAATGGATAAAGAAGATGTGGTATATATATACAATGGAATATTAGCCATAAAGTGGAAGGAAATTGGGTCATTTGTAAAGGCGTGGATGGATCTAGAGACTGTCACACAGAGTGAAGTAAGTCAGAAAGAGAAAAATATCGTGTATTAATGCATATATGTGGAACCTAGAAAAATGGTACAGATGAACTGGTTTGCAGGGCAGAAATTGAGACACAGATATAGAGAACAAACATATGGACACCAAGGGGGGAAAGCGGCGGAGGGTGGTGGTGGTGGTGTGATGAATTGGGAGATTGGGATTGACATGTGAACACCGATGTGTATAAAATTGATGACTAATAAGAACCTGCTGTGTAGAAAAATAAATTCAAAAATTCAAAAAAAATGAAAATTTAAAAATAAAAAGTAAAAATAAATAATTTGAAAAAGAATGAAATCCTGCCATTTGGAACAATCTGGATGGACCTTGAATGTATTATGCTAAGTGAAATAAATCAGATGGAGAAAGACAAATACCTTATGATTTCACTCATGTGTGGAATCTAAAACAAAAAAACCCCTCAGAGATACAGAGAACAATCTAGTAGTTACTAGAGGGGAAGGGATGGGGGGTGGTGGTTGAAGGGGGTCAACTGTTGGTCGTGATCACTCTGTACTGTGTACAGATGTTGAATGATAATACTGTACACCTGAGACTTATATAATAATAATAAAAAGTTAAAAAAAAAAGAGGATAGCTACCTATATGGCTCTGAGTCTCACCCAAGCACCAGGAGAGTAAGGAACTGCCTTTTCCCAGCCCAAGGTTCCTGGTCTGGAGGCTGTCTCCTCCCCAGTGATCCTGACAAGAATAGACAATGCAGGGTAGTGTGAGCATGTATTCCATGAAGACAAAATCAGCAGAAAAAGCAACAAGTTTAGCAGCCACAGTACATTTCTATGACTGAAGCTCAAGTTAACACACAAAAGCATAAGCCACGTGCTTCACATTTATACTGGAAGTCTTTGGTTTGTAATGCTCTCCCAATCTCCTCCCTAGAACTTTCTCCCAAGCTGGAGCTAATTAGAGTGGATGTCTTTATGCCTCTAATTATGGTTTACGTTATTTGCATGTGTGTTTTTCTCAATAGAGGGCCATTACTGTAAGAAGTCCTAGGGGGTGGGATCCTATGCCTGGGGCTCTAGGAATGGAGAATGCCTCGTGTTATTATGTGGACCAAGATCTTTAACTTCTTTTAGGTCAGATCCTGTCCATGTTCTTGACAGCCTTTCTCTCGTGGCCTCTTGAGCATAAAGAATATGATTCATATACTGTGTATATGAAAACACAGTAGTTAAAGCAATGTAGTTCTTTTTTAAAAAAATAATTTATGTATTTATTTTTGGCTGCATTGGGTCTTCATTGCTGCACGCAGGCTTTCTCTAGTTGCGCCGAGTGGGGGCTACTCTTCATTGCGGGGCGTGGGCTTCTCATTGCGGTGTCTTCTCTTGTTGCAGAGCATGGGCTCTTGGCACGAGGGCTTCAGTCGTTGTGGCACTCGGGCTCAGTAGTTGTGGCTCGCAGGCTCTAGAGTGCAGCCTCAGTGTTGTGGCACGTGGACTTAGTTGTTCTGCAGCATGTGGCATCTTCCTGGACCAGGGCTCGAACCCGTGTACCCTGCATTGGCAGGCAGATTCTTAACCACTGCGCCACCAGGGAGGTCCCAAAGCAAAGTCGTTCTGCCATTACCTCCTTGTTTTGAGTGTACCTCAGGGACTAAGACTCAGGATGTGGCATTAAGTTAATATTATTGTTATACATTTTATTGCTTTTTTAAATATGTTGTTTGAAATTTCCTTTAGGGTTTTATAAGAGCTATTGGCATAAGGAGTTCATATTTTTATTTTGTGCACATTTATGTTTTGTAAGAGTAATTTAAATTTATAAATTAGTTTCGAAAAGTTTTCTTCTAGAGGGGTGTTTTATCAGAACTTTATTCAAGTTGAGAAATGTTGGACCAGGGCCTCTGTGAGTGCAGGTTGCACAGTATTGGCTTGGCGGATCAGCCCTGGGGAAGCAAACTCTCCTCTCTCTGGTAGACTGTTGCAGGCATTATGCTAAGTGAAATAAGCCAGTCACAAAAGGACAGTATTGTGTGATTGCACTTAGATGAGGTTCCTAGGATAGAGACAATTGTGAATTGGGTTCTGCAGTTATACCCTCTGCATTCAGTGAGGGCTTGGAACCTACTAGAGCCCAAAGGTCACCTTAGAAATCACTTAATTCAAATGAGGTTCAAATTTGATTTGGCATAATAATTTTTATTTGACTCTCAACGTTTGTATTGCTAAGGCCATCCTTTTAAGACCAATTTCCCAATCTTTAAGTTTATAATAGGATGATTTGGTGGTGATGATGATCGTAATAATGATAATAATGTCAACAGCTACCATATAGTGAGTGTCTTCTGCATGCCAGGCATGTCATGTATGGAATTATTGGTTTCACAGCACTCTTGGAAGTAGGCAGTACCATCCCCATTTTACAGATGAAAACCAAGGCTCAGAGAAGTGAATTTACTTACCTTAAGCCACACAGTTAGTAAATAGAGAAGCTAGATTTTATTTGTAAATCCAGTCTTTCTGCCCCCATCCCTTCCTGCCAATGTACATTTCACTGTTTTTATTGTCTATATTTCAAAACTAAATGTACGTTTTTTAAAAGATGGGGATGTATGCTAGGGACTGCTATTTGAGAATGGCACCTCTCTTTAGAGTTCTTTGTTTAAAAATGATGATTTCAGGGACTTCCTTGGTGGCCCAGTGGTTAAGAATCCGCCTGCCAACGCAGGGGACGCGGGTTCAAGCCCTGGTCTGGGAAGATCCCACATCCTGCAGAGCAACTAAGCCCGTGTGCCACAGCTACTGAGCCTGCGCTCTAGAGTCTGCGAGCCACAACTACTGAGCCCACGTGCCACAACTACTGAAACCCGCGCACCTAGAGCCTGTGCTCCACAACAAGAGAAGCCACTGCAATGAGAGGTCTGCGCACCGCAAGGAAGAGTGGCCCCAGCTCGCTGCAACTAGAGAAAGCCCGCACACAGCAACAAAGACCCAAAGCAGCCAAAAATAAAATAAATAAATTAAAAATAAAAATGATGAATTCCGACTAGACGCCAGCTCCCTTTTCTTGTTTTCTGGTTGCCTTCTTATCCTGTGGTTTGAAAAAGTAGTGCCAAAACAGTTTAGTATCGAAGGTAGTACGTACATGTTTATTAATATTACCAATCTCACCACTTAATTTGATTCAGAGAAATGGCCTTTGACATTTTTTTCGGATTGGATACTGGCTCTTAATCAATGCAGCTTATTGAGAATTTGCAGATTTATGTCTCAAATGTCTTCTCCCAGCCCCACTGCCTTGCTCAATGAGCAGGGATAACTCACTGCTGCAGGCCAGCTTCAATATTATGGTTGCAGTGTCAGTCATTCAGAGCCACCTATGTTCTGATTTCAGAATGATGGTTGTCTGTCCTGGTGTAAGGTGATCCACCCCAGCATCATGAAACTGTAGGATCAGGGAGCAGAAGGTTACACTAATATGCCATCGTCATGGAGTTTTCCTGGTTCCACTAGGGCTGAGGTTTAAAATATGTGAACTTCAAATTGTGTAGATAAAAAAATGTGAAAAAAGGTGTGCATATGTAAATACAAACTCACATATTTTATATGTCATACATTTTTTTTTCTACAGTAGATGTGAGAAATGATTATTTTTCTTTAAGACAGAGATTTAGAAGTGATTTAAGTTCTCTAGGGCTGCGGATAGTCACAAGAATAACAAAACACTCGTATGTTTCCCTTAATTTATTGGAAGTAATCATAACGTGAATCACTGTCAGAACTGAAGGAGCAGTGTCTCACAGATTCAGAAACGTCAGTTTAGCTACTTAAGAAATGAATTTATGATTAGTAAAGGCCAAGATCCAATCTGAGCATTGTTTTTGAGTCTAGTTAAGGTGTGCCAGGTAGGGGGTTGGTAACCTCCGGGAGAATAGTGGGCGGCCGTGATGCTGAAGTGATAAAAACCTGTGATCCTGAGCCCACATCATGACCCTCTGAGGAGAACCCATAATCTTATCCTCATCATTTTGATCTTTGGATTTTCCAGTCCTTTTCCTGTGTGGGTCTTGAATAAATCTGATTATTTTCATGGTGGCCCCTTCATTCTCTTCCATTACTTTAAAATGTTGGCCATGGCGTCTGTGCTTCCTCTTCATACCTGTTCCTTGTGGCTGAGACACACATACCAGCTCCGGTCTTCATCTCATTGCTGTTAACCTGGCCCAGCTCCCAATACTGATGGCCAAGTTTAGCAATTTACGTTTTAAAAGACCGGTTCTGGTGGTGGTGGTGGTGGGTATGTGTGTAGGTGGGGGTAATACAAAAGAATTGTATAGATTCCCTTTTCTGTAATAAAATTTTCTAGAAAACTATATTTTGATAGAATTATTAAAACTTAATAAACAAAAATGCATCTCACCTGTTGTAGACATTCTTGGTGCCGTATTTCTCCTAAAAGGACTAAAATTAGTCCTTTAGGGATGAAAATTAGTGAGCAAACTGACTTTATTCTTTCACTAGCATGTACACACACTGGAGGTCCCCTGATAAGGCCTTGAAGGATGCTATAAATGCTTCAGGTGCAAGGTTACCAAGTGCATTGTGGGGAAGAGTTTCAGAGCTGTAGGTACTTTTTTCCTGCAGATTGAAAATTTCAGATGCTGTAATTGTCCACTTACGATGTCATTTTGGAACATACAGGAGGACTCCTGAAAGCTTAAACTTACACATTATCTTGGATAGCTTATTGTTTTTCTGGGTTTTGGAAACATGTGATGAAGAAAGGGCTCAAATGGCCTTCTTTTGAAACACTGGGTCTGCTCTGCTAAATGTCACGTTCAACGAAATGGATGTTTACATGGGTCAGTATCCGCAAAATGTTTGGGAAGGCCAGAATGGAAGGCTGCCTAATTCAGTGTATAATTTTGTGGGTAAAGATAACATGGCAGAGAGTACATCCTGGCGTTTGAAAAGAAGGGTCGTTTCGCCGGAAAGATGTTTCCTTTAAGTATAGGTTGCAAATGCTTGGGCAGAATCCGGCTTGGAGACATATTTTGCTTGGCTTTCATGTGTTGGAAAAAAAAAAAAGAGCTCAACCATCTAAGCCAGAGACGGTGTTCTCTGGTTGTCCACACTACCCGCTACTTGTTACTGACTCCGATATTCACCTCACTTCCCAGGGTCCTGAGACGCTGGTTCTGTGTCACTTGCTAAAGGAAAGCTCTTTGTAGTCAGTCTCTGATTTACCCTTTAAGTTGCGGTCAGACTGGGAAGAGGATCCTCCCTTCCGCTTCCTGTTCCCTGCTCCTCTTGGCTCCAGTTCAGGCAAAAGCAGACTCTTCGAGGAACTGGGGAATGGAGGGAGGAGGGGCAGAAGGCCTGTCCCGGCTTCTTCAGCTGTGGTCCTCATGTGTTCGAGGGGATGCGGGGAACCCAGGGAAGGTTCCTCACTTCTGTGCCAAGGCCAGGAAAGGAGACATAGACAACCCCTGTTACCTTGCCATCCTGTCTGCTTACCTCTTGCCCCTGTATTTTTTTTTTTTGACACTTTCAGGAGGCCAGTTTATCCATACTCATTCATTCCACAGGTAGTTTTGAATTCCACTGAGTGGGGGAACACTATATCGGGCTAGCAGAGGGCAGATACCCAGGTACCCAGATCTACCACCCCTGCATGCTTTAGTTTTACTAGTGTGGTTTTAGTTCCCATGTGAGACATTCAGGTCTCATCTGTAGCCTTATGCTCTCCTCAGAATTTTTATTCCTGTCTCTTGGAGGTTAGATCTGGTAGTCTCTCTCTTTTTTTTTTAATTGGAACATAGGCGATTTACAGTGTTGTGTTAGTTTCAGACATACAGAAGAGTGAATCAATTATACGTATACATATATCCCCTTTCCTTTAGGTCTGTGTTCTCTTGAATGCACAATAGTTAACATGTTCTTCTGGATCTCAAGTAGATCATTTTCAGAGGCATGCTTTTCCTTTGAATGATCAGGATAATTTCCAACTTTTTTTTTCCAATAGGCTCTATGGTTTACTCTATGTTTTGCTTCCTTTATTCATCTTTGAATAGGGTGATATTCATTTTGTCCAGACTCCTTTGCCAATAAGCAGAATGTGGGGCTTCACTCCGATGATTCTGTTCTCTGTTCCCTGGGAGATTCCCTTTCTCAAATTTCCAAGCCGAAGGGCAGGCCGTGGCAGCTCCCAGCCTGGTCTTTCAGGACCGGAGCTCTGCTTACGGGGAAGAGCTTCTCCTACGCTGTCAGCCCTCTACCTGCTTCCCTGCCGCTCCGAACTAGGGGCCATCAACTCAGGAGCCTGAAGAAGTTAGGCAGATGAAACAAAATTATTGAAGTCCCTGGTTTTAGACAGTATGCACTGTATAATAGCTGTGGAAGGCATTTAAATGGAATATTTCTGAAGTGCTTTGCCCTTTTAAACAGAAGTAACTTTTTTGACCCAGTACATACAAACAATACACAAGATTATCTTTTATTTTAGTTTGTATTTACTTAATATTTTAAAATTTAATTTTATTTCACATTTTGGTTTTCTTTTTTACTCACAGCTTTACTGAAGGATAATTGGCATAGGAGGAATGGCACGTGTTAAGGTGTGCAGTCTGATAAGTTTTGACAGGTAGACATCTGTGAAACCATCACCACAATCAAGATAGTGAGCATGTCCATCACTCTTCCCTTTCACCCCCCAATCTCCAGGCAACCTGTTTGTGTCACTATAGATGAGTTTGCATTTTCTAGAATTTTGTATAAATGAAATCATGCACCAGGTACTCTTATTTATTTTTTCTGGCTTTTTAAACTCAATATAATTATTTAGATATTCATTTTATTTTATGTATCAACATACACTTCATTCCTCTTTGTTGCTGAGTAGTAGTCCATTATATGGATGGACTGTAATTTGCTAATTCATTCACCTGTTGATGGACATTTGGGTTGTTTCCAGTTTGTTTTTTTTTTTAGGTTTATTTTAATTTTTTATTTATTTATGTATGTATCTATCTGTTAATTTTTTATCGAAGTACAATTGACCTACCACACTATGTTAGTTCCAGGTATACAACATGGTGATTTGATATTTCTGTACTTTTCAAAATAATCACCATAACTCTAGTTACCATCTGTCACCATACAAAGTTATTACAATATTGTTGACTATATTCCCCATGGTGTACATTTCAAATCCTCACGACTCATTTATTTTGTAACTGGAAGTTTGTACATCTTAATCTCCCTCACCTATTTCACTCAGCTGTCCCCACCCCCTCCTCTCTGGCAGCCACTTGTTTATTCTCTGTATCTATGAGTCTGATTCTGTGTTGTTATGTTTGCTCATTTGTTTTGTTTTATAGATTCCACATATAAGTGAAATCCTGCTCTTTCTCTGTCTGACTTTTTCACTTAGCATAACGTCTCCAGGTCCACCCATGTTGTCACAGGTGGCAAGATTTTATTCTTTTCTTATGGCTGCATAATATTTCATTTTATCTATCTATCTATCTAATCATGTCTTCTTTATCCATTCATCTATTGATGGACACTTGGGTTGCTTCTATATCTTGGCTATTGTAAATAATAGTGCAACAGACGTAGGAAGGCATATATATTTTTGAATTAATGTTTTTGTTTTCTTTGGAAAAATACCCAGAAGTGGAATTACTGGGTCATATGATATTGACATTTTAAATTTTTTGAGGAACCTCCATATTGTTTTCCATAGTGGCTGTACAGATTTATATTCCCACCAACACTGCAAGAGAATTACCTTTCCTCCACACCCTTGCCAACACTTATGTCTTGTCTTTTTGACATAACAGTGATTCTGACAGGTGTGAAGTGATATCTCATTGTGATTTCTGATTTGCATTTCTCTGATGATTAGTGATGTTAAGCCTCTTTTCATGTGCCTGTTGGTCATCTGTATGTCTTGTTTGGAAAAATGTCTATTCAAGTCCCATTCTTAAATTGGGTTGTTTGTTTTTTTTGATGTTGAGTTGTATATGTTTTCTTTGTCTATTTTAAATATCAACTCCTTATCAGATATATTGTTTGCCAGTTTCTTCTTCTGTTCAGTAGGCTGCATTTTTGTTCTGTTGATAGTTTCCTTTGCTGTGCAAAAGCTTTTTAGTTTGAGGTAGTACCATTTTGTTGATCTTTGCTTTTTGTTTCTCTTGCCTGAGAAGACATATCCAAAAAAATATTGCTAGGACCAGTGTCAAAGAGCATACTACCTATATTTTCTTCTAGGAGTTTTATGTATTGAGTTTATTTTTGTATATGGCGTGAGAGAGTAGTCCAGTTTCTTTTACATATAGATGTCCAGTTTTCCCAGTACCACTTACTGAAGAGACTGTCTTTTCTCCATTGAATATTCTTGCCTCCTTTTTCATAGATTAATTGACTATATATTAATCTATAATACGGGTTTATTTCTGGGCTCTCTATTCTGTTTCATTTATCTGTGTGTCTGTTTTTGTGCCAGTACTATGCTGTTTTGATTAGTGGAGTTTTGTGGTATAATTTGAAATCAGGGATTGTGATACTTCTGGCTTTGTTATTTTTTCTCAAGATTGTTTTGTCTATTCAGGGTCATTTGTGTTTCTATACAAATTTTAAATTATTTGTTTTAGGTCTGTGAAAAATGCCATTGGTATTTTGATAGGGATTGCATTGACTCTGTAGCTTGCCCTGGGTAATATGGTCATTTTAACAATATTACTTCTTCCAATCCATGAGCATGTATATCTTTCCCTTTGTTTGTGCTGTCTTCAGTTTCCTTCATCAGTTCTTATAGTTTTCTGAGTACAGTTCTTTTTCCTCCTTGGTTAGATTTATTCCTAGATATTTTATTCTTTTTGATGTAGTTGTAAATCAGATTCTTTTAGTTTCTCTTTCTGGTAGTTTATTGTTAGTGTATAAAAACACAACAGATTTCTATATTTTACTTTAGTATCCTACAATTTTACTGAATCCATTTATTAGTTCTGATAGTTTTTTTTTTTTTTTTCGTTCTAATAGTTTTTTGGTGGCATCTTTGGGATTTTCCATATACAGTGCCATGTCATCTGCAAATTGCAACAGTTTTACTACTTTCTTTGCATATTGGATTTCTTTTATTTCTTTTTCTTGTCTACTGGCTGTACACATGATCATTTTAAACCAGATGTCCAGTATTTTACATCTTTTGTATTCTTTTTTGAAGATAAATCTAGAGCTGACATTGCTTATTCTAGGAATCTGAACAATTATTAGCTTTTGATAAATGTATTCCCAAAATGTCCCTCAAAAGGTTTATGCCAGGCAATGTAAGAAAGATTTTACTATAGCCTTGCCAGAATTAAAATTTAAATTATTTTGTGACTTTAATGGATGAGGTGCCATTTTATTCTTATTTTTAAACTTATTTTAAAAAATTATTAGAACACTGGAACATTTTCATTGGTTAGTAATGATATTCTCTTTTATAATAATCTTTGTTGCTCTTTGGTTCCTTTTTACTTTTATTTTTAATTATGTAACCATTTTGTGAATATAGTCTTAGTGCATAGTTTTATGAATTTTAGCACATGTATTGATTCCTGTAATCACCAATATTTTTATGATACAGAACAGTTCCATCACTTCCGAAAATGTCCTTGGACTATCAATTTGTAGCCACATCTACTACTAATCTGTGGAAACCACCAACCTGTTCATGGTCACTGTAACTTTGAGTTCCTGAGAATGTCATATAAAAGGAATCATACATTATGTAATATTTTGAGATTAGTTTCTTTCATTTAGCCTAATGCCTTTGAGATTCAGTCAAGTTATTGTGTAACTCAATAGTTCTTTTTTATTGTAGAGTAGTATTTAATTATATGGGTATACTACAGTTTTTTTAATTGAAGTATAGTTGATTTACAGTATTAGTTTCAGGTGTACAACATAGTGTTTCAATATTTTTCTTTTTTCTTTTGATCTTTTATTTGCTATTTTTTATATATAATTTTTAAAGGTTGCAGTCCGTATAAAGTTATTACAAAATATTAGCTATATTCCCCATGTTGTGCAATACATCCTTGTAGCCTATCTTACAACCAGTAGTTTGTACCTCCTTCCCCTGTCCCTATATTGCCCCCCTCCTGCTTGCTAACCACTAATTTGCTCTCTATATCTGCAAGTCTTCTTCTTTTTTGTTATATTCACCAGTTTGTTGTATTTTTAGATTCCACGTATAAGTGATATCTTACAGTGTTTGTCTTTGTCTGACTTACTTCACTTAGCAAAATGCTCTCCAAGTTCATCCATGCTGCTGCAAACGACAAAATTTTGTTCTTTTTTATGGCTGAGTAGTATTCCATAGTATGTATATGTGTGTGTGTATGTACATGTGTGTGTGTGTGTGTGTGTGTGTGTTTATGTATAAAACAGCTTTTTAAATCCATTTATCTGTTCATGGACACTTAGGTTGCATCCATACCTTGGCAATTGTAAATAGTGCTGCTATGAACATTGGGGTGCATGTATCTTTTCAAATTAGTGTTTTTTGGATATATATCCAAGAGTGAAATTGCTGGGTCATATGATAGTTCTATTTTTAGCTTTTTGAGAAACCTGCATACTGTTTTCCACAGTGACTGCACCACTTTACATTCCCACATCCTCCTCAACATTTGTTATTTGTGTTCTTTTTGACGATAGTCATTCTGACAGGTGTGGGTGATATCTCATTGTGGTTTTGATTTACATTTCCCTGGTGATTAGCGATGTTGGAGGATATAGCAAAATGACCAATTTACGGTAAAGTAAGTCAACAAGCATAAAATCTTCTCGGATTACTCTTCAAAAAAATGCTCTTATCATTTACAGCCTAGGTTATTATAGGTATGTCTCACTATCTGTGGTATAATGGCCATGATCATCTTACTCTGTTTTATGAGTTCTTGTCAATAAAAAAGTTGCAGAATAGAAAATTGTAAATCAAACAGGAGTGGATTCTTAATATTTTTGTAGTTTACAAGTAAAGAAACTTTCAAAGTTTTTTCCCTGAAAAAAAATTAAGTTTAAATTAATTTTTAAATATTGAATTATATTTCTGGGTAACTATTATTATTGCATCTTAACTTCTCATGAATATTCCATTAGTAATGAAGTTTGATACTATAATTCTTGACCCAGAGATTTCTATGCCTTTCTGCCTCTCTCCTATTCTATCAAGTAATCAATGAATGTTTTATAGACAAATATTATTTCAGCTAAAGGAATTCTTTTCCTGAATCCACCTGTCATATAAACAATTTCTCCCCATCATCTTGGTTTTAATGGAAGTATGACATTTATGTACTTTATGTCTGTCTGCACCATCTTAGTTATATATACTGAAAAATATATGTGTAACTTTTGCTGAAACATCCTATGAGTTTTACTCTACCACTTTTTTTTTTTTTTTTTTTTCCTGGTACGCGGGCCTCTCACTGTTGTGGCCTCTCCCGTTGCGGAGCACAGGCTCCGGACGCGCAGGCCTAGCGGCCAAGGCTCACGGGCCCAGCTGCTCCGCGGCATGTGGGATCTTCCCGGACCGGGGCACGAACCCGTGTCCCCTGCATCGGCAGGCGGACTGTCAACCACTGCACCACCAGGGAAGCCCTACTTTACCACTTTTTTGAGTCATAAAAAAGTACCAGAAGATTTTAAGCTTTGGTTATTATGAACTACATGTATTATGAACTACACATGATTTTTGTTTTGTAATGAACTAAAACTCCATTAACTCCAACAGATTTGGACCAGGTTTTAGAAAATAAAAGCATTTATCCATGGTGATGCAGAAGTGTAGCAGTGTTTATGCTTTTGATCATTCCTTAGAGAAGTGTTGCCTTGGTAGACAACCATCTGGCCTCAGAGAAAATCGTACCCCAGATACATGCTTAAAACAGCAGTTTAAAATGTAACTGGCTGACAGTCTTGGTTTTGGTTGGGGTCACTTTTTTATTCACGGTATTCTGGGAACACAGGGGATGATGTCAGTTTGTACCCTTAAGACTCTTATGATGGCCAAACATAGTATTTTCCTCTGTCGTCAACACTTGAGAAAAATTTGCCAAATGGAGACTTATGAATAGAATGGGAAAGAGTATTAGTAATTGTTTCTTCTAAGAGATAAAAATTCAGTTTTTCAATGTTATTTTTAAGAAGACCTTAGGTGTTGAAATTTAAAATAAAAAAATTGTTTTTACCAAATATAACTTGATTTTAAATTCCCGTATTCTGCCTTAGCAATCTTTAAATTAATTTCTTTCTTTCTTGAGTATGTCTTGCCCTAGGACATTGTGGCAACCCATATTACAGTCCTTTAGGTACCTGGGTTAACTCATCTGTGTTTCCCCAGTATTGGCACATGTGAGTGGCTCAGTAAATCGTTTTTGACATGAACCAGTGACCTTTGGAACTTATATAAGATTAAAAGCTAATTGAGAAATTGCATGTAATACTCAAATAAGATGATGATGGTGATTGTCTGGTTTGTACCAATGTTTCAAACTGTCTTAGTTGGCATTAGTCTATCTTCTAGTTATTGGCAGAGTATGGAGCAAAGAGATGACTCCAAGGTTCTGTAGTATGTAAATAGATTCGGTTGTTCCTTTGGACGGTGGATTACTGGTGCTGTTACTGATTACAAGTTATCTTTGTGATTCCAATTAGCTGATTTACCATTGAAGATTTTTTGATAGAGGAGTGCTGTCTTGCATAATCAGTTGGGCAAAGGATCTATGTGACATAAGTCATCTTAGAAAAAAATGTCCTTGTGTCTGTTTCAAAATGGAGGATGGTGAAGAAACCAGATGTAATGCTTTTTCAGAAAAGAAGACATAGTGAACAGTTGAGTTTGATGATATATTTTTTCATAGGGTATATCATATTCTGAGAAGATTTTATTTCCGGTCCCCAGAGGGACCAATTTAAGGAATCCGATGCATTAAGCACTTTGAAAACACTATTTGTATCAACAATAAAAACCAAACAGCCTGATTAAAAAATTAAAAAGGAAAAGATTTTATAAATTAGTGATAAACACCACTAATCATTAGGGAAATGTAAATCAAAACCACAATGAGATAACACCCCATACCCATTAGGATGGCTACTATCAAAAAAACTTGAAAAAACAAGTGTTGATGAGGATGTAGAGAAATTGGAACCCCTGTGCATTGGTTGTGGGAATGTAAAATGGTACAACTGCTATGAAAACTAGTATGGCCATTCCTTAAAAAATTAAACATAGTATTATAGTGTGATCAGCAGTTCCACTTCTGGGTGTGTATATATATACACACACACACACACCTAAAATAAATGAAAGCAGTGACTCGAACAGGTATTTGTACACCCGTGTTCATAGGAGCATTATTCACAATAGCCGAAAGACAGAAACAATCCAAGTGCCCGAGAGCCTGAATAGATAAAGTATGGTTTATAAATACAGTGGGATAGTATTCAGCTTTAAGGAGGGAAATTTTCACACATGTTATAACACGGATGACCCAGGCATTATGCTAAGTGAAATAAGCCAGTCACAAAAGGACAGTATTGTGTGATTGTGCTTAGATGAGGTTCCTACGATAGAGACAAATTCATGGAGACGGAAGTAGAATAGTGATTGCCAGGCCCTGGGGGAGGGGAAGAATGGGGAGTTACTGTTGAACAGGTACAGAGTTTCCGTTGGGGAAGATGAAAAAGTGCTGGCATTGTATGGTGGTGATGGTCGTACTACCATGTCAATGTGCTTAATGCCACAGAACTGTAGTTAAAAATGATTAAAATGGTGAAACAACTAAAATTCTGTATATGGCATTTTCATTCAGCCCATAATTGTAACCTAGGTGCTAAACTAGGTACATGAGTTATCTGTGAATTATCAGCCTCTTCCCACAACATGCAATATATATATAGTATCATGGTAACAAAAGAATAATACTTGAATGAAGGTAAGCTGCCTAAATCAATAAATAATAAATGTAGTGAAATGGCCCTGCCAAGGGTCTTTACTACTAGGTCAAGTTCTAGATTTGCCAAGTAGTGTGTATAGCAGTTGTACTACCACTTTCTCATTTATTATAGAAATATAAGCATATTTATAGTAAGGTTAAATTACGTGGTACTTCTGAATGTTTCCTGCTGTTGCAAACTTCAGAGAAGAAGCCTGGAAGAGCTCAGGATGGTTCTAAGAATAGAAGCTGTAGGAGATACACCACCCTGATTGTCAAAAGTACAGCTTGGCTTTTTAGTTGTCCTTGTCAACAATTTTATAAAATTCTACAACATGGAAGTCAATAATATTAATATCCAAATGACATGTTATAATTTCTCCTTTTCATAAAAAGAAATGGGTAAGAGTTGAAGTGGAGACAAGTTAATGGAAATATTTTAAGTCCTGCTGAGAAATGGTAGGGCAGTGGTAAAAATGAAGATCAGAAAACAACTTGGGAAATGGCTACCTCAATCTTTGAGAATTTGCTTTGGCACACAAAAAAATAATGTTGATTCCTGTAGGTGGTTATGCTTTGCATGATGTTTAAGCTAATGCGGAAAATGAAAAAACTTTTAAGACATATTTATTTACATATTTTCCCATGTTTCACTACATATCTAATAAACATCTACCAGTACAATACCTTTATTACCATGGCAACATGAACTCTTGTCAAAAGGAAAGGAAATTTATGTTCAGTACCAAGGAAAGGAAATGTTCTGTGTGTTTATTACAGCCATGCATTTACAAAAGATCTACATAAAAACAGAAACATGTTTAGTACTGCTAACTTCTTATTCTAAAATCAATCTAGAGTAGGAAAAATAGATGGAAAGAGCTGGCCCAGGGTAGTCCTCTGTTAGAACTAGAATGATGATTAGAGCTTAGTTTATAGGACTCCCTTTTTATAGCATGATTGGTCCCTCCTAACAGCTTCAAGGCATCAGAAAATTGGAAGCTTGTTAGTGATTCATTTAAATCACTGTGTCTAGATGCTTTTTTTTTTTTTTAGCGGTACGTGGGCCTCTCACTGTTGTGGCCTCTCCCGTTGCAGAGCACAGGCTCCGGACGCGCAGGCCCAGCGGCCATGGCTCACGGGCCCAGCCGCTCCGCGGCATGTGGGATCTTCCCGGACCGGGGCACGAACCCGTGTCCCCTGCATCGGCAGGCGGACTCTCAACCACTGCGCCACCAGAGAAGCCCCTGTCTGACATGTTTTGAAGTAGCTTTCAGAAAGATGTCTGCTTTTAGTTTTTGCAAAAGCGGTTTTTCCTAGGCTCGTCAGCTCTGATTATACCAATAATTCAGGCAAGAGGGAACCAGGGAGGATGTCTGAAATTTTCCCAAACACTTCATGCTTTTGTTAGAGTGATTTGCTCGTTCTTCTTCTGTTGACTTTATTCAGTTCTCTTTATGTTCTGCTTGCTCCCTTAACTACTTTTTCCACGTGGGTGAGAAAGCTCTGAGGATTTACTCTTTCTCCATTTACACCAATTTCCTACGGTACCAAACTCTTTGTAACCCCATCACTAAGAGCCTTGCCAAAATGGACTTTTCCGAACCATCTGTGGGGTTCATGACTCTTCCTTCTCTTTTAGCGTTGGTGTTTCTCCAGAGGAATATCAGCCAGTGACCTGATTGTGTGTGACGCTCATGCTGACTAATCATAGTTGCTAGGCACATTCTAACACATTGTTAGCTTGTGGTTAATTGTGAAGTTTTTCTAGCTAACGTGTCAAATGCATTTGGCTACTAAACAAGAGAACATTTCAGAAACTTAATTTATCTGCAGAAATATTTGAGGCTAATTAAAATCATGTCCTTAATGCTTCTACATTATATAATTGTTATGAACACGCTCTTGATTGATGAAACAAAGGTGTACGACTTTACTATTACTTCCGCTCATATGTATTTATAAGCAGATTGGATTTCAAAAGGAACTGGTAAAGGCCAGCTTTGATGTTTCTTTTGCTTTTCATTAGCTTTTATTCAGATAGAAAATGTTAAAAGGGCTGTAAATTGCCTATCCAAAGTGTTGCCTTTCCTACTTTATCTTATCAGCCATCAGGATAGGCCACTGAACTTGGTGTTGGTCAGGTTGAATTACTTTGTAGGAAGAAAATCTTGCCATAGGTTTTGAGTAAGCGATAAAAACTACACTTCTGCTTTTTGAATGTGTTGCACTTTCAGGCATATGCCAGCTTAATGGTCTGCCTTTCCGTATCATTTTCTCCTGGAATGACAACTTAACAGTTTTCCTGGTTGGATTGTGTTAAAATCTTTAGAGGCTACATTCACTAAAACATGTGTCCCATGTTTGGGCAGCCAAAATCTGTGCAGTCGTTTTGATGGAGTTTAACTTAGCAACTCTGCTATTACCACAGATATCTTATTGCTAACGCCCCATTAAAATGTCCTTAATTTGGAGTCTGTTATTTCATATTTACATTGTTCTGGGATGCGCTGAAGTATGCTTCTGCACTATGTTTAAAAATGGATTTTGCACAGTGTCTTTTAATAACATCTAAGGGAAAAGAATCTGAAAAAGAATTTATATACACACACACACACACACACACACACACACACACACATATATATAACTGAATATATGTATATATAACTGAACCACTCTGCTGTACACCTGAAACTAACACAACATTGTATATCAACTATACTTCAATTAAAAAAAAGGACTTTGCTAAGAAAGTAGTAGCTTCAATATATGTGTATATAACTGAACCACTCTGCTGTACACCTGAAACTAAACATTGTATATCAACTATACTTCAATTAAAAAAAAGGACTTTGCTAAGAAAGTAGTAGCTTCAGGACATTAAAGAAGGGCGTGTTTAATATAGTTAAATTATTTTAATAGATTTTTATCTAGTTAACTTTTCTTGAGTGGCTACCATGGTCTGAGCATTGGGCTAGGTATCCCTCATAGATAACTTGATGTTATGGCCATTAGTAATGAAGTCTGGGCAAAAGACGGACTAAGGGGAAAAGTCATGAGTGGCCAGAGCAGGAACAAGGTATCTTAAAAGTTTCCATCAGAACGGGGGTGTCGCAATCTGTTGGTTGTTGGCAATGTCATCGTGTGTTCAGCATTAAGATTTGATGCCTCCTCTTGAATCAGGTGTTGCTGATGCCCTTGGGGAGGGGACGACAGAAAGAGTGAGAAAGTGAGACTCTCTGGGAGAAATCCAGGGCAGACCAGTGCTCACCAGCTTAACAGCCGTAGGCTGTTTCACTCCTTGCCTTTCAGAATTGTTTTTTAAGTTTTCTTGACAAATTTCTCAAGGCCTTGTAGGGAACAAAGCTGTTTTGTTTCAGAGATGGGTCCTCATCTTGAACTGGTTCAGCTTTCCCTGGTGCCATTAGCTGCTCTAACTCACCGCTACTCCCTCTGGGTAAGTCCAGAATCCTGGAGCAGATCTTGGTGGCAAGAAGTTGAAGAGGCAGATACTGGAAAATCCAGCCTTATGTGATCTTTCCTGGCTGTGATAGGTTTAGCTTTCATATTGAAAAGTTGTTTAAACTCTTAAAATTTTTTTTCAAGTGGTGAATTACATTTATCGCAGAAGAAAACTTGAAACTTGATATATCACTTTTTTTCTAAAGAAAAGGAATTTTAAACCCTTATTAGCGTTTATATCTGTAGTGATTTATTTTTAAAAGGTTAATGGCTATCTCCATTGAAAGGCACCATATTTTTACTCTCTAAGGAGGTCAAAATGCTAAATTTGGCTAGAAAAATTTCCCGGCAGTTGGATGTGATTGTGCCTGAATGTATGAAAATGAAATGCCTGTTAAAGTTGACAAAAGACGTAGATTAATCAGAATGTCTAGTTGAATCACAAAGCATGGAAAGGGTAACACTCTCCTCAACTGTGTATATTTGCAATGATCTCATTATCATAATATTAACAAAGTGTGAACATTTCCAAAATAGAAAAGAAGCTATCTTCAGAAATTTTAGTAAACTGAAATTGTGAATGATAAAAAGCACATACCAAGTTGAATTTGTATTATACCTTACAAAATCATGGGATTCTATCATAGTCTCAGCCTTTCACGATGTATGCTAATTCTTTGAAACTGTCAGTGTTATGTCTATAGGCATTTTTCAGAATTTTGCTGTAATTTTATTTTATATAGTTTAATACTTTTCAGGTAGTAGATGATTTTAAGAAGCAGAAATGAGATTTAGGTGCTTTCACAATTCAGTGAAGTAAAGTAAAATACTCAGAGCCTAACACACAGCAGCTCCTGTGACATGCAGTTGTTTATGATTTTGATCATTATTTCTGTCTCCTCTTGTGTTGCTGTCCCCTCTCTCTCTCACTGGTTTGCTTGCTTTGACAGTTTCTAGAGCCTCATAGCATTATTACTTCTCATCTTGTGTCTGCCCTTCAGCTCTTGGTATTTTAGAAATTTCCAGAATTCCTTCCAGAACTGTCAGCATACAGTTCCTGATCCAAGAACTCGCATGTTTACCTAACACACTTGCAGAGCTGTTGAAGAACTTGCCCTTCTTTGATACCAATAGCTGATTTCCCATTTTGTCTGGGGTCCAACAGCTTGAAGGTCAAGAGATGAGCTGGATATGATCTCGACATACAGCTGTCATACAGAGCCTGGCATGGGGGGGTGGCTGATTCCCTATGTTTTCACTGTGCCTCTTTGCTGCTGGGGTTTGGGACCTCAGGGTTCCCTTGTATCTGAAGCTAGTCCTAAGATACCATAAAAAAATTACATTTTTTGAGATTATGACTGCAATGTCACATGCATTTGTTACCTTCAGCATTAACTTAAAAGGGCTTTCCCTTTATTTTTATTTATTTTAGACTTATTGAGAATATTTTCAATAATATAAAAATACTTTTCATTTAAAGTAAAACAAAACCAAAAGTTCTTTCCCTACAAGCCACCAGGGAAGTCCAGGAGAAGCAAGTTTTAATAGTTTGGAATGAATCCTTCCAGATTATTTACACATGTTGGCTCAATATATATAGCTATGTTTACTGGTGTCCGTTTTTCACAAAAATGAGATCATATTATTCTGCAATTTGCTTAATTTACTAATTAACTTGTCATGGGCACTGTTCCATGGCCTCGGTCTTTTTCATGGCTGTATAATACTCTGCTGTATTGATGTATCTTGGTTTATTTAGCTTTTCTCCTGCTGACAGATTTTATCTGCTTACACATCATGTTGCATGGACTCCAGGGGTTGGTAGCTTTTGTCCTGGGTACATCTGTGCTTAGTTTCCCCACTACATTCTGCAGGCTAGAGGAAGCCTAGAACATTTGCCTTGGTTGCTTATTGGATTGTCATTTGATCTTGGATTGGCCTCAGTTCAGATAAAAAGCACCAACTCTGTTGTGTGGGGTTTGAGGGGAACAGCAGCATTTTTATAGCTGTTTCTCATTTCTCCCTTCTAGCTGGGTTGTACCGTCTAGCTGGGATGGATTTTGGCTATATCATTCCTAGATGCTCTTATGTTGGCAGAGTTCTGGGATTCAGAGCTCTAAGAAAGTTCTGATTGTCAAATCTGTTTCTTTAATCGGCAGTCCTTAAAGTCAGGACATCTTTTTAGGGAATACTTTGAGAATACATTTGTTTTTTTCATGATTGTAGAATATTTTTGTCTCTTTATATTTCTAACCAGGTGCACTGAAATTTAATTTGTGACTTTCACATTGGCATAATTAACCACAGTCATAAATTCAAATACCAACATATTCCAAGGTTAATATTTCATTGGCGGGGATGGCATTCATTAAGGTGTTCATAAAATTTCATATTCTTAAGTCACTATTAACTTTGTAGATTCGGTAACTTATTTTTGTCATGGCTACTGGCCATATCTTGGAGTTTAACATCTGATGGCTGAAACTACTACACACTTTTGAAATTCTAAACCCTAATTGCCTAGAATGAAAGCAATATTTTAATTTATATACAGGCATACCTTGGAAATATTGAGGGTTCGGTTCCAGACCTCCAAAATAAAGTGAATATTGCAATAAAGTGAGTCACACAAATTTCTTGGCTTCCAAGTGCATATGAAAGTTATGCTTATACTATACTGTGGTCTGTGTAATAGCATTATGTCTAAAAAAATGTACATATCTTAATTTAAAAAATACTTTATTGCTAAAAAAAATGCTAACCATCATCTTACAATGCAGGCTTCAGTTTGTAAAAACTGCAGTTATGTGCAAAGCACAGTAAAGTGAAGGGCAATAAAACCAGGTCTGCCTGTAAGTTTTCTGTTTGGAAGATTTTAATTTCATTTTCCTAAAAGAGTAATGTAGAATTTAAGGAAGGTGATACAAAATTATTAGAAATGTAGAGGAGAAATTACGACTTCTCCTTTGTAATAATATGGTAACTGGGTAACATATTTTAAGCAGTAACTTGCTGTTGGTTTTAATATTTTTTACCTTCCTCCACACTGGCATCCTGCTATGATATCATAGCTATACTTTTTGATTTATTATTGTACAGAGTGTGTCAAGCACAGTGGGAACAACCACACCAAGCCAGTGTCGAGAATACATCCTTATTTTCTGTGACATTTTCTAGTTTAAAATGGAGTTGTAGTCGTTAACCATATTTTAATACACTTGAACGAAGAGAGTTGTAACCCTTTTACTTTCCCGGTGATTTCTTCACGCTCTGTTTCCTTGAATGTCTAGTGGCTTGAGCTTTTCCTTTGCTACAGTTTTTACACTCTATTTTTGTGTTTTCCTTCTCCACGCAAAAAATGTCCTAAGACTATTTATCTATATGCAAATATACTCCCAAAGGAACAAAAAGGCACTTTCATTCTTAGAGCTATATGAGGAAAAAAATGATATTCAGATACAAAAATGTGAAATACATTCAGTTTATAACACAAAAATATAATAGAAGGCATTTTTAATGACATACATAGAATTACAAATCTCATTTTTCTTTTGCACTAGGATTAGCTACTGAAAACTTTTTTAACAGTGCAAAAATCAAAGAACAGTCCAGCTGAAAGGGAGTTACAACTTATTTGGCATAAAATTGAATTGCTAATTTTTAATTATTTATTGGATTTAAATAATTTATTTTTATTACTTAATCAAAACTACCATCATATACTTGAAAATATGTATTCTCTTCAACATCAGACTTTCCTTTTCTCTTTCAGTCTGTGATCAAAACAGGGCGGCTGCTAGTTAGTCACGAGGCTCCCTTGACGGGCGGCTTTGCCTCTGAGATCAGCTCGACGGTTCAGGTAGAGTAACTTTTTGGCACTGATGTGAGCGTTTGTGCATTTGCATGTGTCTATGCGTTTGTGCATCTACATGTGTCTACTCCAAGAACAAAATTACTTATCACAATATATAAAAGCATGCACTGTTTAGAAAAGTACATTTTCCCATCTAGCTCCAACTCACTGTCCTTTAGATAATGGTCTAATTACATCTTCTAGAAAAGAAATCTTAAAAGCTGAAAATTCCTTAATAGGAAGAAGGAAGTTTGAAATAATCTTAGTAAACTAATGTCAGTTATGTTTGCTAGGATAAGCGGAAAAGAAAACTCTTAAATTTGAATGGGATATTTCTCTTTTAATAAAACTTATCATGATGAATCTTATCATGAAATGTTTGATTTATAAAATTGATTTTAACAGCCTTCACCTTAGAAAAAATGAATCTGTCAAAAGTCAGTAATTTAAATTCAGTAACAAATTTCACAATCAATAATTTAATTCATTAATCTGATTAATCATGTGCTATTGGCAACACTTTAGGAATGGTTTAAAATCATTTCTTTTAAAAAAGGGTTCAGTTAACATGCTGCATATCAGGAAAAAATTCTACAAACCTCTTTATGGAGGATTTTTACTTAAAACTTTCATTCACATTTATATCATAGATGGGAATAAGATGACTTAAATGTTTCATTTTTCCTAACTTTTTAAATTAAAAATTAAATAACTATATTTTAAATGGAAAGTTTGTATGTATTTTAAATTCAGAGTATCTTTGCAGCTAGCAAACATTTTACTCCTCTTTACTGGTGGTGAGATGATTTTATTGTTAAGATACATATAAATTGAAAATTCCTTTAAGAGTATATGGTTAAAAACTTGATATAAAATTATGATATATGAGCACTAATGATTTCTACCAATAAAATATCTTTAAGTATGAACTGACAATGTTATAAATATTTTAAAATTAGATGAATCAAATTTAAACATAAATATTTTAAAAACTAGATCAAAAGAATTCATAATTATGATAAAAAATTATGCTGTTATTTTTACATGTGGTATACATTTTTCACTGACAAAATTAAGAAAATACTTGAGTTTTGTAGATTTGTTGTCTTCCTTATTATAGAGACTACAATTTGAAACATTATTGCTTATCATTGTGTAACATAAATACCTGGTATTTACCGTGCATTTTATTCATTGAGTAGCCTAATGTAGTATCCCTGTAAAGAAAAAAAAGGGGGGGGCTTGCAAGAATGAATCACTAACACCAAGATGGTATTTCAAGTCAAAGGCAAACTGTAAAGAGAAACTGGGATTTTCTGATTCCTAGTTAATATGTGGTCCACTAAACCCATCTGGCTGTTGCTAATGGAACTTTATCTGACGGCTTTGTTTCATTTTGCCCACTGAATGTCATCTTACTGTTATCTCAAAACTTTCACTTGCATTTAAATGTAAAAGGAAAATAAATAAAC
This sequence comes from Neophocaena asiaeorientalis asiaeorientalis, assembly GCF_003031525.2. NCBI lineage: Eukaryota > Metazoa > Chordata > Mammalia > Artiodactyla > Phocoenidae > Neophocaena > Neophocaena asiaeorientalis. The sequence continues at coordinate 2,719,104 of NW_020174553.1, forward strand.
ATGGAATTAGAAATTATAACTAAAGTCCACTTTCTCTAGACATGCTTTTAAAATTTGAATTCCATTGATTACTATAAGCTGCATAGAATGTAACATATTTTTTGGCTTGGAAAAGAATTAGAAAGATTATCTAGCCTAGTGTCTACTTGTCTTGAATAATATGTGGATTCGTGTCAAAGGAAAATTGTCTCTCGGGCTCCAAGAATACATTTGTGAATTCCAGTTTGAGGAACGTCATATCACGAGTTAAATATAGTCACAATAAAAAGCTTACACCATCAAGATCATAAACACTGTATCAAAAGCAGATCCTGAAATTATATGATAGTAATCAGTGGTTAAGGTTGTGAAAGAGATTATACAGAATATGGTCATATTTTTTTTCATAATATGAAGACACCAAAACAAAGACCACATCTTATAATACTCAGACTCCCAAAATATGCCCACTGATCCTGGGTGTCTGAGGTCTGAGAAATCCTGACCCAAACCAACTGGATTCCTTTAACAGATGAGTGTTTCTCATTCAAAGTGCTTGTGGTTGACCTCATTTTAAAATTAAGTGGAAGATTTGGGACTAGGACAGGAGTCTTGAGTAAATGTTGAGTATGTACATATGCATTCTTTATTCAAAGTACCCCCACCCCATGAGGAAGATAGAAGTTGGATTCGTTATAAGATGTTCTCTGTTTTCCATGTTTAAATCTTTCAACCAACTATCCACAAAATAAATTAAGGAAATAATATAAAATTTGTAGAGAGGTCTTAGTTTGATATTTTGAGGAATTAGAATTTAGATTTATTCATCTGAGGAAGAATTACAAAGTGCTCACAGTTGATTTTGCTTAATTCTGATTTTACTTGTACAAATGGAAAGTGTGGAAAATGAATTTTAACAAAATATCATCAACATTGGATTTCCAAATGTTTGCCTGTGTGGCTTTTATGTATTGACAAGGAAGGAAAAAAAAAGCTAGACACCTTGTTTGTGTTTTGTTTTGTGTTTTTGGTTGGTTTGTTTGCTTTTTTGGTGATAATGTTTGCATACAATATAGGGTAATCTGAATAATGCAATCTACTTTTCAGTAATTGTTTCATGCACATATTCCAATAAATGCAGCATACTGTATTGAGCACCTTCTTTACGGAAGGCCTCATTCCCTATTGTAAGTGAAGCCTGTATCAAATTATCCAAGTGCCTGGGCTTCTTTAAACTGAAATCACTTAAGTGTGAGGTGCAGCTGCTTTCACCACTTGGAACGGTTCATGTTTCTGTAATTCTTTTTGGTTGTGTATACTTTGTAACGTTGAAAAAGATAAAGCAGGGTTAAGATTTTGAAAGCAGTTTTCTGGAAGGGCAGGGAAATGGTGCATAGAGAACTTTTCATTGTTGTCCTAAAGAAGTTTGAAATTAGGGGTGAGAATGATCTATACGTTTGAGCACTATGGATTAAAATGCTGAGTTACTCTCATTGTATCAACAAATGTAAATTTTATGTGAAAGTAAGCACACGCAAAAACCATCTGCTCCAAAACCATCGTTTTGTGGAAGGTATTTGATAGCTCTTTGAAAGCTCATGGTTAATCTTACAACATTGCTCTTAATATTACAATATTTTAAGAGAATGATTATTAACAATAAAACTGCTGTTTTAATACATTAAAAACTGAGAGTACCATTTTCTGTTTTGCTCAAATTTTAAATTATTTCCCATATTAAAAATCCTGAAGAGAATACAGCATTTTAGACAGTATTTCTTTAAGTTTATAATTGATATTTTTAGATAGAAAAATTATATCATGCTCTATAAAATGAATATCAAGTAAAGGAACTTTTTTTTTTTGCTAGCTATGGGAAGTATTGCTGGCTTTACTATTTATTATTTTTAGTTAGACAGATAAAATATGAGAAGAATGAATATAAAATATGTTCATATTTTATTTATATAACTTTTCAATTTATAGCAGATGGCTCTTCTATCATAAAAGGAGTTCAGTGTACACAAGTATTTTCATGCCCGTTGCCTCTTTTTCATAAAGCCATTTATTTTATTATTTCAAAAAATATTATTGTTAGTCTCAGTTTGAAGTAAGTGAAAATCACAAAAGTGATTAGGAGACTATTTTATATTAATTACACATAACATTGTAAACTTATATTGATCAATAGCTTCTTCATAAAATTTATATAAAGTGCTTAGAAAAATCAAAACCAATCCACTGAATCTGAGAACTGCTTTGCATTCCTATTGGATTAATTTGGAAGCAAACTGGGAGGTGGAACAAGCTGAGTGAGGTCTGTTGTATCTGGCTCTCCTCTGGGGAAGATTTCTTGGTCAGTCATCCAAAGCTTCACTTGTCTCTTCCCATCTAATTTTACATTCCCATCTGTTCTCACTTTGGGGTGAGGGAACTTTTTCCTTCTTTCCTTTGACACATACCGAAACTTGGAGAAGAACTTGATTTGTGGAAAAGTGCAGAGACAACAGAGTTTAGCTAATTCATTGACCTCACTGTGGAGTTTGAGCAAAGATTTCGTTGTTTTGGAAAATTATATGACTTAGTTTGATGTGATGTTTGTATTCCTCAGCTTTATGTAACCATAGCTTAAAAAAAAAAACAAAAATTTTACTGTGCAAAAGAGAATATGTTAACCTCATCCATTTAAATATTTTGCCCAAATTAATTTATATTATATATTCTCCAATGAAGTATTCAAAATAAGCATTATTTATGAATATTAAGACCAAATAATTCCTGGCATTTTAGTAAATTTAATCAGTGTACTTTCTTTAAGCCTTGTAGAAACCAATCTTTATTTTTAATTTCTAATACATTCCCATAATGATGAACTAAATCTTGACTCTGATAAGCTTGGGATAATAATACAAAAAATGTTTGTTGTTTTTTTTTTTTCCTTTCTGGATTCAGTGCTTAATAAGAGTGCCAAAAATTTTAGGGATTGGGGTTGGCTTAAAGGTTTGAATTTTTTTTTTTTTTTTAACACATGGAAGCAATAAGTCTGCAATAAAGAGTCCAATTGGAGAGTATGGTAAATTTCCATACCATTGTTCCATCCTTTCTGTGCAGTCTCTATTCCTAGGATAAGAACTCAGAAATTGTGCATACAGACATATATTTTTAAGGTAATCATATTCTAAAAGTTTGAGTGGGTTTTATAGGGTTTACATTAATCATCGCGTAAAAGGAAACTTTCCTAATTTTCAAGTAAAGGAATTTTGCTTTTCTCACTCTTTCATGTTAGAAAGGACTATGCAGAAGGATTTTTTTCTTATAAACTTATTATTACCACCAAATTTACCAGCACTCTGTTTACAAACGTCAATCTGAAGAAGAGGGATAAGGTCCTAAATTGTCTTGAGATTTTTACACTGTGGAAAATATGTTTAAATAAAATTACCATGTTGATAAAGTAAGAGTCATCAGAGGAAGCTATAAGGGCAGTAATTTGGTGAATAGTTTACTGCAATTTAATAATATTATTACTATTTAAAAATTTTTTTTAAATTTTACTAGTGATTCAAAGCATTTGCCAACAACGAAAATAGCAATCAGGAAATGCATACTTGTGTACTATCATCTATCTAGATGGAGCCAAAGCATCAGAAAAGCAGTTCAACATAGAGCATTCAGATACACGATGACCTTTTTAAAATGGAATTTTGCCCTGAAGCCTGTCAAGTGTTCAGTAAACAGCTTCCATGGCCATAAATATGAACCGAAGACTAAATCTTTCCGGGGATGCATCATGGATAGATGTGCTGTATCACTGTTTGTGGTTAAGCCCATGTTTCACTCTGTGGGTCCTCCCCCTTGCCCTGACCCCACCGTGTCTCCCTCAATGTCTCTCTCTCCTTTGCTCATTAGTGTACAGGTGGCCAGGCTTCTCCCATCAGCACTCTTCTTCCTCTCCCCATTCTCTCCTGGGCAGTCTCAACCATTTGCCCGGCTAGTCTTCAAATCTGAAACCTTCAAGATTGGCTCTGCCTGTTGGGCCTCAGACTCAGAATTCCAATTTCATGCTAGTTTTGGTAAGGATAAGCAATTTGTGGACTTCGCTGGGGGCACAGTGGTTAAGAATCTGCCTGCCAATGGCAGGTTCAAGCCATGGTTCGTTCGGGAAGATCCCACATGCCGCAGAGCAACTAAGCCCATGCACCACAACAAAGAGTAGCCCCCACTCGCCGCAACTAGAGAAAGCCCACATGCAACAATGAAGACCCAACGCAGCCAAAAATTAAATAAATAAATAAAAATAATAAAACTGTAACTCTATATCCTTAAAAAAAAAGAAATTTGTATAATAAAATGGTTTATGTGGAAGGATTTTAACATGAAACGGGGAGAAAAGGTAGACATCAGCACCTGGATATCTGCCAGTTTCTGGAAATCAGCTTATCTCAAAATGAATTCTGTTTCTCCTCACATCTTTCTGGGCTTCTTAAATTGTCTTCTTTTCTTGGCCTCTAACGTCTTATCACTTTACTATCCATTATTTTCTTACAGGACACATCAAATGTTGTCCATCATCTGTTCGAAAACCTCCAATAGATCTTCTCTGGAGTAATAAGATCTTTAGGTCAAGATCCTCAGCTGCCCAAACCGATGTTTCCAATGTATTTTTCAGATCCTTTTATGATTCTAGTATCACAGCGATCACACTGGCCTACTAGACATTTCCTGAATGATAATTAATTTGTACAACCAGCCTTTATTGAATACTCTGGGCATAGCCTTAATTTGGGCCTTTCATTCAAGAAATAGAGCTCTTGTTTCATAGACACTTAAGAGTTCAGTAGAAGAAATAGATGCTAAACAGATAGTTATACTGTGGTACATACTAGGATAGAGAAATATTCAGAAGACTATGGGATTATTAAATACCTGATCACCTAACTCAGATGTGATGGTTGAGTTAACTCTTGGAGGAGTGAAGGTGGGTGAGGATTCAGGCAGAGGGAACAATATAAATAAGGAGGCAGAAAAAAATATATGATATTCTAGGGGTTACAATGGTTTTGGTATGGTTGAAGAGTAGTATGTGAGGTTTGTAGCATGAGGTAAGCATCAACAGGTAGGTGAGAATTAGATTCTAAAGAATCTTACATGTAATAGCAAGTAATTCATTTTTGTGTAGAGGAAACTGACAGGACAGGGTAAAGCCAGCTCGCATAGATATAAATTCCAGTTTAAATACATTATTTATGTATTTAAAATACACCTTACAAACTTCCTAGTAAAAAGGTAGTAATACGAACTCAAAAAACGATGGTCACAATTATCATTATTTAAGGCAAAGGGGTGTAACTAAAGGATTTTAAGCAGGAGATTAACATAGAAAGATTTACAATTTAGAAAGACCTCTGGCATTTATGTTAAGGATGCATTGGGAGGGGTGAGGCAGGAAGTCACAGAGATTAATTAAGAAACTATTTGAGTAATTTAAGGGTCTTCTGAGCCAAGGACACAGGAGTGGGGTTGGAGAGAAAGGTGAATTTTAGAGAGAGAAGAAAGAGTATGAAAGAAAGACTTGCTGACTGATTAAGTAGGAGTCGGGCAGGGAAGGCTTAGCTTGATTTCTAGGTTGGGTGAATTTTGAATGGAGGTACCCTTTCACTGAGTTGGGGACTATCATTGGAAAACGGGTTTAAGCACATCGTCTATGGAAGATGATGAATTAATTTTAGACTTGTAGAATTTGAGGTGGGGATGGAAAATGTGTCTCTGCAGCTCCGGAGAGATTCTAAGGTATAGGAAAAGATTAAGGAATCATCATCTTATAGTGATGGCTGAGGTCATGGATATGGGTGTGATCACACAGGAAAAGGATAGTCTTAAGAAGGGAACTTGCTGAAGAAGGAGTCCTCACCCACATTGACGAGCAAGAGAGGGAGAGCTATAAAGGAGGGTGAGTTGGAATGTCCAGAGAGAAGGAAGGGAGGAAGAGAGAGCCATTACAGAAGACTAGCAGGGAGACTTTTACCATGGAATAGGTGGCCAACAATATTAAATGCATCCACGTTTGTCAGCTAGACTGATGGTTGTACCTTGAGTATAGCAACCGGAAGACACTGGTGACTTTGGTGAAAGCAAATGCGGCCCCCGTTATACTGGGGCTGGTGAGTGAATGGTGAAGAACTAAAGCAAGAAACGTAGACCACTATTTCAAGAAACGTGACTTTTAACAAAAGGGAGAGGGGAATAAAGTAGTTGGAAATGGGCTCAATCTCTCAGTGTTATTTGCTCAGCTTGAAATGCCACTTTCTCAGTTTGAAGCCCTCTCTGGCAGTCTCCTTAACTCCCCCGCTCCCTTCACCTCCTCCCCCCATGCCCATCCTCTCCCTTCCACCTCCATCCCATCTAGCAATCAGGTTTTCAGTCTCTCTCAGATCTGCCCTTTGCTTTCTATTCCCCTAATAAACTCTAAATGAACCAGAAAAAAAAAGAAGAAAAGAAAAAGAAAAGAAAACCAAACCACAAAATCTAAAGGAAAAATGTAGACAATAACTGATATTGAGATGGGCAAGCAATTTTTGAGCAAAAAATTAAAAAGCAACAGGATCAATCATATTATCACAGATTAATGTATTTGCCTAAAGTGAAAAATATTTGTGTGACAAAAAACAGGCACAACTGAAAGGAGAATGACAACTGGGAAGGTGTTGGAACATGTGACAAAAAATTGATATGTGTCCTGTATTAAACATTCCTAAATGTCAATAAGGAAATTAGTAGCCCCTGTATTTAAAGGTCAGAGGCGGATTGTTTTTAGAACTATTAATGGCTAGTAAACATAAAACTATTCTAGTTTTATGTTTAGTTTTAAAACTATTTTAAAATTAAAATAGTTTTAAAAATGCAAATTTCAGAATGGGATATCAGTCTTCTTTGTTACTCATAAGAGTCGCACTGCTTAAAAATTTTAGTGTGGAGATGGTGCAGGATAAATGTGGAAATTGATTCATCTTCCCAGAAAATCAGTTTGGTAATGTGTATCAAAGCTCTGCTTTTGGAGTTACTCACTTTGGAGTTACAAGAATGGATAAGGGCATTCTCCTCCATGCCATTCAATTGATTAATAAAATATTGGAAGCAATATCAGTTACAACAGGAATATAGTTGAATAAATTACAATGAACATTGTGGATTTGTTAAAATCATTAAAAGAATAGTTAACAACATTGTAACACTTGTATGGATGTAATACTAAATGAAAAACTCACTAGGCAAGCCTGCAGGTGTTTTACTTGCCCAACTGTGTGAAAAGAAAAAAAAATTATACATTGATATACAGGCATAGGAAAAAAATCTTCAAAACAAGACTTCTGTTGATTTTCTTCCTCATAATTTCTTATTTCCTATGTATGTATATCATAATTTATAGTAATTAAGAGCTTTCTTACAGTTAGATGTCTCCCCCACATGGCATGGTAAGTCTTCGAGTTCTTCCTAAATTGTTTTAAATAAGAAAGCTCATTTTGCTCATTGAGTTCATTTTTTTAAATTTCATATTTCACGTTGGCGTGTTTCTTAATCATGGACGTTTGAGTTTTGGGCATTGTCATTCATAGTGGTAATACTCAGGTTCCTGATGTGGGATAGTTTTAAAACCAGAGAAACCCCACTGCATAGATTGGGCCATTCTGCAGGTTAGTTCTATCCCCACGTGCATGGTGTATTTGATTCATTGCTCTCATTATAAAAGTGAAAGCACCATAATGTTGGGATATTCAGATTATTTCATTTTGCTGTGTTAAACGGTCAATGATACTGAGACTAACGTTACTAGTATGTCATGATACTAACATTGGGTCCCCTGCTTATTTTTCTTCCCTCCTTTTGGTATTAGCTTTACGATGGATCGCTGTCATTCCTTTTGAAATCTTTCTGGACATAAGCTAGTCAGAAAAAAGATCAACCGCATTCCATCTCTCTGGGTAATGATAAAGTGCTCAGTTTCTCTCACACAGTCATTATTTTTCCAGTCAGAAGTAGTCCCCTTTGAATTCAAAGGTGCATTCATACCAGACCTCCTGCACTTTTTTCTCCCTGTTTTGTAACCTCTGGTTAGTGTTTTGTTGTGTCCTTTTGGTGGTGTCCCAAGATCACTCCTGTCCATCCCTCTTAAGACCAACTGATCTGCCAGTTGGATGGAAAAAATTAACTCTGCTGGAATGTTTAAAAGTAAATGTGCTCAACTGAAAGGTTATGTTATAAAAGTGTAGTCCTAAGTCACGAGGTAGATGTTATTTAAAGGAGTATGTGGGTTCTCCAGTAACCTCAGTTTGGAAATAGCCCCTCCACCGAGGGTCCCCGATGCTGCATCTGCAGTAGCTCCATAACGCAGAGGTTTCCTCCATCACATTATTTTGTCTTCCTGTCCTCATAGCCCTTGAAATGTCTGCAGGTTTCTCCTTGATTTATTTAGTGTCCTTCTTGCCTCGATAGAAGGCAAGCTTCATGTCCGCTCCTGTAAGCCTGGTGCCTAAGATCCCTGCCTGGCACTAAGCCGGCACTTGATAAACAATTTAAATGAATTGTTTGCCCCCAGGCATCACTGTTGTTAGCAGTTTCTTTGAAGAGTGACCTTCTTGCTGCCTTACGTTGTATACAGAATTTCCTAGTTACAAAACCTGCTAGACTGGACTGTTGGCCTTTTGTATATCACCACTCCAATTTGTTGTCCCCGAACCCCACCAGAATAATTTGCTTTGTATTTGTTGAGTTAACCTCCGAAAGGAGCACTGATATTATGTGCCTTTGTCTTTCAAATTTCTATTTCGCGTCCTTTCGGCAAAGTGTTATTTCTTTTGAATAATCTAGTGTTGCTTTTTTCCTCCCCATAATTGTCTAGTGAGGCTATAGAAGACATTTACATTTAAATAGTTACCAATGAAGTTTCATGGCATGAACAGACTGTTCAACAAGTAAAATAGGTTCTCAGAAGGAAAGCATTACTTTCTTTTAAAAGTTAGTTTGGGGATTGACATGTACACACTACTATATTTAAAATAGATAACCAAAAAGGACCTACTGTATAGCACAGGGAACTCTGCTCAATACTCCATAATAACCTAAATGGGAAAAGAATTTGAAAAGGAACAGATACATGTATATGTATAGCTGAAACACTTTGCTGGACACCTGAAACTAACATAACATTGTTACTCAACTATACTCCAATATAAAATAAAATTTTTTTTTTAAAGTTAGTGATTTCTATGATATGGTACCTTTAAATTGTGTTTCAGCACCTAAAGAGTTGTAGTTGCCGTTTGAAGCAGTAATTCTTTAATATCTGGTTGTATTCCCAAAGAAAATTATAATTGATTTAAAATATTTCATTTCCTTATTTGGTGTGAAACAGTTTCTCGTATTTAAAAAAATCATTTTGTAATGTACGACCGTGTCTTAATATTTTTCAAACTACAATAAGGTTATTTAAAATTTTGTAAATGAGAGACAGCAGAGCCTGTATCCATGATGTGGCCAGTCCTTTTGGCCACCTTGTACAACGTCCTAGGCAAATATGGAGAAGCATATTAAGTCAGGCAAGAAATTTTAGGCAGGCTTTATCAGCATTGTGTTCACTATCAATAAGGGGCTGGTTGGCCTCCTGGAGATAGAACTAAATTTCTCAGCTACTTTGTCATGCCTCTTGGTGTGCAGTAAAGTTGCTGTTGTTGAAGACTCATTTTATTTTGGTAATCTCAAGTAATTAAAGTTATAGCTCCAGTTAGTGTACGTGTTGTTAAAAGGCCCATCACCTCTTTCCATGAATGAGTTCATAGCTCGCCAAAACACAGTTGAGTTGAAAATAGACATGAAAATAGAAATTAACTACTGCTTATGAATTTTCTGCTCAATTTGAATCTAAACACTTGTGAAAATTAAGACAAGTTACAATCAGCACTTAACCACCCAAACAAGCAGTTGAAAATGAAAGCTATAAGCAGAAATCATCTAGTTTAAAACTGTTTTGATTCTAAAAATCTATCATTGTTAATGAAAGTGTTCAAGAGGTTGTTTTAATTTGCAGAAATGTCTGAAAAAACTGCATTTGATTGGGGAAGTGTTGAATATTTGATTATTTTCTTTAAAGTCATGTTGAAGAAGGGACTTTATTTTTAATTCTTGATCCGTTTGAAGAGGCATACCTTTCTGTTTTTAATCCTTGAAAGGATCATAGTTTTATATTGCAGATGGCACCAAGAATCAATTTGTCTTTATCAAAATTATTAGGCGAAAATGATAATTCATGAGTATACTTTTAGGAGCATCTAAATATTTGTGTTTTAAGAAGTGCATTGAGATGACTAACATTTCATAATTCATGTTTATAACATCCACAATGTACTATTGTTTAAAACAAGTTCTGATTATTTTCTCTTTTGATAGGATTAGTTTAACCTCATAATAACTACATTTCTGCATTTCTGTCCTGGTCGAATTTTACATTCAGAGCTTAGAATACAGATAGTATAAAATACTTGCTATGCCTGTATTATTGAATGCTTTCTGGACCAGTCAATCTCAGTTCTCCCTGAGATGGCTTGTATTTTTAAATGTTCTAGCACCATTTTTCTCCTTTATTCTGCTTGTCTTTTAAAAATAGTACCAATGGTTATTTCTATATTAGCAGTTAAGAAAATTGAAATTTAGTCTTACCTTTACAGCTCATTATGGAAGAATCTCCAGCCTCTGCACTCTGATAATAAATTTATGCTTCATTTTTTTAACCATGAACTTTTCTGGGCATAGATTTCTACCGAAGTGTGTGCAGCAGACCCAGCTGAATGTATTTTGTGAATAATATTCCAACATCACACAGTCCTATGCTTTATTAAAACCAGCTTTCCTGTGGCAGTTCCAAAAACATAGTTCAGGCACCTTAGAAATAATGAAGTACTATACAAATGTTGATAAAATAGTCTTTTAATATGATGGAATGTTTTATTATGTATGCAGCTGTCAATTTACCTAGTAAGTTAAATACAGTATTCATTTTAATAAAACCCATGTACTTTACAAAACTAGGGTGTTGATTCACATTGAGTCATGGAAGCCACAGGTGAAGCTAAATCCTCCTGTTGGTGAGGATGCCACCTGGATGCCTTCTTAGCCCTTCAGAGAACCACAGAATCTTTTTTCTCTCCTTTCCTTCCTTCTTGCCTCCCTCCCTCCCTTTCTTTCTTTCTGTTTGCTTTTCCTGATAGTATTCTCTAGTATTCTCCATGCTGGTCTCGCCAAACCCATCGATCTTTGCAGCAAAGCTATGATTCTGCTCTCACCAGGGGCTAACTAAGCATCGTTCTAGGTAGTGTGTGCTTACGAAAGCCTTCTCCATCCTAGTCGGCAAGAATCAGAAGTACCCTGTAATACTGGAAGAAGGTGAAAGAATAAGGTTGGATGTAGGCATATATTTTCTTTTCACATGGTTGATCAAAAGTGATATTTTTTAAAATTATGGAATTACTTAATACCCTTTGAAAAGCATTTTTAAAGTGGATCATCTATCAGTACAAATTGCGTGTGGGCGTCTCACCAAAGGATATATGAATTAACTTTTCTACCAATGGTTTTTTAAAACGGTATCATGGAATAGGGTGTTATATATGAAACTTCTGCCTATGTTGTTAATTTCCTCCAAGGATAGCATAGCTAACAGTAGTTTTAATGATGCTGTTAGAGGATAATTTGCTAAAGTTGAAATGAGGGGGATCATTTTGACACATAATTAAGAAAGACATTCTTTTCCAAATATCAAGTGAAGAAAAAAAACAAGTGGGGTCCATAAAACATTTTAAAATGATTTCTCCTAAGAATAAGCCGGGTTTTCATTTTTTTCCTTCAGAACAAATGTCCTGAGGGGGGAAAAAAAAAAATCCCATCTTGAAATGTTGATTATGCCATTTGCAGAAATTTGCTAAGTACTTGAAAAGTTCATGTAGTATGACTTTTCTTGCTGCTTGCCTTGTTGCTGAAAATTAGGACAAAACTTTGCTGTTCACCGATGTAGCACCTTTTAACTAAGAATGTAAAGCAGAGTTATTACTAACATCATCATTGTGTTACTGCTATTAAAAAGGTTCTTTTAGAAGGATGGCTTGGCTCACTTGCTACCTGGCTAATGAATATGTTTTCCTCGGGGACAAACAGCCTTAAAACAATGTTTTCTGAGAGGATAGAATTCCATGTTATACAAATAGAGATGTTTCCCTTGAGATACTGGGAAGGCTTGGTGGGCTTATCAGGTGACTACTAGTTTGTTGAAAGTCCTTTGCCTAACAAATGTGAAGCCAACAGTCTTTCTGTTGTCTATAACATTTTAAATTGATAACTGTTTCATAGATAAAATCTAAAGTCCTTTGTTATTAGTGAAGGCTTTTATTAGTGAAAGTTTATTGTGTTTTTTGGTGTCACAGGAGTGGAGTATTATCACCCGTAATAATATTGACCTTTTCATGCTGTATGCGAGTCAAGCATTTTAAGTGCGATTTCATATTTCCACTGGTTTTCATGAAGCCCTTGGTCACCTGTACATCAAATAGAGCAGATGTTTGTATTAGGGTACGTTTATCTAAAGAAATGTTCAGTATGTACAGTAAGTGACCATAGAGTTCCAGCTTCCATGACAGGCTAAGGAGAGGTAAACTGGTAGGGAGATGGGAAATTAGACCCACGCCTGTTGGTCTAATAGCCCAACTGTTAAAATAGTTGTTCTCATTTCCACCAATTCTCACTTCCTATTGTCTGGATAGGAAGCTTGTCATAGAAACAGAGAAGACTTGAGGTGGTAGTGGAAAAAAGATGGTCATACACTTTATCTTCCTAACTTGGACAGAAGGCATAAACTAGGTATAAATCCTCATTGCTAAGGAATTATTGAATGGCCGATATGTATATTTCTAAAATTTTCAACCCCCCTCCCTTTTTTTTTGTGAGGGAGGGGAGTTTCTTGGAGTGTTGTTTTGTTTTTTTTAATGACTCTAGTAAGGCATTTAAAATAATATGGTTGCATTTTAAATTTCATTGTGTAGTCTAAAATATTAGCTGAAAACAGTCATCTTTTCATTGATTCCATGAACCCTTTAAGGGTTGTATACAGTACAATGTTGAATTTGTCCCTTCGTTAAAAAGGTAAGCCTGCCGTTATATCAGCAGGTGAAGTGATCATCAAATTGCACTGATTAATTGCAAGAAAGATCAAGGAGTGAACAAAACATAGTGATAATAATAAGTTTTGTCAAATAGTGATCATTTATAATCTTAAGTGATAAATAGCTAACAAATAATTTGTCACTTGGTATAGTTGGTCAGTTCATACAGCATCTTGTTTTGCTGTAGTAGAAAGATTACCTGACTATTTTTAGGGATGGCATACTATTCCACATATTACTACTTTTATTGATGGATAATTCTTTTGGGATTTTTCAGGGAAACCATTGGATGCTAAATAACTATCATCAAAAGGGACTTCTGCTGTACACTGTAATTATATTTGCCTTTTTTTTATTGGAGTATAGTTGCTTTACAATGTTGTGTTAGTTTATACTGTACAGCAAAATGAATCAGCTATACGTATACATATATCCCCTCCTTTTTGGGTTTCCTTCCCATTTAGGTCACCACAGAGCATTGAGTAGACTTCCTTGTGCTACTCAAGGAAGAACGGTAGGTTCTCATTAGTTATCTATTTTATACATAGTAGTGTATATATATTTGCTTTTTATAGTCACTCTTTGGTAAAATCATTTAAAGAAGGTTACGTTTCAAATCCATTTAGTAAGGTTCAAAAGAAATATTCTAAAATATTAACAGATGTTTTTTTATTTCTGGTAGAGGGAATATATTATGACTGATTTTCATTTTCTCCTTTATCCTTTTCTCCATTTTCCAAAATTTCCAACTGCTTACTTCCCATCTCAATCGGGCTGTCGAGTAAGTGTCTCAAAGGGGAAAAAAAAAAAGTTCAAACCCACTACTGTTTTCTCAGTGTTCCCTACCTCAGGACAAAAGCCTGGGAAGCCTCATAAATGCCTGACTTTCTCTTACACCCTGTATTCATTACACCAGGAGGAGCACGACTCTAAAAACAAGTCTCTGACCCGACCATTTAACTTGGTACCTCTGCTACCTCAGTCAAAACCACCACCTTTCTTCTCTGAACTATCACTTTCCTTTCATAAGTGCTTCCTACAGAGTAGCTGGAATGGCCTTTTCATAGTGCAGATGAGATCATGGCAATTCCTTGTCCCCATGGTGTCCCGTCATCCTTACAGTGAAACCCTAACTCCTTATTTTCTAACCCTCTTTGCCCCCTTCATTCTTCTCTATCCTCAGGGACCTTCTTGTTCCTTGAATGAATGTAATTGTGGTCAAAAAAACATGAGGCTGAAATCATGTACTTCTGACCATAGCTTCAGAATATCTTACAGAGCAAACAAAAATAGAAAAATTGGTCCAGATAGGACAAAAATGCCCTGGATAAGTGACTGCAGTTCCTTATGGTGGTGGTGTTATTTTTTTTATCTTCCTCTTAATATCATATTTGAATAACATTTAGAACTTGTGATATAAATATAGCTATGCTGATTTATGTAATTATGAAAGTAGCTAGGAAAAAATTCTCTTTTAGTTTCATAGATAACTGTTACATTTGGTGGCATATGATTAAAATTTTCCTGTAATTTTAATCACTAACTCAGTAATCATTCAACAGAAATTCAGTATATGATTTTCTTTTTAATTGTTCTATATTGGCTTTTATCTCTTTCAAATGATGATGAGAGTGGTCCTCAATTACATTATATTAATACCGTTGCAAAGGTTATGTTGTAATTGAAGGAGAGGAGAAAGCTAGGAAATCCAAAGACATAGATACAATCTATAGATAAAGACAGTACAGCCAGAGAAAAAAAACTAAAACATCACATACAGGGGATTACACTACAAATGGTGACTTATTTCTAATCAGAAACAATGAAAGCCAATGAATGACATTTTTAAAGGACTGGAATTTAAAAAAAAACCTAACAGGGCTTCCCTGGTGGTGCAGTGGTTGAGAATCCACCTGCCAGTGCAGGGGACACAGGTTTGAGCCCTGGTCCGGGAAGATCCCACATGCCACAGAGCAACTAAGCCCGTGTGCCCTCAACTACTGAGCCTGTGCTCTAGAGCCCGTGAGCCACAACTACTGACCCTGCGTGCTGCAACTACGGAAGCCTGCGCGCCTAGACCCCATGCTCCACAAAAGAGAAGCCCATGCACTGCAACGAAGAGTAGCCCCTGCTTGCTGCAACCAGAGCAAGCCCACATGCAGCAATAAAGACCTAACACAGCCAAAAATAAATAAAACAAAATAAAAAGGAGTACATTATGTTAAAAAAAAAAAAACGCTAACAGCATGGAAACCTGTATTCAGTCAAACTATCCTTCAAAATAGAGGAAAAATAAAAAATTTTCAGATAAACTAAAAATGAGAGAATTCACTGCTGTCAGATCTGTTCTGCAAGAAATACTAAAGGAAATTCTTCGGGTTGAAAGGAACACTACCAGATGGTAGCTCAAATCTATAACTAAAAACTGTCGAACATACATTCTTTTAGTGCACATAGAATGTTTGCCAAGGTAGACCATATGTTGTGCCATAAACAGCTTTTAATAAGATTTAAGCATTTCAAATTGTTCATAATATGTTGTCTGACCACAACGAAATTAAATTAGACGTTAGTAGCATGAAAGACCTAGAAAATAAACAAATATTGGAAATTAGAAATACAATTCTAAGTAATGATAGGTCAAAGAAGAAATAACAAGACATTATAAAATCTTGTGAAATGAATAATAGTCAACACACAAAATAAAATTTGTGCAGAGCAGCTAAAACAGTGCTTAGAGGAAGATGCATAACTATAAATGTTCATATTAGAAAGAAGAAAAAAAAAACCTTAAAGCAATGTGCAAAGTTTCCACCTTCAGGTAAGGAAAGAAAAGCCAAATGTACCTATAGTAAGTAGAAGGAAGAAAATAATAAAGATAAGAACAGAAATCAATAGAATAGAAAAAAGACAACAGGGCTTCCCTGGTGGCGCAGTGGTTTAGAGTCCGCCTGCCGATGCAGGGGACACGGGTTCGTGCCCCGGTCTGAGAAGATCCCACATGCCGCGGAGCGGCTGGGCCCGTGAACCATGGCCGCTGAGCCTGCGCGTCCGGAGCCTGTGCTCCGCAACGGGAGAGGCCAGAGCAGTGAGAGGCCCGCGTACCGCAAAAAAAAAAAAACAACAAAAAAACAACGGAGGAATTAAAAAACCAAAGAAAAAAGAAAGAGAAAATTGGTTTTTAGGAAAGATTAATAAAGTTGATAACCCCGTAGAAAGACTGATCAACAAAAGGAGAGAGAAAACAAAAATCACCAGTATCAGGAATGAAAGTAGGAGTATCATTACAGACCTAATAAGCATCTAGGAGATGTGAGGGAATCCAAAATCGATGACTTTATGTACTGGACATTCCTTTGCCTGGGTGCTCTAACAGTGGTGGAAGGCCTAGGAGCAGAGCTTGGGAGGGGTGGGGTAGGAGAGGTAACTCTTCCAGCACCTACTATGTGCTCGTTGCTCTGTGGGGAATTTACACGCCTTCTTTTATTTAATCCTCTCACCCTTTTAATGAAGTATCTGTTATCCTCTTTTTTACAGATTAGATTTAGGCTCAAGAAGGTGACTTATTTTGCCCAAGCCTAGATAGCAGGCAAGCGAAGGAACGGGAAACCACAGCACATCTGTCTCCAGGGCCCATAAGCTCCCTTGACTCCTTTAATGTGTTGTGAATATAGTAATAGTTAATCTCAGGAAACGAAGTACAAAGCTAAGGGGGCACATGAAACTGGATTTCCTGTGTGGGGTGTTACTCAGATTTCGGATGACCATGTTGTTTCTTCTTGTTTATTTATTTAATCCAAAATATAATTGGTCAAGTTTAGGATTCTCAACACCCATTTTCTCTATTTGTGCAAGAAAATCCATTTAAATTAAGCTGAAGGTTGTTACAAAATAAATTGAATGTTAGGAAAACTTTTCTTTTGCCGTAAAAATGAAAGTGCCCCCTCAGCCCTCACCTCGCAGCATGGACGTGAACATCATTTTAGTAATTTAAATGTTCATCTTATAATGGAGGAGTAATAGCACTCTGAAAAATAGATTTTCTTTTGTTTTCTTCTAGGAACTGTCATCAGAAAATGGCAATTAAGCTGTTTGCAGCTCTTTTTTATCTGATATATTAGAAAAAGGAGGCTCTTTTTTAATGGTTCTTTTCCCCATTGAATCTGGCAAGTAGAATGCAAAATATTTGGGGGCATATTTTAAAATAATGAAAGGAAAAATGGAACACGTTTTTGTAGGTATTCTTTTACAGTCTGATTAAGCTTATAGTATTGAAGCATTTATTAGGAGATGAATTAATAGTGGTTCAGTGATCCATCTCAGAAATGCATGTGGAGCTCATGTTGAAAACTCTAGGAGAAAAGTATCTTTGCATGTATTGAAATTTATTTCATGTTAATTACATAATTAAAACTATTATACCAAATTATTTTTTAGAACAAACCATAGAGTTTCTTACGAGTTTTGTAAATGATCTCTTGTGTGAATGCCAAAAGCATATTACACACCTTTTTATTTTGCAAAATGTATAGTTCTGTGATCTTGATATAATCAGTGTGAAACATACTGGAGGACTGGGTGTGTGAAATGCCAACTTTTCTGGCAAAGCCGTATGTTGTCAAGTAGGTGATAGAAGCATTTTTTGATACAGCTAGCTCAAGGTATGCTTGTTATGTGTCAGTGTAATCCAAAGGAATTTGAATTTTCTAGCTGGTCAGCCTTTGAAAACAACCACCAGTTCTACCATTAACTGCACTTTTATTTTTGTTTCGCTCTAAACTATATTTTGGATTCGTTGTTTTCTTGTTACATTTTAAAGGGAAAAGGAAAAATATTATATGCAGTTGTGCTGAAACAAAATTCTGAAATAAAGTGAAATATGAGCTCTGCTGTGAAACAAACATTGCAGTGTGAACATATGGAATGAAGCAGCATTTATTGGAAAACTCAGATCTGTGATGTGACAGCTCTACTTATGTTTGAGATTCACAAATAGCAGCACTAGCTTAAATGAGATGATGATGCTTTAAAAGAAAAAGAGGGCAGAATGTGGAGAAAAAGGAACCTTCAAGCACTGTTGGTGGGAATATAAATTGGTGCGGCCACTATAAAAAAAACAGTATGGAGATTCCTCAAAAAATTAAAAATAGAACTATGATTCTGCAATTCCACTCCCAGGTATTTATCCGAAGAAAACAAAAATACTAATTAGAAAAGATATATGCACCCTGTGTTTATTGCAGCATTATTCACAATAGTTAAGATATGGAAGTAACCCAAGTGCCTATCAATAGATGAATGGATTAAGAAGATGTGGTACATATGTACAATGAAATATTACCCAGCCATAACAAAGAATGAAATCTTGCCATCTGCGACAACATGGATGGACCTAGAGGGTATTAGGCCAAGTGAAATAAGTCAGACAGAGAAATGCAAATACTGTATGGTTTCACTTACATGTGGAATCTAAAAAAACAAAACAAATGAACAAACATAAAACAGAGTTAGAGATACAGAGAACAAGCAGGCAGTTGCCGGAGGGGAGGGGTATGGGTGGAAGAAAGAAATGGTGAAAGAGATTAAGAGGTGTAAACTTCCAGCTGCAAAATAAATGAGACACAGGTATGAAATATACAGTGTGGGGAGTATAGTCAATAACTATATAATATCTGTATCTGTATAATATCTGTACATATAATATGTAACATCGTTAACTGGATTTATCATGGTGATTATTTTGAAATGTATAGTAGTACAAATCACTGTGTTGTGTAACAGGAACTAACATAGTGTTGTAGATCAATTATACTTCAAAAACAAACAAATATAGAAAAAGAGATCATGTTGGTGGTTACTAGAGACGTCGTGGGGAGGGGAATTGGATGAAGGTAGTCGAAAGGTACAAACTTCCAGTTAAAAGATAATTACTAGGGATGTAATGTACAACATGATAAATATAATTAACAGTGCTGTATGTTATATATGAAAGTTAAGAGAGTAAATCCTAAGAGTTCTTATCACAAGGAAAACAATTTTTTCTGTTTCTTTAATTTTGTATTTATTTGAGATGATGTTTACTAAACTTATGATAATCGTTTCACGATGTATGTAAGTCAAATCGTTATGCTGTACACCTTAAACTTATACAGTGATATATGTCAATTACATCTAAATAAAATTGGAAGAAAAAAAAAAGAGGGCAGAATTTCCAGTGGGGATAGGACTTTATTTTACTAAAACTAGGAAGTAAAATAAAATCATACAGGGAAAAGTCTTCACTATGCTATTACCTGAACTCAAAGGATAATTCTCTTGTATCTTATGGCTTCAGTTAGTGAGATTTACATAATCCTATGTCAAGATCCTCTAGTGTTGAGGTAGGGCTACTGTAATAAATCATGGAGAAAAGAAAGTATTTTTCAAAACTGGCTAAATCCACTTATGAGTTGTAACTAATAATTAGGGTAGAACATATGAAATAAAAAAAAAATCTTAGAGAATGTCCAACTCAACTTCCCACCTCTGCTCTGATCTCTCTTGATCCCCTTGTAATTTCTTTGCATGCCCATAAGTCTGCCTCCAGAAAAGTACATGTGGGACAGACAGGCATCTGCATAAAAATCAGGAAGGGTCTTCAGGTCTAGAGCAAGTTAGGAGGAGAATCTACAGAGAGTCAACTCTGCCTGTGCCAAGATCGCTCTTTCAAAAAACTAGTCCGTGATAAACAAGAACAATCAGAGTGTTGTCTCTGTCTCCCCTTCCCCCTCCCTCTGCCCCCCCACCCCGCCCAATAAAAACTCTTCAGATATCCACATCCTTCCTTTGGAAGGTCAGTTCTTCATCTTGTGATTTCGTTCATCTTTTATTTGTGTTACATACATTTTTCTCTTATCAGTTGATGATGTTAATTGGCTTTTGTTTTCATGTCTTTGTCAACAATTCAATGAGATGTCCATTGCCCATTTCTTTCTTTGTTTTTGTTTAGGAAATTGTGTCAATTCATAAAATAGTGCTATAGACCAATTTTTTCATTATCATGCAGACATTTTAGCTCATTATAGCTATGTCTCTATTTTGTCTTTGCTTTTTATTACACAACTAAAAGGTCCACTTAGGTGACTCTCCAAGAAAATAATTAACAGGAACAGCCTGTCCTAAAAGGAGTGTTCCAGGAATGTTCAAGATTTTTAGTAATTTTTAAAAAATCTTACACATTTCAAGTTTTTAAAAATGTTGGAGCTAAGTCATAAGAATTCAATTACAGGTAATATTGGGCCATTGAAGTCCAAACTAGGTAATTAATTTGAAAGAGATACACTTTTTTTCTAAAGGGTTTTTTTTTTTTCCCCTGTAGTTCATTTTAAACCATTTATTGTTGAGTTGCTGGTAGGGTAGTCTGTTTAGGGAAAATGGGAACCATGAAAAGTGAAAATGTAGCAAAGGATGTTTGGCCAACATTTATTATGCCAGGCGCTATTCTAAACTCTGCACCTGGGTTATTTCATTTACAATACTATTAACCCAAAACTATAACAAAAACCAACGCTATAAAATAGGAACCACTGTCGTTTCCATTTTTACAGATGAAGGGACTGAGACACAGAGAAGTTTAGCTGCTTGATCAAGATTACACAGCGAGTGGGTAGCGTTGAACTTTGGCCACCTGATTCCATATTGCTAAACTTCCCTAAAATCTGTCTCTGACAGAAAACCAGGTGCTGTATCTTTGCTAAAAGTTGAAAAGCACTTATATTAAATATTTGTGAGCATGTTTATGAAGAATTTGGACCCCTGGAATTAGTTGTACAATGACTTTTTAGTCTGTTTTAATATGTGACTGATAGAAGTTTTATTGATAGAAAAAATATTATAAAGAATTCCTAGTTTAATAATCCTTTTTGTGGGTAAGCATTATAAAATTATCAAATTATACAACAGCTGATATCATCATAAATTTTGGCCAGTTTTTTTTTACACAAGTAGGCATTATTTATAGCATCATGTTTGTGATATATATATTTTTTTCCTTTAAGAACTAGAAGATTTCATTATCTTTTTAAAAGGCTGTAGGTAATCTAAGTTTTCAAATACCAATAAACTTCCGTATTACTGATAGGAGAAATTTGGCTAGCAGACTTTCTGGCCTAGTTTCCAGTCCTTCAAAGGCAGTATAGATAACTAATTGTTAGATGGTATATCTGTATGCTGTGAGTTCTGAGTATGAAGAGTTTGATCATTAATTTCATGTTCACCTTGTAATGTTATTTCTTAGCATTGGTTAATAATCTTCTTCTGTAAGATAACCAGATCCTCACCTAAAACATAGAAGCGAAACTCAAGGAATCTTTTCTATTTTTAATATCCTTTAAATCTTTTATTTTGCTATGTTCTGGAAGAATGGAAAAGCAATAATTTTTAAATTAACACTAACTATAAAAGAAGTGAAATATATAGCAAGTTCATTGTATACTGTCTCTTTTTTAAAAAAAATTGCTTTTACATTCTCAACAAACGTGAACAGAAAGCTACTAGATAATTAAGATTCATTGTGATGATATACTTTGGAACAGAGTATAGGTTTTTTTAATTTTTGTCACGTAGTTGACTCAATTAAAAGTACTCAGTTAAAAATAACAGCATGAAGAAAGCACAACTGACTATTCTGTGCCAAGTACTTTCTAGTCCCTAACTGGTTTCTTTATTTTATTTATTTATTTATTTATTTATTTGGCTGCATCGGGTCTTAGTTGTGGCACACTGGCTTAGTTGCTCTGCGGCATGTGGGCTCTTAGTGCCCCACCAGGGATCGAACCCGCGTTCCCTGCATTGGAAGGCGGATTCTTTACCACTGGGCCACCAGGGAAATCCCCACTAACTGGTTTCCTTGGACTCATTATGTGATTTGAAGTATTTAAACATTTGAAGTATTCACAAAACCTTGAGGAAAATTGTATCTTACTGTGTTCGGAGCACTTTGAGATGGTGCGTTGTTTGCCGGTTAAGCAGGGCTTATAACTCAGGCCTCAGGATCGGATGCTGTTACATCCTTAAGCTATAAGTTTCCCTCTAGGCAAGGGAGAAGGGAGTGAGCTCCGGGAGTGAGCTCCTTACTTCAGGTCTGTTTTTACTCAGCTTTGTTTTCAACTTCCTGTTGTCCTAACCTGCTCCTTATTGTACCATCTTTATATTTTCTATTAAATGTGTCTATTTCAGTGGGGAGAAGAAATGGTAGACATAGTGGTTCTTAGATTAGTTTGTTTGCCTGGGCTGATATTTTAGGGAAATTGGCTAACTCTGTTTCTACCAATGCCATGATGATGGAGGTTGCAGGAACTTGTAAAATGTCAGAGTGAAAAAATTGGACATGACCTCTTAACAGCTCAGGGAAAATTGGATGCAGTTGAAAACCATCTGTGAATGCTTTTGAGACTGTCACATATTCTTTCTTTAGTATTCCTCCTTGTTCTTCTCAATTAATGAATTCCTCCCCCACTTCCTTTCTCACTCTCTTTCTAAACAGTACTTTCCCCACATTACACCTTCTTGACATTTACTCTTTCTTTCATATGCCTTAAAAAAATATTTTATAGGCCATTTAAGTGTCCTTCTGGGGGCTTCTTAGTTGACGTTGAAAATTCCTTTCAGTTGATTATTGAGTTGCTTGGTAGCAGTTTGGGAGCTCAGTGTGACTACTGATTGAATTTATCTTGGTCTTGAAGATAAACAGGTGTCACTTCTCTTAAGACAGCTATTGTTGTCTGAAAATGTTAACTTGAGTACTTTTTAGAAGGCTTGTAGAAAATATAACTTTTATATTCCAGATCCCTTATGGTGTTTTAGAAAATGTAGCAGGCAGTAATTTTTTTCTTCCAAGATTTTAAAGTACTCCTTAAAGTAACAACAGTTCTCTAGTGTGAGGCTTTGACTGGAGGGGGAGTTAATTGGAGGTGTCATGAAGCGATGCTGTGTACATTTTTTTAAAAAATATTTATTTATTTAGGCTGTGCCGGGTGTTAGTTGCAGCATGCAGACTCTTAGTTGCGGCATGTGGACTCTTAGTTGCAGTATGCATGCGGGATCTAGTTCCCCGACCAGGGATCGAACCCAGGCCCCCTGCATGGGGAGTGTGGAGTCTTACCCACTGGACCACGAGGGAAGTCCCCTGTGTAAATTTTTAACTTACAAGTTCCTTAATCTATTTGCTCTACCTCACCTCTCTTTTCAGAAATTCAAAGGAAGAAAAGATAGGTTGCCGAAGCACATCTGTCACATACATATATGGATTTATAATCTTTTTTTTCTGATCGACATACATGAAAACCTAATGTTTGATTTTAGTTAAGAGTGAGGCATGACTTTACTTGCTGTCATAGTTTTATGCAATTTGACCAACATCTTCCTGAAGTTGGGCTACTAATTTAATGGGACAAAAGTAAAAAAATGGAACCAAACTGAAGATTGTTTCCTATAAACAGAAAGGAATGTTGAAAAAAAACAAAGTTTAGAAGTTAATCTATAATTTGCTGAAGATAAGGAAGGCTATGGTAACAATAAGTGATTAATTCAAAAGTCGTTACCCTCCAAAGATCAAGCACTCTAAATACATTTGTGAAAATGTCAAAAAAGTATAAGAAAATAGACACGTTATCAATGTTATGGTACTTTCATTGGTTCTTTACTTATGAGGGGCTTTTGGCAGATCTGATTGTCACTGTTATCTTTGGTGGGGTAGAGGTCAGTTGATCATCTTTCACCATCGCTGCATTTTGGATTTTGGATTTGGGGATCTGATTTAGTGAATTTGCTATACATTTTAATTTGTTCTCTAATGCCCCCCAAAACTTCTGAATTTGATGTTTGTGAATGTCAATTAATTGTGTACTTCTGATTTTCCTAGAAAAGTAGAAATTATCAAAATTGACCTAAGAAGAAAAAGAAAACTCATATATTCTTGTAGTATGAAAGAGATTGAGCCAATAGTTCATCTTCCCTTAAAGATAGCGTCAGGCCCAATTGATTTTATAGGTAAGTTCTACCAGAGTTCAGTTTTATAGACAAACTCTTTGAGAAAATATTTAATAGAAGAAAGAACCTGATCCCTCTCATCTTATGAAGTTAGTATAACTTTAAAGCCAGACAAGGACAATTCAACAGGAGAAAACTGTAGACCATTCTTACTCATAAACTTAGATGAAAAGTTTTTATAGCAAACTGGAGCCAGAAATATTCAAGACCAAGTTGAATTTATTCCAGGAATGGCAGATTGGTTTAACAGTACACAATCTATTAATATAATTCATTACACTAGCTGACTAAAAGAAGAAAAACTACATAATCATCTCAGTGAATCTCATCTTCAAAATTTTTTAGCACCTGATAATAATGGAAAGAAGAAAATAAAATTCTTAGCAAGTTAATAACTTCCTTTACCTGATAAGGGTTATCTACCCAAAACACCTGTCACAAACATTGTATTTAATGCTAAGTGCTGGAAGCATTACTTTTGTGTTGGAAACCAGGAAACCCACTGTGACTAATTATGTTTATTGTTGTACTGGGTGTCTGAGCCAGTGCAGTAAGATGAGAATAAGAATTAAAAATTTGTAAGAACAGGAGAAGAGAAAGAAAAATGTCATTTATTAACAAAGGGTATGATTTTCTACATAGAAAACCCAAATTTAATCTGTATATCACTTACTAGAATGAATTGGAGAGTTGAACGTGTTGTTATAGATAAACATCAAACACAAACATCAGTATCTACGGTAGTAATTATAGATGTGTAGGAATAATCTTTAAAAAATCAGTTGAGACCTTTATGGAATAATTATAAAACTTAAACTCAGAAGAACAATTTCAAATGATTTTTTTTAAAAGATTGTGTTCACAGATAGGGAGATTCATTATAACAGTAAGTTATTGTCTAATTGATCTATAGGTTCAGTCCAACTTCAAACAAAATCCAAGTAGGTTTTTTCCTCGAAACTTGACAAGTTGATTCTAAAATATCATGGAAGAATTAGAGCCCCCAATACTCCAAACAGGTAGAACTAGGCGAGGGATAATATCTGCTACCTATTGATGTGAAGGAACAGCCCATCTGTGGATAATGTCGGCACCATTCATGTCTGTGTTGCTCACAAGGCGCTCAGACACACAGCCCTGATAGCGCCTGCCCTGCCACTCACCTGCAGAGCCATGGGACTATATCAAGTAGGTTCCACTTGACTTCTCCTCCTAGCATGTTCCTCCTATCTTACAGACTGCTTCCAGGGATTAAATGGAAAGGAATCTATAAATCACCAACAGGGAGGGCTATGACTGTCAGTGGTTCAGAGCAAGGACTCCAGAGCCAGACTGCCTGGATTCAAATCCCAGCTCCACCCCCTATTTGCTGTATGATCTGATGGTTATTTAATCTTCCTCTGCTTCAGTTTTCTCATCTGGAAAATGGAGGAAATAACAGAACTTCTTGCATAATGTCACTGTAAAGAATAAGTGAACGAATGCGGTAAAACTAGCAGATCATTACCTGGCACACAGTACTCAGGAAGTATTAGCTATTACTGTTTTTATTTCTTTACACTGTTATTCTTTTTCTCAAAATGCTTTCATCAGTTTGTCATCTTTTGACACTATTTTGCTAGGTTTAATTCAATGTTAGATTGCCGGTATTCAAACAATATGTTCCTTAAGCGATTAAAAACAATGACTAGTGGGTTTAACAAATGAATACAAAACCTTCTTTAAAAGCTGGGGTTTAAAAAACTGTCAGGCCAAAGATCAGTTTAGTGGGGAGAGACATTTGTCAGTGAGACACCAGGACAATGGGAATGTGTACACAATACAACCTAAATACAGAGAAAAGGTGCCTGAAGGAACCTAAGAAAATCAGTCCTGAAGAATGTAGGATTTTCTCTGAGATTTGAACAATGAGGGAAATTGTCCTGGGCATGTAAGCAGATAAGCTGGGGTGGATATGACCAGAATTCCATTCATAGGAAGTAGGTGTTTAATGACCTTTACAAGGTTGGGGCAACAGGATGTGTGTTGATGGAAAGACACCATCAGACACAGGTAAAGAATTTAGTTTCATTAATGGAAAATGATAGAGGGACTTAAGGAAACGAATGAGTCAGCTGATGACATGGCATGCTCTCACTTGGAGGTATGGCTTTGCATTTTCCCCTGGAGTCGTGCCACTGTGGATTGACACAGACCCCCTTTGCCTTCCTCCTGACCCCAGCTTCCTCCTGGGAGTTGGCTCCCTGCCTCCGGGAGATTCTTCTGGAAACCGGCTCCAGGTTGGCCTGCTACCTGAGAGCTAGTGGCTGGCACTGGTAAACCACAGCACGTTTCTGACTGTTTACTGTGAGGCTGAGTGAGGTGAAGGTCACTTTCAAGAAGCATTCCCCATCAGGCCAAGCGCCAGTCCATCTAGATCTGTTCATGAAACTCCTTCTCTACTCTTGAAGCAGAACCTTGGTCCTCAGGCCTCTCCTGTCATTTAAGTGACGTAACCAGCAGCTTATCTGCAACTTGCTGCTCATCCCTTCAGCTGGTCTTCATCACCAACTTATCCTTCCAGAGGGGTATAATGACATCAGAGAAAAAGGTTTTATTTAATTAGACTGACTCGGGTTAGAATCTACCTCACAATAGAAAGTTATTTTCTTTTCTAAATCTCAGTTTTCTTATCTGAGAAATGGGGATGATCAATCCAACATACAGGGATGACATGAGATAATGTATGCAAAGTGCATTGCCAAATACATCATAGGAACACAGTAAGTTGTTTATACTTTCTCTTTTTTCCATATTCTAAGATTGGACTGTAACAACTTTTAAATGTCTCCCCCAGCCCCTGTCAGTTTTCTGTGCTTTACAGTGCTAGTGATTTTTCTGTTACATTTTTTGCACACACATCCCCTGTGAAAGTATGCCTCGCTTTTAAAATTTCAGTAAATTGGGCTTCCCTGGTGGTGCAGTGGTTGAGAGTCCGCCTGCCGATGCAGGGGACACGGGTTCGTGCCCCGGTCTGGGAAGATCCCACATGCCGCGGAGCGGCTGGGCCCGTGAGCCGTGGCCGCTGAGCCTGCGCGTCCGGAGTCTGTGCTCGGCGACGGGAGTGGCCACAGCAGTGAGAGGCCTGCGTACCGCAAAAAAAAAAAAAAAAATTTCAGTAAATTGAAACTTTTAAAAGCCTCCAGAGGTGTCTAGTAATGACTACAAGAATACCTTATAGTGAAAAATATTAATATCACACTAAAAGGGTAACAAACTGCAAGATATATAGACATTTTAGAAAATGTATGTTATTTGTGTTCACTTTAGTCATATTTAATTTTAATATGGAACATGACCTAAATGTCTAAAATTGACATTGATTAATTCATGTCTCATTCTTTTTAGCAGAATGTGAATTTCACACACCCCAATGAAGGAGAAATTTTTTTTTTAATTAGGATATAAACCCATTTAAAGAGAAAAAATTTACTGAGATTGTAGATTATTCAGAAGATAATCCATTCAGATGGAATTGTGTCCAGATGTGCTTTGGACTACTTACTGCTGTAAATGTGTCTTCAAATAAAAGAAACTTTAAAAGATATAGAAACTCTTCTTAAAGTAAAACCATAGACTACCTTACTCTTCATTCAGTTTAATTCAGCAAAATGTTGTGAGTACAGAATACTGCAGGGCTTCCCTGGTGGCGCAGTGGTTGAGAGTCCGCCTGCCGATGCAGGGGACGCGGGTTCGTGACCGGGTCCGGGAGGATCCCGCGTGTCGCGGAGCGGCTGGGCCCGTGAGCCATGGCCGCTGGGCCTGCGCGTCTGGAGAGGCCGCAGCAGTGAGAGGCCCGTGTACCGCAAAAAAGAAAAAAAAAAAAATACCGCAAATGTCTTTACAATTGCAATTAAGGGATGGTCCTTGGCCCCCAAAAGCTTGCAGTCTAATGAGAAATAAAACATACAAATTAATTATAATATAGAATAGAATAAAATGAGCAAACTTGGAGAAACAGAAAAGATTACACTGAACTCTTAAGGTCCACGAAGCAGTGACTATTCCTTGTCATATTTGTCTCTGTGTACCTAAATACACGTGTATATATTGTTTTGTTTTTACACTCTTGGCAGTGTCGTGTGTGTGTGTGTGTGTGTGTGTGTGTGTGTGTCTTTTGTTGCCTGTTTAGTTTTCATTTGGCATTATATCATGATGTCCTATATCCTTAATTATGTTCAAAAATATTATTTAATGGCTATCAAGTATTCCATTATGTAAGAGAAGTTTAAACCTTCTATTGTTGACCATTTCGTTTGTCTATTCACCACTTCAAGCCTCAGCAGAAATGAAAGGGCAAAATTTCACTAATGTTGATTTTGAACATAGAGTGTATTCAAATATATTTTCTACTATATACACCAGAGTTTACTAAATTTGATCATTACATTATATTTCAGTAATAAGGTTCAACACCTTATAATTGTTAAACAGTACTCTTCAGATGAAATGAGAAAAATAGGTAGATTTTGTTATTTACTAATTTAGCTTGCCATTCATATATGTATTATACATGCACATATGCATACTCACATGACTTTTATGGTTTTCCTCAAAGTAAATAATATAATCTGTTGTGTACCTGCTATTATTTGTCATAATATGATTTTATTACTTGTTAAAATATTCCTTTATAATAAACCTATTGGTTATTTTCTGGTCTACTCTTAAAAATATGGATCATTGAATCTGAAAAGCAAGAATGCATTTTACCTACTATTTTTGTCATGTACCTTCTGTAGCCTCATTAATTTTATGAAATTATTTGCTTTGAAATATTTACTTGTTGTATAGCATTGACTTTTAGTTATTTTTAGTTAGAGAGGAGGTAGTAGTATCCTGTATTTTAGCTTGTCGTTTTTTCATTTATAAGATGTAGCTCTTAGTGTTTCATTGGGATGATGTGAAGAGTAAATTCTTTAAAAATGTGTAAAGTACCAATATCTGACATGTCGTAGGCCCAGAAGAAATGACCACTTCATTCTCTTTCCTTTCT
This sequence comes from Neophocaena asiaeorientalis asiaeorientalis, assembly GCF_003031525.2. Taxonomy (NCBI): domain Eukaryota; kingdom Metazoa; phylum Chordata; class Mammalia; order Artiodactyla; family Phocoenidae; genus Neophocaena; species Neophocaena asiaeorientalis. The sequence continues at coordinate 2,748,348 of NW_020174553.1, forward strand.
ATCTGTACCATAAGTTTGACTGTCAGCTGGTCTGTAGAAGAGTCTATATGGAAAAATCCTCTATCAATTGGAGCCTTTTATTTTTGTTTTTGTTATTTTTTTTTTTTTTTTTTTTTTGGGGTTTTTTTTTTTTTTCTTTGTCTTTAGCAGGCGGACTCTCAACCACTGCGCCACCAGGGAAGCCCTGTTTTTGTTATTTTAATGATGATAATTTAACGAAGGTGATTGATTAAATAGTTATTGAAAGATTAAAGGTGTAAAAGAAAAAATGTGGTAACATAAAGACGTAGCTCCACACATTACAAGAGAAAAAAATTATAACTATGTGTGGGGATGGATGTTAACTAGATTTAATGCGGTGATAATTCACAATACGTAGAAATATTGAATCATTATGTTGTACACCTGAAACTAATGTAATACTATATGTCAATTATGTCTCAATAATTAAAATTATTCAGCTTTTTAGTTATTGTTATAATGGAGTGGCAGCTTCCAAGCTTCTTACAATCTGGACTCGGCAGTCTACTAATGTTTTTTGTTTTTTAAGTTTTTACATCTTTATTGGAGTATAATTGCTTTAGAGTGTAATTGGAGCCTTTTAAAAAGTGAAAATATCTGTCTGGGATGTCGCTCCCATCAGGCAAGTTGCTGGACTAGAGTGACTTCTAAGGTTTCCTACATATTCTGTAATTTCAAGGTTCTGAAACAGTGAAAGTAACTGGTAGGCTTCTCTAGGTAGTACAGTCTTGAGTTGAGGATAATTTAGTTTGACAGTTAAATCATAAAACAGATGTTAAAACATTTACAAACCTCAGTGAGCTCTTTTTTAATTGAGTCCAGTCATCTTAAGAACTTAAGCTATACTTGTCTTAGAGTTTCCTTGAATCATAATAATTTAATTTGTTTATAAAAGTAATGCTAGTTCTGTATCCTTATGAGACAAAGTATTCAATGAAGCTCAGATATGAACTGGTTATTTTTTTCTCATTTTACATCAGGTTTTCAACCAACCCCTACTCCTTCTCACTGCAGCTTTGCTCTTTAAAGAGCAGTTCAGGGTTCCTAAAACCAGATGAGAAATTTAATCATTTAATCATTCAAATGTGCAGGGTGTAAGGGTAATCGGGTAAGAGGTGTGGTCCCTGACCTCAAGAAGCTAATAGTCTAATAGAGAGATGTGCTGTGTACGGGATGGATGTGTGTACATTTGTGTATATATATGTAACACGTGTTTGTGTGTGTGTTATAACAGGAGCTCAGGAAAGGTAATACCTCAGGTCTCCCTGGGGGATTCAGGGAACGTTGTTCAGAGGACGCTGGGTTTGGGTAGCCGATAGCAGGACCATCCTGACAAGAGAAGTCTTCTGCTTTCCCTCAGTCTTTACGGAAAGAGCTATGCTTGTGGAATTGTCAATGTGGAAAAGAATTACAAGTTGCAACCGGCATTTTTCTTCTCTCTCTCACCCCTTGTTTTTAAAGGGAACCAGTAGTAACCAGAATACTGGCTGACACCTTGCCAAGAGTGTGGACTTGCACAATTTTTCCCTGTTTTCCCTCTTGTGGTACCCATCTCACCACATTGCCATATTTGAAGGAGTTAATAATGTTAAGCTTCAGAATGGCATACAGCATGCAGAAAACATTCGATAATGTCATTGTAATGTATTTATGTCACCATTTATCATCATGGTCTCTCTTGAATTACTCCTCACTTACCTGCCATAATCGTATGGAAGAAATCTCTTGATATGGGCCAGCCTTTCTCGTATTTATGGTTCATGAAATGTTAATAGAAAATAATACCTTCTTAGAGACAGTTTTTCGGCCACTGATGCAATTAAACCTTCCATACTCTCACAAAAATGAGATATTTTCGCACTGTATCTGGGATATGGTCCCCCCAAAAAGTATATAATGAATAAAAATCTAATAAAAATACCGAGGCACGCACACAAATATCCTGACCTAAAGCAAGTTTACATTATGAAAGTGGTGACATTTTTAACAGATAAAAAATTAGACAGTATACAATTGACCCTTGAACGATGTGGGGCTTAGGGGCGCTGACCCTCCACACGTAACTGTATCTGTGGGTCCACATCTGGGGATGTGTAGTACCTCGTATTTATTATTTAAAACGATGTGCTTATAAGTGGACCCACGCAGTTTACACCCCTGTTGTTCAAGGGTCAGCTATAGTTAGTCTAGGTCAGGCAGCTTTCACCGCACGTGCAATCCCCGTCACTCTTGGTAGGAGCTACCTAGAGTGTGTGCTGAGAAGGCTCCTGGGCTCAGAGAAGATGGGCGCCAGCATCCGTTAGTGACATGCACTGCGGGTGTGGACTGTCGGCCCTGGGGGAGGAGTGGCTCATGTTTGGTTTTTTTTTTTTTGCGGTACGCGGGCCTCTCACTGTTGTGGCCTCTCCCGTGGCGGAGCACAGGCTCCGGACGCGCAGGCTCAGCGGCCATGGCTCACGGGCCCAGCCACTCCGCGGCATGTGGGATCTTCCCGGACCGGGGCACGAACCCGTGTCCCCTGCATCGGCAGGCGGACTGTCAACCACTGCGCCACCAGGGAAGCCCTCATGTTTTCCATCTTTAAATGACTGTGTGGGAAGGGCCGTGGAGAACTGTTGCCCTCTAATCTTCTGATTTGTAACTTGGAATCTTTCCCCAATTCTGTTGGATAACCTTTCCTGGAAAACCCTGCTTCTGTGGTCATATCATTCCTCAAGGAAGATGCACTGAACAGGACACCTGGGGAATGAATGGTCATGGTAATTTAATCTACCTGGAAATAAATGAGTGGCCATCCATGTGGTCATGAGAATGATGTTAGATTCCTAATATGCTCTTTTCAAACCTAAAAATGTTTATATGTTTCATTAACATGACCATAATTTACTGAATCCTGAGAAACTTCCAGAGAAATCAGCTTGCCTAAATTTTAAAGAAGGAATTATACTGAAATGAAGAATAGTTCTTTACCTTGACGGATTATCATCTTTAATGTATCTCAACTGATGTGAAATAGGAAACTAATGTCTAATGTCCCTGAGAGCTGTAAAATATTCACTAGTAATCAAAACATAAAACGTTCCTCTCCTGATTTTCTGTTCCTCTCTCCTACTGATCACAGTTTGTAAAATATAAACAATTACACCTGGAAGTTCCAGTAGGAAAAGTACAATCGTAAAATCAAATGTGTCTTCTCACTTCATATATGTATTGTAGTATTTTGGTAAACATCAAACTTTAAATAAGCTCAGCAGATATTTACATGGAGTGGACCACGTGTGGTGGGCAATAGAGAAGCAATGATGGATAGAACAGGGTACCTGCCTTGGAGGAGCATTCATTTAAGAGAAGAGGTGCTCCAGTTTGGATCACCACTATCTAAAGCAGGTATATGTACATTATTTAGCAGCTGTGAGGTGAGTACTTATGCAAAATACCACCATCATTTCTCCTTTATTTACTACAAAGCTACCATTTTCAAGTCCATGGAAGGCAGTCCATGGTGTGTGTGTTCTAAACAGAAACGGAGCCATTAGGAATTGGGATCTGCCCAGCCACCTTTAGCTAGAGAAGACTGGCTTAGTGACTTGTGGTTGTGTGGAAATGAAAAGCAGAGTTATTGGGAAGTATATTCACAAACGGAGGACTTTAAAATTGCAAAAATAGCATGAATCATGAATAGTATAAAATCATAATTTCTTCATCATTACCAGTAAGCATTTATGGAGACTCCCCAGAGTGACTGGTTCCGGATTTTATATCTTAGGTTAAACTTGCCTTTGCCTTCTGTTCTTGCTGTTCCATAATTGCCCCAAATGTTCTTTGTTAATTTGCCGATGACATTTTAAAGATACAGCCTAGCGTGACTGTGGGTTTAAAAAAATTTTTTTAAACTAATTTTGGTGACTCCATAAGAATTTATAAAAAGAGCATGACAATTAAGAACACAGGCTCTGACATGGATGCATCTAGAGACTGTCATACAGAGTGAAGTAAGTCAGAAAGAGAAAAACAAATATCGTATATTAACGCATATATGTGGAACCTACAAAATGGTACAGCTGAACCGGTTTGCAGAGCAGAAATTGAGACACAGAAATAGAGAAAAAAACGTATGGACACCAAGGTGGGGAAAGCAGCGGGGGTCAGGGGTGGTGGTGGTGGGATGAATTGGGAGATTGGGATTGACATGGATACGCTGATGTGTATAAAATGGATGAGTAATAAGAACCTGCTGTATAAAGAAATAAATTAAATTTAAAAAAAAAAGAACGCAGGCTCTGGAACTGGACAGAGCTGATTTCAAATATTGTTTCTGCCACTTGCGAACTTGGACCACTCACCTGCCTTTCTAAACCTCAGTTTCCTCATCTCTAAAATGGGGATAATGAAGCTTCTTCCCACTCATAGGGTTCATGAGGATTAATGAGGTAATGCAGGTCACATGCTTAACCAGCTCCTGGTATGTGCTCATAATATTTGTAATAATACTATTAGTGTTATTTCAGCTACAGAAAAACAGCTTCTTAATTTGTTTTCTGCTAGTAATGCCTCTTGAGTTATCGTATTACTTGTGAACACATAATACAAATTGACCTTTTTTTTAGAGTGATCACTTTTATCTCTGCACAAAAAAATGATAAATTCTGTTATCCCATATTTTCTTTTAACACACACACTACCTCCCAACACAAACAAATTTTAAGACACTAAAACACCTTAAGGAGCTTTTCTCAATCAGACTTTAACAAGTGGGTTTACACTCGAGTATAGAGACCCATTTCAAACTGTTTTGCAGTAGAGAGAAATTTGTCAACAATTTTGTCTGCGGTGAATTCTCCTCTCTCCCTGTCAGCATTCCCCTAAAGTGTACTTTCTCAAATGGTATTGTTTTCCCTTTAAATTCTCACACTTTAGCCATCATTCTCACTTCTACATTCCTAGAGTTCTTTCCTGCACATTGATTTTGCTAATCCTCTTTTTCCAACTCTATAGAATTGTTATTAAGAAAAATACTATTTCTCCTATTTGGTGACTATTTTCCCTACTTGTTCAGCTTAAGGTAGAGACAGCCGAGAAACAAGCCTTGACTTCAATGATTCAGAGGTCATTTGTAGCAGCCGTTTAGCAGTGTACTGGTTCTTAATCCTGGCTGTACATTGGAATCTCCTAGGGTTTTAAAAAATCCTGATCCCAGAATAATTAAATCAGAGCTTTGCAGGCAGGAGTGGGACGGAGACATCTATTTTTAAAGCTCTCAGGGACTTCCCTGGTGGTCCAGTGGTAAAGAATCTGCCTTCTAGTGCAGAGGATGTGGGTTTGATCCCTGGTCGGGGAAATGAGACCCCACAAGCCGCAGGGCAACTACTGAGTCCGCCTGCCTCAACTAGAGAGCCCGCGTGCTGCAAACTACAGAGTCCGCACGCTCTGGAGCCTGCACGCCACAACTAGAGAGAGAACCCACATGCCACAACTAGAGACAAGCCCGGACGCCGCAACAAAGAGCCCGCATGTGGCAACTAAGACCCGACACAGCCAAAAATTTTAAAAAAAATAAATATTTTTAAAGAATAAAATAAAATAAAGCTCTTCAAGTGATTTTAATGTGCGGCCAAGTGAGTCCTACTCTAGGAGAGGGTTCTGTAAGGCCCGAGTAGATTGGAGTCATTGCAGGAACAAGTGGTGGGGAGGAAATCAGACAAGAAATGTGGACTGCCACGTTGATATGTTTTGGTGGGAAATGGAAAAAGAGAGATGAGCCTGTGCTTCAAGGAACTCCAGCAATAAATACAGCATCCACATATCAGGAACTAGCATGTGTGTGTTTGCATATATAGCAGTGAGGCTCAGCCACTCCCTTAGGGTGGGGAATCAACCATTTAGGGGTTGGGGGTGAACCTGTAGTCTGCAAAACCTTCTAGGTGATTTTGATACATCTGTACTTTCTGCATTCCCCTCCTTTTTCTCCCCATCCTTCTCTCCCCGCCTCCCACATGTGGCTACCTTGTCCTTTTCCTTGTAAATCAAGTGGGAGGGGTCTGAGTATCAGATACTTGATCTCAGAGCTGACTTCCCTCACGGTGGCCATAGACTTATAACAGCTCCAAGCAAGAGTTCTAGATTCAGCCCAATTAGACCATAGAGGTCATCCTTCCTGAACCAGTGACTGAAGTCAGAGGAATAGATTATGCCCATTTGCTAAGTCAGTGGAGGCCCAACCCTGAGCTGGGGGAAGTGTCAGCTTCCCTCCAAATTCATGGGAGACTAGAGGAAGAAGAATGGAACCGTAAAGGGAATCTGGATACTATGAGGAGAGGAAAAGATGGGAATGGGTGCTGGTAGACAGCCAGAACTGCCCACTGCGTACATAGAAGTCACAGGGATTCAGTGTGATGAGTTACTTTATGTATGAACGCTATTGATACCTTTTTATGGGGACATTTTGAATGGCATACAGAAAATACTAGAGTGTTAACTAGAACTTTTCACCATTTATCCACACAAATATCTGTACTTGTGTGTGTGTGCGTGTCTGTGTGTGTATGCAGTTCTGTGCAGTTTTACCCCATATATAGACTTGGATACACACCACCATCATGATACCCTTTTATATTTACACTCTCCCCCATCTCCAGTTTACTGGCAACCACCAACCTTTTCTCCATCTCTATAGTTTGGTCATTGCAAGAAGGTTTATAAAAAGTGGAATGTTTTGAGACCGGACTTTTTTTGTTTAGGATCATGCCCTTGAACTCCATCCCTGTTGTTGTATCTGTCAACAGTTCATTCCTATTTATTACTGAGTAGTTTTTCATGGTAGCTTTGACTCTACCACCGTTTTGTAACCATTCCTCCACTGAAGGACACTTGAGTTGTTTTCAGTTTTTGCCACTGTGAAAAAGCTGTTGTGAATATTTGTGTACACATTTTTCGTGTGGATATAAGTTTTCACTTCTGTGGGATAAAGGCTCAAGGGTGCCACTGCTGGGTCAGATGGTAAGTTTAGTTTCATAAAAACTGCCAAACTGTCTTCCAGAGTGGTTGCACCATTTTGTATCCCCACTACCCGTGTATTCGAGATCTCCTCATCCTCACTAGTGTTGGGCGTTATCACTGTCTTTATTTTTCTGTTCAAATAGGTGTGTAGTGATACATCATTGTGGTTATAATTTTCATTTCCCCAGTAGCTAATATGTGGAGCACCTTTTAATGTACTTATTTATCTATCTACCTTTTTAATGAAATGTCTGCTGTTCCTGTCACTTGCCCACTTTCAAATTGGACCATTTCTTTTTCTTTTTCGTTTATTTTTTGGTTCACGGGCCTCTCGCTGCTGTGGCCTCTCCCGCTGCGGAGCGCAGGCTCAGCGGCCATGGCTCACGGGCCCAGCCGCTCCGCGGCATGTGGGATCTTCCCGGACCGGGGCACGAACCCGTGTCCCCTGCGTTGGCAGGCGGACTCTCAACCACTGCGCCACCAGGGAAGCCCCTCACCCATTTTGTTTATGGTGATGAGATTATTTTCACCAGTATGGCCAGCACTCATGTGCTTTTTGATTTTGTTACTGTGAAGCTAGCTCCTTTCAGTATTTATTCAGAATAATACCTTAAACAAAAACATTTTGTAACTTCATAAGGTCCTAGGGGTTTCTTTTGTCTTCTTTGTTTTGTTTTGGCTGTGTGGCCATCTGTATTTTATTGTCGCTTTTTGCCATTTAAGTGTCAAAATTGTCATCGGAGACAATCAACTGGGTCTAAGCTTTGTCAAGAATTTAGGGAGAAGTCATTTTTGCTCAAAATGTGCTGCCTCTGTTATCAGTATTGAAGGGCTAGCAGCTCTGAAACCCTTGCCTTTCTCCAGCTGGAGGGATGTGAAGATAAGTGAAAACCGGAATTTTTCAGGTGAACCTCTAATTAGTGCATACCTGCCATGTGCCAGACATTGCATGCTAGGATGATTTCTATTAAAAAGATTCAAGAAAGGCATTTGTTCTTTCAGCAACTGGAGTTTGATTTCCTTTATCATCTTGCTGATCAGTGTCTACCCGCAGTGTGAATGATGGAGGAGAAAAGCTAGAGCCACACTGGCTTGCCACTTACCTAGCTGGTACCAGATTCAGGACAAGGACCCAAGTCTTCTACTCTTTAGAACAGTATTAGTCTAAAGCCCAAAGAAGTCATGATGTTTTGTCATTGGAAAACATTTTCTTCACAACACAAAAAGATAGCTAATTAGAATTTACTGAAACTTTCTAAGAGATTCCAAATAATAGAATTTCTAAACAATCAATTAAAATAAATCCTAAGGAAAAACAAATATACCCTTCTAAACATTGGCTAATTGGATACCCAGAAAACTTTCTAGTTATATTTTGCCTTCATTTTTAGATTATCTCACAATCACCACAAGCTGCTAGTTAGCAAAATTATTATGGGGCTAGCTCAGAATTTGCTATATTGGAATCAGCTTTGGTGACAGAAAATCCAGGGGGGACATGAATGAGGGGGAAAGGTTTCTCTCTACTGCCCCCAGATAAAGTGTATGAAAACCTGTTTCTATCTGCAGTGGATCCCTACTTCTCTCGCCAAAGGAACAGTAGATACTGTGTCCAAAGTATGATCTCTGTACACGTTGCTAGGTTACTCAATTTGGAGCCTTTCTCTTTACAGTACATAATCATAAAAAGCCACTGAGAGAGATATAGAGATACGAGATAGGGAGAGGAAATCAGTAGTGTGAATAAATGGGAAATTGATATTGTCATTAAGACACTGGATATGGTAATAAGTATGTGACTAGAAAAGACGTTTGAATCCTAGCCAAGACAGCGTTCCATTTAGCCACAAACTCCAGTAAAATATTTTCAATTCTAAAACCTCCTATTTTTATTTTCCTAACTTCCTCAGAAGTGGGCAGTTCTGTGTGGCTCCTTAAAAAGTTTTCCTACCAAATGAAATGGCGATTTCCTCCAAATGACACACAAAAAGTGATCTGTTCCTTTTTGTGCACTTTGAATCACTGCCCTCATCTCTGTAGTGTTTTGTGTCTCACTCAGATTATCAGCAACTGTAGCTTTCATCTCTAATGCTATTTCTTATTTCCTGTAAATGAGCCCTGAGTTTACCTGGAGAATCTTATAACTCTACATGGCTACTCTTGTGTGTTCTCTGAAGGCTACATATACGTAAAATATCGGAACCATCTGTCACTGTCTTCCTGCCAGGGCTGGTCTGTTGGCCATCTGGTGCCCCCTTCCCTCCTCGTTCCTCTGTTGTCCCTCTTTGCGTGTGTACTCCCCCACCCCCAGGCTGTGGTCCCAGGGGCCTTCTCTCCGTCTCTGGGTCACACGAGCTCTTTCCTGCCTCCATGCTTGTTGTATGACCTGCCAGGGATGCTCCTGGACCCTCATGGTTTTCAGATGCTGCCTCCTTAGGGAACCCCTCCCTGAGCACATGAAACTTACCGTCTATCACAGACCTCTGCCTGTTCCCTTTCTAACACTTCCTCATACCTGTTTCTCCCACTAGAATATAAAACTCTCTGGAGGTGGGGACACACTGGGCTCTGAAATATTTGATTGATGAATGATGGGATACATGAATTTTTAAAATTTCTGTTGGAATATAGTTGATTTACAATGTTGTATTAGTTTCAGGCATACAGCAAAGTGAATCACTTATACACGTACATATAGCCACTCTTTAGATTCTTTTCCCATATAGACCATTGCAGAGTAATGAGTTCCCTGTGCCATACGGTAGGTCCTTAATAGTTATGTTTTTTGTATATAGTAGTGTGTATGTGTCAATCCCAATCTCCCAGTTTATCCCTCCCCTCCTTGCCCCTAGTAACCATAAGTTTATTTTCTACATCTGTAACTCTATTTCTGTTTTGTAGATAAGTTCATTTGTAGCTTTTTTTTAGATTCCACATATAAGCGATATCATGTGATATTTGTTTTTCTCTGTTTGACTTACTTCACTCATTATGACAATCTCTAGGTCCCAAAGGCTTCTTGGAAATGGGTACTTGAGCTGAATTTGAAAAGTGATCTTTGCAAATAAGATCATCTATACCATTTTTCTAGATTCCACATATGTATGTTAATATACGATATTTGTTTTTCTCTTTCTGACTTACTTCACCCTGCGTGACACTCTCTAGGTCCATCCACGTCTCTACAACTGACCCAATTTTATTCCTTTTTATGGCTGAGTAATATTCCATTGTATATCTGTACCGTATCTTCTTTATCCATTCCTCTGTTGATGGACATTTAGGTTGCTTCCATGTCCTGGCTATTGTAAATAGTGCTGCTATGAATATTGGGGTGCATGTCTTTTTGAATTATGGTTTTCTCTGGGTATATGTACAGTAGAAACTAACACTACATTGTAAAGCAACTATACCCCAATAAAAATTAATTTTAAAAAAAGTGATCTATGTGAAGACAGCAGGGGATAGAAAAATCAGAGCGTTTTCGACGAGAGAGGTTTGTGTGAAGGTGGCGTTATAAAATAGTAAGTTTTGGGACTTCCCTACTGTCCAGTGGCTAGGACTCTGCACTTCCACTGCAGGGGGCATGAGTTCCATCCCTGGGCCGAGAACTAAGATCCCACATCCTGCATGCTGCCCAGCGCAGCCAAAAGGGAAAAAAAAAAAAAATAGTAAGTTTAGGAATGGAGGTGGGCCTGTGTGTGTCTCTACTGAGCTGGGAGGGAAATGGTGATAAAGTATAAGCTCTGGGGAGCCAGCAAAAGCTTCTAACCAGGGGAGGGACCTCATCACAATGGCAGCAGTGTGGGGTCTGGTACATGAGTAAGAGGGTTCAGTTTTAATCGCCAAGGAGTAAAACTCTCTGCACCCCACTTCCTGTCTTGTTGATTTTTTTTGCCTCATCAGTGACGAAGCTCCGTGACACCCCAGAGTGAAAGAGAATAGAAGTAAAAACTGGAATGGTTGCGTGAGCAGATATTTACAGATGCCTACCCTGTGTCAGGCATTGTACCTCTAATACTGTGGGCTGTGAAAACCGGTGTACAGGATACTTTTCAGTGGTGGTTTTCCCAAGGTAAAATGAGACACATCTTAAAGATTTAGCTATTGGTGCCTGAGCCAGTGAAGACAACTTCTTACCTCCTTAACTAGGAGGGAGATGTATGTAACTTAATAAATGTAATCCGTATATGCATTACCTTGCACAGTAATAATTATATATCTGGAGACAACCACAGATAAGAAACAGAGCTATTGAAATATGTGCTTCTTTTAAGAAACTTCCAAGAGCTGCATGGAAGCCTCTGTTGTATTCTTGCTGTCAGTTTTGCTTTCGACATGTCATTTGCTCTCTGGAAACCTGACTTTCTTCTTCTGCCTGGACCCCCACACTATAACGTGTTCCAGCTGTAACATCCTTAGATTACTTATGCCACAGATTTTACTGTGTTTTGAAACTGAACTGGAGTACAATGGCTGATTTCACTATTTTTTGCATTTATGTACAAAGCTGCATTCTAGGGAAGTAATTCAGTCAGCAAAGATACTTGTTTTGCACAAAAAGTGGTCGTTTCAGTCTTGAAACTAGTTCATGTTGTTATCACCGCAGAAAGGGAAACCGTTTTTTTTTTGTTTGTTTGTTTTTCAGAATAGTAGGGTTCAGAGCTGTTGCTTATTGATAGGGGAAGGGCAGTTGCCATAGCAACCTAACAGCCTCTGGAGGGAATGTGGTCATGGCCTTAAGCATCCGGCAACCCACCCAGTTTGGAGAGCCCCTCTGAAAAGAATTTCCTTTCATGGAAATCGAATTACTGAAATAAAAAGAGTTGAATTTCTGTAGCTCAGATGTGTCCGTAGGTTCGTGTTGCACACTTACTGTAATGAAAAGCAAAGCATTTATTAGTTGTGTACATACACAAATGAGACCTAGAAGGACACATCAAACGGTAAACTGCTTGTGACTATGGATGACTTTGTTTTTTGCTTCTTTTGTTTTGCACATGTTAACTTTTAAGAAATAAATGTTATTTTACAAACCTTAAGAAAAAAACATTTATAATGAACACAGTATATGGGATTTTCTTCAGGAATGAGGTTCAATCTATTGCATGTTCATTATTCCCTAAATAGGCTCTCAAACACCCAAAGCCACCTTTATTCTTTTTTCACGTGAGCTACAGAGCTTGAAAGCCATTTCAACAAGATGCTGATCGAAAGTTTTTATCAATATTTGGGGCATTCAGTGACTGTTCTTAGGTGGAGGAAACTCATGGCGTGTAGAAATCTGCTCAAGCTGTGCCGAGTGAAACAAGTGACTTAATATTCTCATCTAATCCTCATGTAACAGAAACCGGCAGTCGGTGGGTCTGCCTCCAGAATTGCTCGCAGGGCAGATTGACCTGTGAACACTATATTTACAGGACCAAAACCCCACTACATTTGCTCTGCGGCTGTGTTTAATGGTTATCAGTTTGGCACGCGGCATGATTGTTTTGGAGAGAGAATAGACGCTTCGGATTTCCTTTTGGCAATTCTGGAGTCACTGAAATACCTACTGCCGAAGTGAATCATATGAACTTAATTAGATTTGCTACATCATTAGCATTTGAGGAAACCTAAGGAAAATCCTTGTGGGTTGGTGATTGGTTAGGTCAAATAGAAGCACGCTTATTGAGAGGACTGGAAATTGAAAAAGGTGAAATTCTAATGCCTCATAACCCAGATATATTATCTACATAAATCATTTTTTAATCCAGCTGTCAAAGTGATACTTTCCCAGGGATGACCGAAATGCTTGTCTCAGACCACCGGGACCTCTCTGCTTCCAGGCACAGGGATGGACTCCTCTGCACACGGCCAAGTCCACTTGATGGCATGTGTGTGTGGGCAATGAGCTTTACACCTATAGTGAGAGCTCACGGCTATTTAATAGACACCCCAGGGCCAGCTGGGCAGGCTGTGCCGGTAACCACTAATTGAAGTTGGCAGACCTCATACCACACTTAAATTTACATTTTAACTTTAAGGTGAACTTCATTGCAATGTATTGTCTGTTGTTTTCATGGCAGGAAAAGAACTTAATTTTCTTCCCAAAAGGCATTTCTTTAAATGCTCCAGAAATTTTCTTCTGTACTTTGGATTCTGCAAAGTGACTTAATCGTGGAGAAGAGCCATAAAATATTTACTGTGAGGAGAGGATTGCATTTCGTATTCCAATTTAAGTTAAGGCTAGGATACAATCTGTAACCTATGTTTATCGAAACGATTTTTCTAATCTATCAAAAAGCCGTCACATTCTTTATCAAATGACTTAGCCACCTAAGTTCATCTAGATGTTATCAGCGATAGGGAAATAAATGAAAGCAAGCAAATTTAATTTCCTGGTGAAGCACTTGAATGATTTTTTTTTTTTAACTTTTAGAAGAAGAAACTTTAAACCTACAGCCTACCATAGATTGAACATCCAGTTTTTCCTGAAAATTCAGAACCCCCAAGTGGCAGCTTCTGCTCTGCACTCAAGCAAGTTGCTGGTAATTAACCAGAAACAAGTTCCAATCTTGTCTGCTACACCTTCCCCTCAGTGTCTCCCCAGTGAGTACATAAAAGATGCAAAATATATCCATCCGAGCTTAACCTCCTGTAACTCTAATTAAACAGACCCATCTATTCCTCCCCGCCCCCTCCAAGGCACTAAACTGCTAAGCTTCTTATTAAAATTGAAGAAAAAAAATCTTGGTTGGAATTGACATAAACAAGCAGACAATTTCACCAGTTTCTCTTTCCCGGGTATAATGGTAGCCCAGGATACAAGCTTTACCTTGTATCCAAGCAAGACTCTTTTGCCCACTTTTAAAGTCTTGCAGCACACTCAAGGGTAACCAGGCCAGCTGGTTCAAATACCGCCAGGGCTGCATCTACCTCTGTGACCTCGGTCACCTCACTTAACCTTCATCAGCCTTGGCGCCTCACTTGCTGCCACCGCCTAGACTAGTTGAAAGGATTAAGTGAGATGATGTACATAATTATACTTGTTTATTATTAAAAAAGAACATCTCTTGGTTACTATTTAGTGAATCTCTGGCTTTTCTGTTCTCTGTCTACATGTATATACTCCTTTTCCTGAACCTATAGGCATAAGGACAAACACATTTTTTTTCCTGTAGCTTCCGCGTTGTTTCTTAGGATATTCATCACACGTTGCTTAAAGACAAAATTATTTTTCTGTGTCCGTGTGTGCTTGTACACATCGTTGTCTGTGATATATGACAAATAGGGAATCTCATGTGATCTCTTTGGGGGATCAGTGCTATGTGTCTTAGCCTGGTGCCTGATTGAAGGACCTGATTAAATTTTTATATAGTTCAGCTCCAAGTAAGGAGATTAAAAAATAGTAAGTAAATGCTCTGGTCCATTCAAATAAAATATGTGAACATCACCTCTTTATAGAAACTATATAAATGTAGTTCATCAAAATGTATTAATGAACAGTATCTCTGGGCATTTCTAATATTAAATTTTTGTACTTAACTATAAAAGTAACCAGAACCAGGTCTCAGTTACTAACTACACCTTCATTAGTGTATCTGTGGTTTAATCAGGCTTATTAGAAATTTGTCCACACTGAGCATACGATACAGACCTTGTGAGAATATGTGCAGAACTGGGTTCATCTCATCGGCCTACAGTTTATACAAAGTTGGAAGTAGAAAAGGGGATGTGCATTATCCCCCCAATTCTCAAATATCTGGATTTTTGAAATTTCAACATGAAAATGTGTGTATGCGAATGTATAGACATTCAACCTGAAAAGCTTCTTTGCAAGAAATATTAACCAACCGTAAAGGTAGAAACATACATATGTAACTACAGTAAAGAAGAAAATATATTTTGGATTCTGTATTATATTTTTTTTGGATGCAGACCATAATTACAATGGCTAGATTTGTTTTAAGGAATAGGTTAAACTCATCATATTAGTAAAAGTTATCTGCAAATAAATAATGAGAGCTCTTATAGGTCTTTTCTTTACTCAGTCAGAGATTTCCTGCCAGAAGCTTGTTTGCTTTGTTAATTTGTTCAATTATTACTTTGAGAATGCTGCTACTACTGGGATCTACTTAACAAGTTTGGGAATAAACCTCCCTAATAGTTGATGGTAGGCTAAAACATTTATTTCTGTGCTTTTCTTATTAAAATTGCAGTGATCTGGTGAACAGAATTAAACTGCTGAAAAATAGCTTGGTCTGATTTATTCATTCAGCAAAACCAAGCTTAAAGGCTGTGTTGCCGTGACACCCAAGATTAACTTAAAAAAAAAAAGTATGCTTAATTTCAGTAAAAACATTGACACATTTCTTTTGGCATTATGTAGATAAAATAAAGTTGATTTTTCCCTTTTCCTTGATTTTTATTTTACATTTAGGAAGTTGTTTTAGCATTCTTTTAAACATAAACTAGAAATTTAACATATTTAAAGAGTAAGAGAAAACAGTAAAGAAAAACCCATTACACTGTAACAAAAGAGTATCATTTGTAAAATAGTAAATATTTTAGCCCTCTTTTTTTTTTTTTTCTTTTTATCCAGCTTCTTAAATTTTTTAGAAAGATGGTGCCAGATGGGGGAAATCACTCTATTCCAGTAGTTTCATTTTATAATTAGTCTTGAAACTTAAAAAAATAGGTTGCAAAATTGGGACAGTGACAAATCCTACTAGAAGTTTTCTGAGTGCAGGTTCAATCCCCCCGACTCTAAAAGAATATATTTTCTATGCCATGAAACAAAGGAATCATCAGGTCGCTTTAGCTAGAATAGATTTCTGCCTTCTGAGCACCATTTGGTGTTGCGAGAATACTATACAAAGAATTTTGTTGCAGAACAAGCAGAAAAATCGAATGCTTTGTAGGATCATCAAAAGTTGCTTTACAGGAGCATTTTAAATTTCCTAGTGCCAAGCAAAGCAAAAATCCTACCTTACAGAGAGCGATTTGTTCATGAGACGACCAAGTGCTGCTACTCACTTATGTTTATCATTATGCATTCACATTCTACGGAAATTCCACTTTCAAACTTTGCTGCCGTGTGGATGCTTTCTTCTATAGAAAGAATTTTGAACTATAAAATTTGACCAGCTTCAGCATCTGTGGAAATTTGAGAGCGTTGCCTTTTTTTTTTCCTCTCTATTGAATGTAAAGTGTTTTAACAAAAGCATTGTAGCCACAGTACATATTAAATGTCCAAATTCACACATAGTGTATCTCAAAAGAATTTAGACTTTTAACTTTTTAAACCTCAGAATATCTTTGGAGACTGATAGCAGCAAATCAACAGGATGTGTTATGGGAAGATTTAATAAAGAAATGTTTTTTTTTTTTGGCTTTCAGTTGAAAATGGTGAGGCTGCTTCAGGTCATAGCCCAAGACTGTATCTGGGGGAAAGTTTGAAAACAGAACCAAACCAAAGTGGTTTGGATGGGGTGCTAGTTTTAACTTTGTGATTGCTAATTTAGTGTTTATGAAAAATTAAAATGAGTTAATATTCGTAAAATATTTAGTACAGTCCCTGGGCCAAAATGAGCACTGTGTACTTTTTTAAAAAGTGATTTCTGATAAGATTATAAATTATAGAAAGAAGTTGTCACTTGCTTTCACTTATTTCTGATTTTAAAATAGTGAAATTTATTTATATAATAAATTATTGACTTTAATGTTAAATTTGGATTTTAAAATTTGTTCTACCTCAGTTTCTACAGTACTGTAGAATTAATGTATAGAGATTCATAGATAATTTTATATTAAGATTTTGTATATTCTGACACCGCTGTTGAATTTGAACCATGAATCATTTCTATGTGTATTTTAATATCATTCTCCAACTTTGTGTTAGGTAGCTAGACTGTATCCAGGGAAAGCCATCTAGATCAGAAATAATATCTCTGTCTAACTTCAGAAAAGAGGCTTCCATTTTAAAAATGGAGTTTGAATTTAAATGACTATCCTAACTGAGAATTCAGTTCCATCCTTTAACTAGCTGAAAGAAATCTTGGAAAACAAAAATTGTACCAAATTGCCAGTAATTTGCATTAAAGAGGAAGAATTGGACTTTTTATTTTTAAGTCAGCAGCCATGGAAGATATTCTAGTGACGTTAAGTAATAGAGATCTTAGCTTTTAATTTAGTCAAGATTATGATTTTAAATGAAAGCTTTGCTGAAATAATTGGGATTGACTATAATGTTTTAGGTGCTATACAAATCTGGATGAAATGATATTATTCATATACTGTCTTATTTAGTTATGTTGTTTCAACTGTGTCTTAAAAGTGAGAGACCTCATATCAACAATGTTTGCATCTCATGTGCATGGTGTTAGAAAAATAAAAAACATAGCTGTAATGATGGGGGAAGCATCCTGTTAGTTTGGAGGTAGATTAGGGACTCCACTGTCTGAAGAATAAATTTCATAGGTCTGTGCTGTATACAAAATTGCTACAGATGTAAAATGTATATTTTAAGCTCTGTTTTAAAACCACGATACATTCTGTTTAAACCATTAGCTTAAATGAAACCTTTTATTTTACATTAGTAAAGTTGTATTTATTTAATTCAGCAATGAAATTAATTTAGAGTTGCTGGCACAGTGCCTTCACAGGTTTCTGTGACTCATTTGTCATTCAAGACACCAGCATCGTTTTTTCCTCATCTGCTGTAACATGTTCTGGCCGTGGGCAAGTGTTCATGGTAGATTTAATACAAATTTTCTCTGATAATATTTGGAAACTGGGTGATGTCTAACCTTGCGTAAATAACTAGGGCTAATCAACTAAAATCAAAATGTAAGTCTCTAAGTTCATGGACTTTAAAGCTATCAAACATGCATCATTTTGGTATATTAATTTAGTTTTTCTCATAATATTTTGGGTTAACTCTTGCTCTGCGCATTAAGATCCCTAGACAAAAAATTGCATTCAGAAGCAAAACCTGTTGTTTATTGTTAAATAATAACTAACAAGGACTAAATGGAATTGGAGTTTAGGTTTAAAACTTCACAAATCACTTAAAGCTATTTCTTAATGTTCTTCCTAGAGAAGAAATGATAACTGTGTGATCTGTGTGTCTTGTTCAGTGCTTGTTACATTTATAGTTTAATTCACCCTCACTCCCAGCGCCCTCTTAGAAACAAAATGTATTCTCCTAGTTTAAATGCATTATGGTGGCGTAATAATTATTATGTGATATAACCCGGACCTTTTTGTTTGCCAAGTAATTTAAAAAACAGTTTTCTGAGTTACTACTTTGAAATTAAGCTGTGGATTGATGTTTCTCATTATTCCAAGAAGGAACATGAAATCTGGATTTATCAGATAATCCGATAGACAATGTATTTTGACTTTGATGTGTTTCTCATTGCAGTGACCTGCATTTCTGACTTTCCATTAAATGTTTAGGAAAATTAGTTGAATAGTTTTTCAGGAAAGTGAAAGGGATTCATCATCCTGTATCAACTATAAGAAAGTAAGAACATATATGAAAGACCTAAATTTTCTTATCTCACTTTAAGCTTCACAATTTTCCAACTCGAGGTGCTATGTAGTCTTATGCAATGGGCTGTATCCAACTTTCTGTCATTAGAAGGACTGAAAAAAAATTATTCCAAAATTGTTCTTAGAAAGAAATCTGAGTCTGAAATTGCCTTGAATTAAAAAACAAACGACTGCTTTAAAAATAAATCAAATGATATTTTATGGGCTTTATTCTTGACTTTTTTGAAGTGTGTGTGCCTCGATTATGTTCAGTTATCTGTTGGGCTCTTTTACTTGGAATCTTCCTGTAACTGACTGACAGGCTACTTTTCTATAGTAGCAATGCTTGGAAATTAAGTTCTTTCCGGGGGAATGGGGGTGGGGTGGGGTGGATTTTTTAACCATTTCTGGAGCTTCTGACTTCCTGATCTGGCCACACTTATTAACCTGTCATTCTAGGCCCAGGAACTGGCAGTAAGTGTGTAGGCTCCCTGCTTCTCACCAGGGGGCAGCATCAGATCCTGCCTTTCACTGGATGCAGCCTGGCTCCTTCAGTAGCTTCAGTGGTCTCCACCCTCCTTCCTCATACAGCACTTAAACTTGTTTTGGTATTTTCTTGCATTTTTTAAGGCTCAGTAACTGTCCAATAAATGGTAGCTGTCAGGCACTGTGTTACAATGGATATTACTTCTCAGTGTGGACTGTTCTGTATACCAGGATCTTGTCTTCAATGATGTTTTGGGCTATCATTTCAGATACCTTGTGTTTATTAGAACCTGAAAAATCTTAAGAGGAAAACAAAGACCTAGCAATTATTAGGTCAATTATACTTCAAAAACAAACAAACAAACTCGTAGAAAATGAGATCAGATTTGTGGTTACCAGAGACAGGGGTTGGGGGGAGAGGGAATTGGATGAAGGTGGTCAAAATATACAAACTTCCAGTTATAAAATAAATAGTACTAGGGATTCACTGTATAACATGATAAATATAATTAACACTGCTATTTGTTATGTATGAAAGTTCTCCTCACAAGGAAAAATTATTTTTCTATTTTGTTAATTTTGTATCTATATGAGATGATAGATGTTCACTAAACCTATGGTGATAATCATTTCATGATGTGTGTGAGTCAAATCCTTATGCTGTACACCTTAAACTTATACAGTGCTGTATGTCAATTACATCTCAGTAAAACTGGAAGAAAAAAACCCCTGCAATTATTGAGCACTGTGGTATGTCAGGCATGAAAGCAGGTACTTCTCATAGGCTGCTGCCCAAGCTAGAGATGCAAAAAGGCAAGGTAACAACAGAGTCACAGAACAATAGAATATCACAAGGACAGATAGGTTAGAAGTGGATTTATTTAGAGAGAAACACACTCCACAGACAGAGCGTGGGCCATCTCAGAAGGTGAGAAAAGGCACAAGGACAGAACTTGTAATACTTCTCTTTTGCTGTTGACTAAACAGAGCCTTGGAGAGGTTAAAGCCTAGTAGAACAAAGATTCCTTTCAGATAGAATTCCAAATTCCATGCTGTATCAATTATATTATACAGCCTTGCCATAAAAACAAGAAAAAGATTTGTTGAGAGTGACCATAGCCACACTGCGGAATGCTGGAGGCTGATTTCAGTGATGTGAATCCTTTGACACGGTGACAGGAGAATTTACAGCTGACGTCCTTAAAACTTTCGTGGGGAAATGAGGCTAAGTTTTGAGACGTCTTGAGCGATCCCGTGAAAGCCCTAACTTATATACATTTACATACACATGTAATAACATATAACCTGTATTACATTCACCAAAACATACGGATAAATGCAATACTTGGTTTTTTGTGTGATGAAGACTGTTACAATCTACTCTCTTAGCAGCTCGCAAATTTGCAATACAGTGTTATTAACTTCAGTTGATATTAAGTACACTTAACTTTTAAAGCCTATCAGTAATATTTTGTCTTAATCATGGATCCTATTTTATTAAGTTTTATTTATTTTTATTTTCATCTGCTAGAAAATTTCCAGGATCTCTGTCGTCCGCAATTTCTCCAAGATACTTAAAATTTTATTTTGTTTTGTTACAGAAAATCGGCAAATAGAGAATTTTTCTTTCGCCCGGGTCTATGATTTTTTGATTTGAAATTGTCATTTCACATTGTTTGCTTCCTTTTCTGGTTATAACGTGCATAGCAACCCAGATGGTTCATACATAAACAGTTTGAGTTATGCTTCTTTAAATTATTTAGGATAGCCTAGGAGTTTCCTGATACCCAGGACCATCTGTTTATTGCTCTATGTGTTACCGTCATGCTTAAGTGTGTGCTTTCAGCTTTTCCACGTCTTAACATCTACCTTCCTTATATACAATGGGAAAGGCTTCTTAGACCGAATTTAACCCTTTTGAGGCTCTGTTGTAAAAGCCTTAATCCCAGCTTGCCTTCCATTTTATTTTTTCTTGTTATTGCTATTCTCAGTAGTTGTGCTTCAAAATTTGCAGAATGAATGTAGTCAGGTTTGAGTCTTAACTTGGCTCTGTACGTAGCTTGTCGACCTTGGGCAAGTTCCTTCACCCTGGTTTCTTCATCTGTGAACTGGAATATAATACCTACCTCATAGATTCGTTAAAATGTTTAAATGAGATAAAATACAATTCATTCAGCACCACACCTGCTGCATCATAAGTACGGATTACTATTATTATTATTAACATATTTTGGAAAGAAAATTCTCATACTTACAAAAAAACATATTCAGAAGTAAATTCAAATACCCTATATTAGAGTTTCGTGCAAGGGTCTTTTGGAAGGAATATCTGTTTTTCTCAAAGCATCTGATTATTTATACCACAAGCACGGTATATGTAGGTGTTACTACCTGATTGGTTTAAGGTTTACTTTCAGTTCTTCTCATTGGATCCAAGGTGAAACTTTGGACCATGAATAGCTGGAAGGAAGTTTCTCCTGGCACCTGGCTGGGTTCTCTTCTGTTGCCCCTGGTTACATGTTCCACTGTGATTTGCTTTGTAACCTCACCGTCCCATCTGTCATTGTTCCGTGTGGATTGAGCCCGTCCACATACAAGCTCCCCAGGAAGAGAGACCAGAAACTGGTACTTCTCATCTTAGCCCCTGTGCTGGAGACTACCTGCAATCCTCATGACAACCCTGTGGGTTAGGTAACTATTTATTCCAAATTTTATGCAGATTAATATTTCTGAATCAAAAATCATCCCAGTTAAAAAAAATAAGTGTACTTATGTGACCAATGGAAAAGAAGAATATGATGAATCTGGATTGTTTTGAAAATTCAGGGCATATGGTTGCTATAGTTATGGTGTCAAAATGTGGTATATAACGAAGAGAGATACTTTGTGCAGCATTAGTCTGGTACATTGATCTATACATCTGCCAATGAGTTTCAAATATTCCTTTTTCTGTGTGTGTGTGTATGTACAGCTTCTATATGAAAAAAACTGAGCTTGAACAAGGATGCCAGTTTTAATGGTTGCCCAAAGAAACATGTAGTCACACATAAATCATTCATATGTGAACCAGTTCAGTGGGAAGTAACTCTGTACAGCTGCTTGACCCAGACATCTTATTTCCAGCTGCTTTAAAAGAAGTTTTAACACAAGTCCGTGGAAAGAATAACTTGTCTCTTTAATATACTTTAGATAGCAAAGGGTTAAAATTTCATACTGTTTCCATAGGTTAGGGTATATCCTTATAAAACTGAATCATATATTCTTGAATTATCTTCCATGATTTTTAGAATTACTTTTTATATATTTATATAAAGTAATTTATAATAATATAATTCCATATACCTTACAGTAATTGTTTTCAAATTAAGAAAATGCTATATATAAAATCACAAACTTGTGTTAACACAAAATAGGACCTTTTATCCACATAAGATGATTCTTCTTTTTACTCTTTACTTTTATATCAGTGCCAATTAATTACAAAAGTAATACTGTGTCACAAAAGCTCCAGCAATACATATAAGGTACAAGTAGAGTCGTTTGTCACTTCCTTGTCACTCCCAGCCTCCAAGGGTGGCCTCTGTTGACAGTTCAAGTGTGACCTCACAGACATTTTTCTATGCTCCTGCAAACATGTAGATGCATTCCTGTAGGGTGATTCTCACATTCTTGAGAAATTAGAAACATTGCTGTTTAAAAATAAATTTTAGTTTCGTGATGTTGGTCATTCTGCTAAAAGGAGTGATTTTCACAAACACTGAAACATCATTTTGTCATAGGCCAGCTTTCCAGGGAACTAGTTTGAAAGAATAATATTTTATACCAGGTGTAAAATCAAAGGTATTTAAGGGAAATATTTTCCCCTGGCTTTTCTGTATTTTGCAGTGCCCGTGGAAAGTTTGTGTATGAAGGATGCAGTATTCAAGGGAGGCGGAAAAACAGCTCGTGTCAACTAAAGTAATAAAACTGAGTTAATCCTAAATTGACAATTTAACTCCCTTCAAAATAACTTGTTTCA
Organism: Neophocaena asiaeorientalis asiaeorientalis; assembly: GCF_003031525.2. Lineage (NCBI taxonomy): Eukaryota > Metazoa > Chordata > Mammalia > Artiodactyla > Phocoenidae > Neophocaena > Neophocaena asiaeorientalis. Next base: position 2,771,386 of record NW_020174553.1, read on the forward strand.
ATCAAGAAACAGTCTACCCAATCTGTCATCTCTTTTGAGCTTATTAGTAGTGGAATTTTTTAGGTGACTCTTTAAACCTTATGTCTGCAAGGTTCTCAAGTTATTGATGAAGATTTCTTGTTGCTGGGAAAACCAGCACTACTTGGTGTTTGATACTGTACGTCGCAGTAGTTATTTTGGGGGCAGGAAGAGTGTGCAAATGGCCAGCTGCTTCCCTTTGTCGCTGACTCTTCTATTCCCAGGCCCTTTCTGCCCTGATACACTTGTCACTGGGAGAAATATATACAGAAGATAGGGACTGAGCATCAGCATTCCTTTAAAAATTTCTGCTCAAATGAAATGCAAAAATACAGTTAGTAAAATATGTAAGAAAATGTGGACCTTTCCAGAGCATTTGTGACACAAAGCAATGGAGAAAGTGGATGTGTAAACTCAAAGATGTGATTTCAGGTAATAGCTGTGAATGGTAATATCATTTTCCTAAGAATAGTTTAATCACATCTCTCTTTTGAGATTTCTTTTAACTCTCTAAAAATTTTATTTTCAAATTTGAATTTGTCACTTGAATAACATTTCTTTTTTTTTCCTGAAGATAACTTTCTACAGGGTCTCCTGTGGTCAGGATCTTACTTTTTTTAATTAATTAATTTTTTATTGAAGCACAGTTGATTTACTATGTAGTGTTAGTAGTTTTAGGTTACAGCAAAGTGATTCAGTTATACATATGTATATATTCTTAGGGATCTTACATTTTTTTGAACCAGATCTCTAGCCTCCTGGAGTTCATAGTCTCTCAGGGAAGATAGATAATTGGGCAAAAACAATGGATTGTGCTGAGTTCAGTGCTGTGGGAGTTCAGGGCAGAAGCCTCTCCCTCATCAGTGGTGCAGAGTTGAGGAGGTGCTGTCAAGGAAGGCTTCCTGGTGGAGGTGACTCCCAAGGTGATAGGTGAGAGATGTTCGCACATCAGTTGGGCAAAGAGTGGTAGTGGGCTTGGGGTGTGAGTAGCCAGGGGACTGTCAGTGTCTGCAAAACCTGGCTGTGAGAGAGACCTGAACATAGGCAAGTAACTGGTAGTTCAGTCTGGTTACATAGAGTAATTATAAATATTTATTGTGAAAGTAATACATGTTTGTCCTATATAAAATTTGAAAAATTCAAGAAACAAGAGAAAACATATACTGTCACTAATTTCAAGCTGCAGAGTTTACTGTGAACATTTGTCATGATTTTGTCATTTGTACACAGCCTGTTTGGTATAATTCCACTTTACCTTAAGCAACAGATATGTATGTAGGCATAAAATGCATATACATATATGAAAACATATCTTAAGTAAAACTCGGATCAGGCCAAACATGCTATTTGTTACCTGCTTGTTTCACATTATAATATTATTATAATGTGAAAAAATTATAATGCCCCTGGATGCCATTGTATTTGAAAGTGAAATGTTTCATTTCTGTGAATAAAATATTTTTGAAGCTAACCATCTGGATTCTTCTCTGCAGGAAGAATGTTTCCTGAACCTGGAGGCTCCTATATCGAGGGTATGTGGGTACGACACGCCGTTCCCTCACATTTTTGAGCCGTTCTACATCCCAGACAAATGGAAGTGCTATGACGCCCTTCGAAAAATGATCAACTATTGACCACAGGTAAGTCTGCCCTGCGTTTTGAGAAAACTACTGAGTGTTCCTCACATTAACGTCCTGTTGATCAAGGAACAACCGTCATCAGTGTGTTGTTGTCTCTTCATAAATGGCAACTTCCAGAACAAAGTGTGGATTTCAGAAAAAAAAAATGTGAATTTATAGTAGTATGTTTACATTTAATAGAAATATATCAAGCATATGCATTATCTGATTTCTATAAAACAAATACATGCACATGTTAACATTGAATAATCACTAGATGAAGATGCCGTCTGCCATGATTGCAAATATACCCTACCCTGTTGTTCCAACTTTATCCTCATTTCTATATATTTTTATCTGCAATTTAAACCGTTCATGAATAGGGTTAATTTCTGTTATTTAAAGATGGCCCTTCAGGCACCGTTAAATTGGACGCCAGTGATTTAAACTATATGATGATCCATAGCGTTCTGAAACTTGCCTTCACGTTATCTTGAAAGATACATTTGTTGAACAGGAAACCTATTTATTATGTATAAGGGAAACTGTTACTTAAAAAAAAATCCAGCACCACTACCATTCCCAGAACCTTTCTTGGCAGGTGAATGTTTTAAAATTATGGCTAGTAAGTGACATTTATTCATTGTGATTTTCTAGGTCATGCTTTTCTGTCCCTCTGGCAGTGTTATTCTAGCAAAAATGAATACCGTTTAAAGACTGTTAAGTTAGTTTTCAGGGCTTTAATATAGAAGATGCTATCACCAATACACTGATTTATTTTACCTTTGGCATTTTTGAAATGGTTCAAAATGCGTAGATAGGGATTAAGTGCTTTACATTTTAATATCTAGGTTGTCCAAAATAATAATAATACATTTTGAAGAACCATGATCTTTGAAAGGAAAGGGAAGAATAGGCTTTATATAATAACATAGCCCATACTTTTTAAAGATTAGGAAATACTATGATTCTTGAATTCTGTGTATGGGTAGTAAAGCCAGCTCACCTCAATCCAAAGAGAGATATACCTTTACATTTGGGCATGTAGAGAAAATAATGCCCTCCGTCCACCACCTATGATCCCCACCTTTTTGTAGTTCTATTCTATCCTCTATTCTGAGGATATTGTCATAGGCATTAGTAGGGCCATTAGTCTACATGCCCCAGTATTCTCTCAGACATGCAGAGGTACCACTGTATTTTTGATGACCTCTTAATGTCTGTGAGAGCAGCTAGCTTCTACAGTCTCACTTAAGCCTGGTTGGAGGACTTCCTCACTTTTATGTCCATCTTGTTCCTTGCATGGACCATCCATAATGGAAAGACAAGGTAATACTCTGTGGCCGTGTCCTTGTTGCTTTTTTTTTTTTTGCAGTACGTGGGCCTCTCACTGCTGTGGCCTGTCCCGTTGCAGAGCACAGGCTCTGGACGCGCAGGCTCAGCGGCCATGGCTCACGGGCCCAGCCGCTCCATGGCATGTGAGATCTTCCTGGACCAGGGCACGAACCGGTGTCCCCTGCATCGGCAGGCGGACTCTCAACCACTGCGCCACCAGAGAAGCCCCTGTTGCTATTTTTAAAGTAATCTTTAGGTGCTGGTTTTAAATTTGGATATGTATTTCTTTTTGAACCTAAAAAGAACAAATTTAGACCTCTCATGAAAATACGATAAAAGAAGAGTAACTCCTCTATGCTAAAAGTTACATACGGTGTTAAAGAAAGTAGTCATGCAGTTGAGAAAATCTGTATTTAATTCACGGTGGCCAGAGTGTCTATAATCGTTATTGACTTCTTTTACAGAAAAACCTGAAGATTAGGACTAGATACGGAAATATTTTTCTGAATTTTTAAATATTTCCTCTTCTTGAAAAATAGAGTTTTTATGAAATGAACCGACTTGGATATTGGCTGGAAAATGATGAATTAAGTATTGTATTCACACATATGAATTGATAACTTCCATTAAGAGTTATTTCAGATTAATTTTTAAAAATATTCTGCATGGTAGGCTTATAAATTCCATTTAATTACGTCTGTAAATATTGGATGTGGGTTACTATTCAATAAAGCCAAAATGAGACTGTCTTTGTTTTTGCCCTTAGTAAAAAGAATTCTTGTGGCAGAGTAAAAGAGTGACGTAACTTGTTAATTCCATCTGAATGAAAGTGAAATGTTTAGAAATGCTGATTTTTCAACTTTATTGTATTTGGTTTCATTCTTTATGGCTCAGACAGTTGTATGTTGATGAAACTTCTGGAATGTTTTTCTTTGTTCTTCCCACTTGTCCCAACAAGGTGGTCTACTGAGGGGCATGCTCACCTTTTCTCCAGAGCGTGGTGAGGCAGGAAGGATCATCTTTGCTTCCGCTCTTTCTTTTTCTGGGACGTGGACAGCCTGAGCCTGTCTTTTGTTATAAAATCATCAAGCTTTTGCTGCAGTTTTTTGGTTTTTTTGGCCACGATGTTGCAAAACAAATATTTTTTTCCATGTCCTTTATATTAATATGTAGCTGAAAAGAAAAACAGCATGAATAGCGACATAAGGAGGAAGCCTCCTTGCTGGGGACTTTGTCAGGGCCTCTTGTATCTGACTAGGCCTTTCCCACCCTTCACCATAGTGTAGACAACAGCCTCAGGGACCCCTTTGCAGAAGCCCTCACGCTCCGGCCCTGCCCTCAGAGGGGGTGCTCTCATCCCTGCCTTCCCTCCCATACACCCAAGAAGAGCTCTTCTCACCAGTTCCAGCTGAAAGATCCCACACACACACACCCCGACAAAAATCAGAGAAATAGGGTCATGTAGTGTTTTCCTTTCTCTATAAACACTGGAAAAAATGGACATTTTTTTATGATTGCAAATGTATATATTACTTTAAAACTACAGTTTAAAAAGTTGTGTCCTGTTTATTTTTATCAGATGTTTGGAGGAGGATATGGAAAGTGACATTTGTAGATTGCCAGAGACTTGGAGTAAAGTAAAGAAGGCACTTTGTAACAGATTCTGGAGAGCAGTGGCTAAAATAAACTAAGCTTTTGTTAGGGGTAAAAACAAAGCCCTGTCCTTGGTTTATGAATAGAAACACCTGAACAGTATAGAATGGGAAAAGATGTACTTGTCAGCAATAAGTTTGGAAAAGATTTAGAGTATCCATCTGGCTTATGGTTCAGGACATTCTGAGTTGAAGACGCCAAAACTGAGTATGGACCTTGGCTTTGGCCTTCCCTCGGGAGCCCTGTGCTCGCATGGTCAGTCCAGCAGAGCAGGGAATGTGTGCTGGTCATCCACGTCTGGGCCGATAACGGGTTCTATTTGAACATATTTGGTTTAGTTGGACTTATTTTTTTTTAGTTGATATTATTTATGATTTCAGTTGAAGTTACTTGTTTTATTGCCATTGGTATCTTTTTAATACTATTTTAAAAATTCGTTTGTTGTTGTAAGAATTTTCCCTTATTTTAATTTTATTTTCTTTAACTCTGTTTCCCTTCTCCAGTTAGCCCTGCAATGCCCACCAGTAAATGCCCCCTTCCCTTCCAAAATAAAGAAGTTACAGTTCATGCTAAACTCGGTCTACGGCGCAAGAAGTGCATATACAGCTAAACAGTTGTCTTAAAGAAAATTTTTTTTTTACATGAAATGAATTGTTCCATATTGTGAAAATAAGAAAATTGTGGTGTGCTCCAAGGATAAATAACAAGATAAACTCAAAGGGCCAATACTGCCTGAACAAAGAGTTACAGGACTTCTATCACGCTGTCACAATGTGACCATTGCAATGTCCCAGAGCCCTCCCAAGCAGCATGCCCTGTCCCTTTCCCATCCCATATAAGGAAAGACATTTGCCCCGTTTTTCTCCCGCTCAGCACACTGAAAGTATACATACTCTGCCCAGTCAGCAGATGACTTGCAGGTTCCCTGGCTGTAAAAACAGACAAGCAACCATGCTCAGTGTCGACTTTCCCTGGCCACCAGGAAGTCGGCCTGCTGTTCTTGCAGTGACTCTTCTCTTTAATAAACTCTATCGTCCTTACATTCTGCCTTGTGTCTGGAAATTCTTTTCCAACCTGCGCTCGGACCACGACAAAAATAGCAATGAGAAGACACTCAAGAGATGTTAAAGGAATTCCAAATTCCCCACTACCCCCAGCCTCAGGATAAAGTCTGCTCCATGTGACAACATGAATGTATAAGTGAATATAATCTTCTACAGTTCCAATTACCCAAGTCCTTTCGCAAAAGAATATCACATCCATGTTCCGTACAACTGATAGATATTATCCAAGCTAAGTAAACAGTACACATTAGAAAGAGAAATGAGGCACAAGAGCAAGACAGTTACCTCATTTTAGTCCATGAAATTTAAGTCACAGAAGCTAGAAACTCTTGCTGGGATCCTGAGAAGACATCCCACAGAGGGTCCACACTCGGTTTCGTGAAATCTCCTTCCTGTCAGCTTGCCTGAAGTGGACTCGTGTGGCTTCTGGCTGCTTGGCCTCCCTGCCCCCACTTCTAGAAACAGCACTGCTGTTTGTTTAGAGAACTCCCTCTCCCAGCTCATGTGGCTCTCTCTGGAGGGGCTGCCAATCCCATTGCCATCCGGCGCCAGCCACAGGGATGGCCCTGGCCCAGGCCCTCCGGGTACCACAGGACAGAAGGTCGGGTTGCTCATAGAGAAGCACAACTCAGTAAGCCTCAGACTTGTCAGGGACACTAAATTCTAAAAGACTGGTTCTCAAACCTTTACCAGTTCCAGGCACACCAGGGATAGAGCTGATGGCTGTGCACCATGTAGGCACACAGCACTGCCTTAGCAGAGATGCTCAGCTGAGGGGTGAGGAACATGACCCCAAAGCCTCATGTTGGAATTTTCAGAGAGACCTGAGGTTTGGAGACTCTGATGTGTTTTCCTAGGCCATTGAACTTGGAAAGAATTAGGGAACATTCATATATGGGCAAAGATTTGGAAACCCTGACACCTGATACCTCCCTGAATATGGTATTTAAAGACATTTGCCAGGAAAATGAGAAATAAAATTAGAACAAGAATGAGGAAATCATAGGTGGAAAGGACTAGAAGTAAAACTGAAAACAAGTTAGATGAAAAGATATACATCAATAATTGTCATAAATACACTTTTTGTTGTTGTCGTGCCGTGAGGCTTGTGGGATTTTAGTTCCCTGACCAGAGATTGAACCCAGGCTCTCAGCAGTGAGAACACAGAGCCTAACCACTGCACCACCAGGGAATTCCCATAAATACTCTTTTTATGTGAAACAAATGTTCTACATTTGACAAAAGGAATATATCACAGTGAAAATATAACAGTTAAATTCTTTACATTATAAATGCGTAGTATTAAAATGTAAGCAAAAACTTATAAATGCAAAAGATATGAACAGAACAGTTGTAGAAGGCTTTGTCACCCCACTTTCAATTTGTTACATGAAGTAGGCAGGAATAAGTAATAGGTTTAGGTCAATAGAAATATATTTTAAACTTTGTGTCTTCATAAACAGAGACTATGTCGCCTTTTAGCCTATACACAGGCGGTTTAAAAAATTGACCATATACTGTACTAAGGCACAAAGAAAACTAGCAGTAAATTCCCCAAAGAAAAGAGTATTCAAAGGTACCACATGCCACTTAGAAATAAAAAGGCGCCCAGATAAGTAACTGTGGAAGCAAGGAGGAAGCAACTACAACATAATGAGAAGGGAAGATCACTGGTGTGCTCAGCCAAAATTTTACTCACAGATAAATTCATAGACTTTAAATCTTTAAAAAAGAAAATCTGAAAATACAAGGATGCAAGAATAAAGGAGGAAGAAGCACAAGAAGAATGAGAAGAAGAATAAAGTTAATAGCAGAACATTCCAAATGAGAAAAATAAAGTTGTAAAATCAAAGTTATGTTTTTTGGTAAAGATGAAAGTTTCTCTTTCATTTTATACTGTCTGTTCCCTATGAAGGTGGAGGGTTTTATGTAATCATGATATCAGCAAATAAAGGCTACATAATTGTTGTTCCTGTATCGGGTAACACTTTCAAGGTCCTTCATTTGAGGAGAGGAAATAATTTAGCCAAACCTAATTGTTTATCCAATGTATTGATAAACAAAGGTCTTTGTTTTTAGAATATTTTGTTCCATCATTTTAAGAAAATAATTACTAAGGTCTTGTTTTGCTAAGTCCTTCAGTTTCTTGCCGAGGCCTACTTGGCTACCGTAAATATCTTATTTCTGTGAATTTTCGTAAGATACAGTGACCGTTGTCGAAGAAATATTAATCAGTCGATCTAAGAAAGAAATGGAAAATTTCATTCAAGCCAAATTTGAGGATTATAACCCGGGAAGAGCATCTCAGAAAGCTCTGAGAACTGTCCCGCTCGTTAGAAGTCAAGGCACAGTTGTATAAGTCTTTTGAGATAGAGGGCTGTACATTAAATGACGTATTATTGACGGTTTACAGAATCCAGATCTAAGTGTCATCGTGGTCCGTTACAAAATCAAAAAGGAATGTTATCTTTAAGGAGTTATCTTGTTGATGCTACGAGAATGTTGCTGTTGATGGTCGAGCTGGTATTTCTGCCGATGGGGACGGTTTAGTGATTCATAATTGCAGATACACATTGCACAGTGGGGGGAGAGAGGAGGCCAAAGGGCAGAGAAATTTTTTTACGTTTAAATTTTTCTTGTCTTGCCATAAAATATGAATTTTATTTCACACTATAAAGAATTAGAATAATTTCTAAAAATATTTTCTTGATCATTTGGAACGTCTACCTACTCATTATACTGGGATTTTTTTTCCCCCTTCATTCCTAATTTTTGTTTTAATTGAAGTATAGTTGATTTGCAGTGTTGTGTTAATTTCTGCAGTACAGCAAAATGATTCAGTTATACATATATATACAATCTTTTTTATATTCTTTTCCATTATGGCTTCTCATAGGATATTGAATGTAGTTCCCTGTGCTATATACAGTAGGACCTTGTTGTTTATCTATTCCATATATAACAGCTTACATCTGCTAATCCCAGCCTCCCACTCCATTTCTCCCCCAACACCCTCCCCCTTGGCAACCACAAGTCTGCTCTATGTCTGTGAGTCTGTTTCTGTTTCGTAGATAGGTTCATTTGTATCATATTTTAGATTCCACATGTTTTACTGGTTCCGCAAAGACAGGGAGCTTTGGTCCGTTTATTACAATTCTGCAGAGCCTAGAAAAGTCCTGGTCTACAGAGGCTCTCAATATGCTGCTGAACAAACCCATGAAGGGAAATGCAGGCCTATACTTGAATCAGACCTTGTACTTGAAAAGCACTTAGAGCCCTCTTTGAGTAGTGTAGACATTTAAAATAATATATTGATAGTATTTGGTGTTTTATACCAGTTGATATTCTAGACCATCAGAGACATGGGGTTGTATTTCATTTCTTCAGGAATTTCAGGAACAGAAACAGTCCTTCTGGTAGGGCAAGACCTCAAAAGTCCCCAAGAGATGAGCATTGTTTCTATATTTTTAGGCCTATTTCTTCAGATAGATTTCAAAAGCATGTATTTTTTTAAGGGGCTCTAAGACAAGATTGTACATTAAAATGTGTCTGCAAATGGACAAACCAGAATAGAATGCTCATTCAAAGCTGTTCATTTGAGAGTGATGAGATTATCAGTAATTTTCCTTTATTTTCTTCATCTCTGTTCTTGTAAGTCACAAACGGAGAGCCAGCCTGGCTCAGAGCTATCCTACCAATGGTCCCATCTTCTGTTTGGTCTGCAGACTTGGGACTGGGCCAGAGGTAGGACACCATGTCCTTGGCCACAGTGACTAGTCAAGGGATGGGAGGTGACCCAAACCAGCCAATCAAAGCCATTTTCAGGATTTTTCAAACAAACAGATCTGGGGTGATGTTATTCTGGAAGGACCTACCGCTACCTTCCCTGTAGAGGAAGGCCATCTTCATCCGAGAAAGAAAGGAACCAATGTACTAAGGAAAGATGTTATACAAGCTGGGTCAGTGCCCCCACGGCCAGCTGGCCAGCTCCACTGCTGCCATGTGCAGCCTCAGCTTCCTTTCACTCTGTGAGGAATCGCCCCAGGATCCTTCCACTTTGTTCTAAATTGGATTTCTGTTGCTTGCAAACAGAAACATCCTAATTCAGTCCTTCCAATGCTTTGGAATATATTCTTTTTGAAAGAAGAAAGTCCACATGTTTTAACTAAAATATACTTGGGGAGAACCCTTCACCCTTGGGACTAGTCTATGTATTGTGCTTGATTTTTTTCTGATCTACGACATGCAAACTAGATGGAGATACTGTGTTAATATCAAGTATCTTAGCCATAAAATAAATGAATTCGGACTTTCAGCCTGAAAGTTGAATGCTAGCAACCTTCCCTTAGGCCAAGAAAATGAGCAGTTCCACAGCATCTGTCTTTTGGAAGCCTTACTCTTTGGAGGCTTATTCACATAAAGTTCTTTACTAAAGTCATGAGACCTTAGAACTGTTTTTAAACTTACCCATATAGCCCCAAACAGCCCTTGGGTATTTCCTTTTTTAAAGAAGTTTAATATGCCTGTGGTCGGTCTAATAACAAATGTTTCTTTGAGAATACTTTGTGTAAATTCCCCATATTTTCCTCTTTCCATTGCAGCATACATTTACTTTCACCCTATTTCATCTTCTACGTGAAATATTTCAAGGAGGTCAGAGAACATGCGTGTGGTGACTGCGTGCCTTTCACCAAATGTAAAAATTGCAAATTACAATTCATCTTCCCTAGGTTACCCTAACCCAGAGGAAAAATTAAAGTAATACTAATAGCAACAAGTAGTGTTTTGGTTTTTTGTTTGTTTTTTAATTCTATCCCAACTGCTAGACAGCCTCATCAGGTTCTCCCTGATTATTTGGGAGAGTTGCTGGAGGGTTGCTTGGACAACCATGTGGAGTCCACAGTTCTCTGGGTCTGGCTTCACATCCCTGCAGAAGTGTCCGCTGCCAGCAGCTGCGACAAGGGCCACCTGCAGCTGGTACTCCCTGCCCCGAAGCTCCCCCGCAGGGATGAGGCGTAAGTGTGGATGCCGGTGATACTATTTCTCATTGGGTCTCTGGAGCGGAGAGACAGTGCTCTGTGTTCTTCCCGGAAGCAGGAAAATCATCTCCCATTGTGATACCTGGATCCCAGGAGAGCATGGCTGTGTGCCCCCAAAATCTCATGGATATTTGGTGAAACAGACCATGTGCTATTCACTGGTGACAGACCAACTCTTGTACTTAGAAGCTCTGTCCCTCTCTGGGGCTCCAGCATTGTTATTGGTCTAGGCTGGGTCCCCAGCTCCCTCCTCTCTGAGACCAGGCTCCTCCGCAGGGCTCCTCTGTCTCTCTGTACCTAGAGACCATTGGCCAGCCTGCCTGCCCATCTTGCAGGTCAGTCTAAGTGTTAGAGCAGTGTACTTTAGTCCTAACTAGGTTTACTCTTCCAAGAAAGGACCTCATGTCCGTCAGATTTATTTGATGTTATTATGTGTACGGTAGTAATTTTCATATAGATCATGAGAAAATTGCTTAGGAGAGAATGGAATGGCAGTGGTGTGTGATTTATGGCACATCCATGTGATTAGGTACTCTATAGGATTTGCAAGTAATGATTACGAAAATTACGTAGCAACATGGAAAGATGCTCATTATGTACTTTTAAGCGGAAAAGTCATGGTGCAAAATTATATGTATATTATGATTATGACTATTATTACTTATGATTACAACCATTATTACTTAAGATTTTTCTTGCGTAGGAATAGAGAATATAGCAGCACTGTTAGAGTGAGAACCATATATCACGATAAAAGGGTAGTTTTTAGCATGTTAATAACACAAACTAATAAAAGTACCGAATATATACTTTACTAAACTGTTAGCAAGTATTAAACATTGCGTAACCTTCCTATTTAAAACATGGTTTCTAAGCACCGGTACTAAAGAATCTTTTAGTCCATCTGATTACTGCAAGAACCTGAAATAAATAAAATACAAGTCTTTCCTTTCTCTCTCAAACTCTCTCTCCCTCCCCCTCACACACACACACACACACACACACTATGAATTATTTGAATGAGAACGATCCATTAGATAAACTCAGAAACGAAGACTAAAAAAAGAAATAATTCATCTTCTACAGTACTATACTGAAGGCTTTGTAACGTTTTGACCCTTCCTATTATGATTTATAAGTTTATTAGTGTTACAGCAGAAAAAAGATGTCACATTCAAAGGTTTTAATTGAATAGAGTTTAATAAAGGAACTTATTTACAAAGTTCTGGGCAGAGGTAGGGAACCAGGAAGGAAAGGTGAAGCACCCACGAGCTCACAACTCTCTCTGGGAAGTCATCACCGTGGAGCCTGAAGCGGGGTGGGTAGGAATGGTCCTGGAGCCCGGTGAGAGGGGCTGCCTGACAGGAGCTGTGGCCACAGAGAAACAGGACAGCTGCTGAAACAGCATGGGCCTGGGAGAGAGGAGGGTACATATCCTGGTCTCTCTCTCTCCTGCTACCCTCTTGATAGCCTGTCAGTGCTTCCCTTTGACCAAATCCAATTTCAGGCTAAGAGGCAGACTAGCTTGGTGGTGCCATCCCCAGTGTAGCCTCTCCAGAAACAGAGCAGGGCAGAGCCGTGGGGAGTGGATGCAGAGAGGGGTGAATGGAGACTAACCCGCATGAGGAGCCCCCAGCTATTCCATATCACAGGAGGCACCCACCCAGGGAGATGCCTGTTGAACTGCAAGCTGACTGTTTTTGAATCTGATGAAAAATGTAGATCCTTTTTAGTCATGCCACCTTTTCCTGGGCGAGCCTGGGCTTTTGATGGCTATGTGTTCTGCCGGTGGAAGTTTCTGGTGGAGCATCTATGCCCTGTCTTTGCAACGATACCATGGGAGCCCTCAGCCTTCCTGCAAAAACCTGGACTGTTTGAGCTCTCAGTCTGGCATGGCTGCCACGCTGGAGGAGAGCTTCCGTGCTGTTTGCCAGCTCACACCTACTGTTCCCTGGGCCGACGCTTTTATCTTTCATTTTGTTGGAGTGCATCCTGCAGTAGATTCCTTAGAACGTCTTCATGAGAAGCTAATTTCTTGATTCCTTTCTTGTCAGAAAATGGCCTTCCTCTAACCCTTGACTCATAGTTTGGCTGAGTATAAAATTTTAGGCTAAGACACATTATTGTCTCAGAATAGTTAAGGCATTGCTTAATTCTTCTCAACTTGTCTTAAGTCTCTTATTTTTTCTCTCAAAATTTACCTCTTTATCAGACCTCTTGGGATACTTCCTTAATCCTGTCTTCTGATTTTCTACCCGTTAGCTTTGTTTTGGCCAACTTTTTTTTTCTCATCTCTCTCAGAGCATCCTCTTATTTTAAGGCTGCCATATCAGCCTGTATATGTATGTGTACCTGTATATATATGTGTACATACACATATATACAAATATATATATGTGTGTGTGTGTGTGTGTGTGTGTGTATCTCAAGATATATATTTGAGTTATTGCTTTTTTAGGAGTTTTATCATGTTCTCTGAATTATATTGTTTCCTCTGGTTTCCATTTTTCTATTTCTTTTGGCTTCTCTTTTTTGTCTTATGTATGCTGATTACCAGTTGGTTTTATTCAAGACTGAGCATCAAAAGCTGACCTGGATTGTGATATGTACCTGCAATGGAATACTGTTCAGCCATAGAAATGAGTGAAATCCTGATACACACGGCAAAAGGGGTGAACCTCCAAAACATGCTCAATGAGGGATGGCGGACACAAATAGTCATGTGTGATGCTGTTTATGTGAAGGATCCAGAATGCGTAAACCCATGGAGATAGGATGTAGATGAGTGGTTTCCTGGGGCTGGGGGAGGGGGAGAATGGGAAGAAAGTGCTTAATGGGTACCAGTAAGGGGGTCCACTTTGGAGTGATGGACATGTTGTGGAATTAAATAGAGCAAGGGTCCCCAACCCCCAGGCCCCGGACCAGTAATGGTCCACACAAGCAGGAGGTGAACGGTGGGCAAGCGAGTGAAGTTTCATCTGCCGCTCCCCACTGCTCACATGATCACCTGAACCGTCCCCCACCCCACCCCACCCCCATCCGTGGAAAAATTGTCTTCCACTAAACCAGTCCCTGGTGCCAGAAAGGTTGGGGACCGCTGAAATAGAGGAAGAGGCTTCACAACGTTGCGAATGGGCTAAATGCCACCAAATAGTCCACTTTAACACGGTTCACTTTGTTATGCGACTATCACCCCAATACATTATTGTTGTAAAGCCGGGAGAGCTGTGGCTGTGCGTGTGGCATGACAAGCAGTGGCCGTCATTTCCAGGTGATGAGGCAGAGATTCCCCCCACCTCGAGAGCACCCCAACATGGCTGGCACAGGAAAGGCTGTCGTCTGAGGGTTTATCCCAAGAAAAATGTCCTAATCTCTCGCCTGAAGGGTGGCAGCCTAGTTCATTAGGTGCCACTTGGACCCGGGGTCTGGATGTCACGTTCAATTCCATGTTTTCTACCTTGGACCTTGTTCCATCCTTCCTCTGGACCAGGTTTTCCTGATCCCAAAGGCTGTCCCTCTCAATCTCTCTGGAGGATAATCCCCCGAGTCTCCATGGGGCAGGCAGACCACCCAGTTCTGTCCTTGTGAGGGGGAGGGAAGGCAATGCCCCCGGGTCCTCGCCTGGCTTCAGCCCCGCTGTGGGCCACACCGAGACTCTCTGAGGTCAGCCTCTTGCCGGTGGCCGTTTCTGCCCTCCATGGTCTTTCTAGTCCTGGCTTGGGGCTTACTCTTCGGGTACGGCACGTCTTACTTCGTTTTTCTGACCGTGTACTCATGTCCCCTCTCCTGTTTTCTTTGTCCTTGGCGTTTATACTTTTTAAAAAACGTTTCCTTCATTATCATTTTAATGCCCTCTGAGGAAGGAGAGGAGGAAAACCTGTTTGTTGTTCAATAGGCTGGTTTAACTTGTACATTTTTTTTTTTTTTTTTTTTTTTTTTTTTTTTTTTTTTTTTTTTTTTTTTTTTTTTTTTTTTTTGGCAAAACTTCTCAGGGGACGTTCACCTGAGAATGAAAAGAATGGTCAGCCCTGAAGTAAGCTGTGTTCTCAGGCAAGTTAATGCATTGCCTGATCTTTTCTTGTGCCCGATTTTTTTTTACCGTTAAAATGGTCCCAGGAGGTGGTGCGACGTGGCAGGACATGGAAGGGCCCACGTTGATTAAATGCCGCTTTCGTGCCAAGAGGACAACCTTGTACCTCCTCGGCCTTCGAGTGAAAAGTACTGAGATTAAACTGTTTACCTGTCTTGTGTGATTTTTTTGGTGAAGTATCAATTCTTGTAAGTCTCTTTGACGTAGGTGAAAATGAAATCAGGTAGCATCCCTGGAGCCCTGGGACCTCAACCTGTGCCTCTAAGGACAGATTTCTCACCTGCCACTGTCATTATTTGTTTACACCTTTGAGCCCCAGCCTCCAGCAGGAAGGAGTCCTGCCTTAATCACCGCACACAAAGCAGCTCAGTGAATACTCATACAATATACACGGCACTCCTGCTATAGGAACAATTTAGTATTTCTTTTTTTTTGGCCACAGTATGCTGCATGCCGGATCTTAATTCCCTGGCCAGGGATCGAACCCATGCGCCTGCAGTGGCAGCGCGGAGTCCTATCCACTGGCCTGCCAGGGAAGACCCTACAGGAACAATTTAAATGGAAGAAAATAAGTTGGTAAATGTAAAGCGGTCTTAGAATTCAATATCAAGCTGTGATGAAAACTAAGAGCCATAAGTTCACAGGTCACTATTTAGTGGCCCTATTTTTACTCTTAAGAAACCCACTGGTACATGTACATTTCATCGCAAGGACCAGAGATCTACTCGTATGTTTACGCAAGGTGGAATTTGTACTAATGAATCTAATTGCAGGAAGAACTCTAGGACTTAGAAGAATTAGAAAGTTATACAAGTTTTTAAAATAATTCCCCTCTTCTCTCTCCCATCTCTCCCTGGGGCTTCTTGGGATCTCCTCTCTGCCATGTGCCAGTTTCATTTTTTTTCTCTCTCTGCCAACCTCCTCAATTCACTCAGCACCTTACGCTTGGCTGCCTTAAGATGGCAGCCTCTACCTGGCTCTCTAGATTGGCTTCACGTAATTAACAAACTCGGTATTTGTTCATTCCAATTCCAGGTTACCAGGAGTAGGAAGAATTGGCCCAGCTTGAGTCAGGTGTCTTCTCCTGGTCCACAGTGAGGACAGATGTGCAGGTGCGCTGCATACAGAGGTGGGGGAAGATGGTGTCTCTACTGAAGTGCACTTGACAGGTCCCTCTCCCTGAAGCAGTTGATTGTTGTTCCTATTTCTTCATAAGTAAGGTATTTTATCCAGAGCTCGGTAGATGAAGGTTAGGTGAAGGGTGAACGGACAAGTTCTCCTTTAGAGGAGCGCTGGGGATGGGGATGGGGGTGAGTGTCTTTTCAGGCAGCCTGTCTGGTGCTACTCTTCCCGTGATCAAATAGGAGCACACCCCCCCCCCACGAGAAACAGCACTTGTTCTCTGCCTCAGCCACATTTCTTAACTGGTCATTCAAATGCTGGCAGCTAATACAGAATTGGCAAATGGAATTTGGGAAAATGGAGCCTCTGTCGCACCAAGCCTTGGGAGTCCCACATGGACAGAGGGGTTACCAAGTTTCTGTCTCCATGATTCTCTAAATGCCATCTTTGCATACAGAGGTCACACATTGTAGATTTTTGTTTTGAAATTTAAATCATTTTTTTAAATTGAAGTATAGTTAATTTACAATGTTGTGTTAGTTTCAGGTGTACAGCAAAGTGATTCAGTCATACATATATACATATGTATACATGTAATATACATATATTTTTTTCTGATTCTTTTCCATTATAGGTTATTACAGGATATTGAATACAGTTCCCTGTGCTATACAGTAGGACCTTGTTGTTTATTTATTTTATATATAGTACGTGTACTTTTTAATCCCAAACTCCTAAATTATCTCTCCCCCCATCCCTTTTGGTAACCATAAGTTTGTTTTCTATGTCTGTGAGTCTATTTCTGTTTTGTAAATAATATCATTTTTTTAGATTCCACATAGAAGTGATATCATATGATATTTGTCTTTGTCTGACTGACTTCACTTAATATGATAATCTCTAGGTCCATCCATGTTGCTGCAAATGGCATTATTTCATTCTGTTTTATGGCTGAGTAATATTCCATTGTATGTGTATATTTACCACATCTTCTTTAGCCATTCGTCTGTCATTGGACACTTAGGTTGCTTCCATGTCTTGGCTATTGTGAATAGTGCTGCTATGAACATTGGGGTGCATGTATCTTTTTGAATTATTTCTCTGGATATATTCCCAGGCAGGAGTGGGACTGCAGGATCGTATGGTAGCTCTATTTTTAGTTTCTGCAGGAACCTCCATACTGTTCTCCATAGTGGCTGCACCAATTTACATTCCCACCAACAGTGTAGGAGGGTTCCTTTTTCTCCACATCCTCTCCAGCATTTATTGTTTGTAGACTTTTTAATGATGGCCATTCTGACCGGTGTGAGGTGCACACGCTGTAGGTTGAAAAAGGGACTGGAAGAGGAGGTAGATTCTGAGAGTCAGGGAACTTGCACAGCAGAGATCTAGACAGCTGGCCCAAGGAGTAAAGGTCATGTTTTGTATAGAAACAGTGGTCCTGAGAATTGCATAATTAAGACGATGTAGTGTGAAGAATATAGTCAATAACTATGTAATATCTTTGTATGGTGGCATTAAAAAGCAGTTATTTATTTCTTGTATAGCTACTTAGATGTACTGACTTTGTGCTAGGCTGTCTCTGAAAAATGATGATTAATTGCAGGGATGGACATGCACTGAGACACGGAGCAGCACAAGGAAACTGACTTCCCATGTCTTCTTTGTGATGGTCAGCTTAATTCCTCCTTTCATGCTCTCTTTGGTTATTTCCTCTCTTACCTTCAATCCCCCAGATCAGGAGAAACTGATCTCATTTTGACTCAAAGTGAACTCTTAAGCCCCCCATCCTGTTCAGTTTCTCACAGTCAGGATAAAAGTGGTTTTATAGAAGGTACATCAGTGCTTTCCTCTGAAAGGAGCCATAGAGGTCAGGGTGAATGATGGGCATGACGGTGCTTAATGACTTCCCTGTGTAATCAGAGGTTGATATCATTGATTTTTCCGTCCTTCAGCCAGCCAGTAAGCCACCCAGAGTGCCCCTCCTGGGACTAGAATAGCCCTGGGTCACTATCATAGCTTCTCTGGGAATAAGGGCAACAGAGGGCTGTCACAGGACCTGCCAAGCCTTGTACAGGGGGACATCATCTCTTGGAATGCTCCCTAGGAGACAAAGTTTTGAGTAGACTCTGAAACCTATAACGTGTATTTATACAACGGGAGAGAGCCGAAAAGCCTTTACAGGTAGGAGCACATGCGACAATTGATGTGAGAAAAGGAGATCAAGTTGGCCTCACAGTGTTAAACGACACTTTTCTCAAAAAAAAAAAAAAAAAAGACCCTAAAACTTTCCAAAATTGCAATCTGCTTTAATTTTAAACTTAATAAATGTTGTTCTGTCAACTCCCTGACTTGAAATGAAAGTTGCATTAACCAAAGATGTGCATTTAGATGTAAGTTTAAATAAAGCACCTCTAAAGAAGACTAAAATTCTATGTAATTTTACATAATTAACTGTAGCTATTTTGTCATACTACAATTTTCTGCTTTGCTCCTTGTGTCTACAATTTTGATGTTCGTCAGGGATTTGGATGGTTTATTTCAGTGCAAGCTTAGCCACATTTGTAGGGTGCAGATGGTAATTACTCTCTACCTAAAACCAGACAAGATGCACCAAGTTTTCAGTTTGATGACACTTGGAAAATTTTTAGCAAAGAAAATAATGAATGCTCTTCAAATCTGGACACACATAGTGAAGGCAAAAGTAGTTTCAAAAGGTCACTTTTATTTCTGCCTCTGTTCTCCCTTTCCCACTCTCCAGGCTTTTCATTGGTGAGAAATTGATTGAGCATATTGACACGAGCATTTCTAAGAAGGCTGAGACTACTATACAATGTCAAGGGCTAATATGGTTTTGATTACCAAAAAATATGTTTTCAAGAGCCTATCTTTAGGAAATATTTATTTTCTTGTCTCTTCAAATAAAAGATCATGCAGAATGTGAAAGTCTGAAGTCCTCAGAGTCTTGGATGCAATTTTTTTTCTCATTCCCTTTCCATCACACATGAAAATTAATATTTTGTATTTTCTATGCTTTGGGTGTAGAATATTCTTCATGGACTAATTTCCCTGAAGTTAGAAAAGCTGACCTCATTCTATAAGCATTGTTGTGCAAACTGTATTATTGTAAGCCTAGCACAGGGCTGTGGCCAAGGTGGTTACAAAAGAAATGTAGGATCAAGTCCATGCCTTCCAGAACATACAATCCAGTTCAGCAGAAGGAGTACAGCAGTCTCTTAAAGTTTTCTTTTAAAAAGCACATATATCTGAATCACTTTGCTCTATACCTGAAACTAACACAACATTGTAAATCAACTATACTTCAATAAAAAAATTTTTTTAAAGTTCCATCTGAGAATAAAGAAAAATCTAATCTAATCTAATAAAATTTAATTAAGTAACAAAAAAGTTTTCTTCTAAAATAGATGAACTTGACTCTCTGAAAGTCTGAGGAGGTCTACATAAATATATGGAGATTAAGAGTACGAAGAGTTGTTAATATGGCAAAAATTTTGTAGGTAGCTTGGAGGTGATGAACATATGGGTGACCCTGTGCTTGATAGAGTCCTACAGCTTCACAGTGAGCACTGGGGCTACTTCTGAGGACCCCAGAATGGCTGTTATTTTCTGTTATTGACACACAGGGAGGAAGTGAGGTGAAAGTTACAAGGAATTCACCAATACGCCGAACCTTCCTTATGACATTTGGAATGACTAATGACCGTCCTACAGTTATGTTCTGCAGCTTCCTTTTTTTCTTTTTAAATCCAAGTGTGTATAAGTCATGTGCACTCAGATCTAGACAGTGTTTATCACTTACATATTTGTATTTTTGCTGTGAAATGAAACATGCAGTGACCCCAAACCTGAAACTAACAGGACCAACTGAGGAAAGAACAGCTAGCTAGCATCCTCAAAACACACCACAACTAAGCAGGGCTCTGAAATGGACTACTGGCTTACAAAGATGCACAAATAATTGAATGAGGCATCAATGTTGAGTCTGAAACGGGGTATTTGATGGATAGAGGGAGGAAGGAGGTCCAGGTCCTTTCTGTCTTGATATGGGCTGGGGAGGTCCTGAGTCATGAAACGGTGGACAAAGGGGACAGCCCTGCTCTCTGATTGTTCAAAATAATTTTCAGACAAGTATTATTCTACAAGTAAAATGTATCTATTTCAGAGGTAAGTAGAACCTCTTTTCCTTCACTTTTTTTTCTTCAGTCCTCTTTGTTACAGCCACTTACACCACAGTGAGTGAACATAGTCATTTGTCAGGAGCCTCAAACTCTGTGGCTCTTGGCTGAGATTAAAACCCAAACTTGTTCACGCTGTAAAAACAGACGCCCGATAACAGGAACAAGAGTTGGCAATTCAGAGAAAGATAGATTTGCTCCTACTGTGGCTTTCCCTGTATAATCAGCGAACCTGTTGAAAGCAAAGTTGGGGTCAGGAATTCATTCTGAATGGGAGGCTATAATATGACACCCTTGGAAATATTTGAAAAGCAAATGATCTCACTGCAACTCGTATTAGTCCTTCAGGTATAATCACTCAAAGACGCCTTATGGCATATGCAGTTTGTGTTTTTATTAACACAGAGTGTGTTTCAGTTTTCTGCAAGCCAATTTCAGTCTGGAGGCCAGTGCCATAAACTTGAACCTGGAATAATCAAAGCAGAAATTTCCCTGTTGTTTGGCATTGAGCTCTACTCATTAGCCGTTAATGAGGCAGGAGTTGTAGAGCCAAGTCCCATGCTGGCCGGTTGGCTTTATATGGAGAGAACCATCTTTCAAAGGCATGGATTGAATGCCCATCTCTAGGTAAACATCAGACAGATGCCTATCATGGGACGCAATTTGATCCTGAGGAAGAGTATTGATGCTGAGTTTACTGTAGCCCATACCTGTAACTGGACAAAAAAATGCCAAATACGGCCTGCTGTCTAGAACAGCCCTGGCATCTGTCCACAGGTGTAGTCGGCAGCATTTCCCTTTCATGGTAAGAGGAAAATCTAAAAAACAAAAAGTAGATAAAGTTACCTATGTATGAAAGTCTAGTTTTCACTTAAAAACCAGTGTCCTGTTGACCTAAAAGTGATACTTCGTTCTGCATAGAATGTTTTATCACAGTATTTTCAGTGTTGTTCTTGGTTTTCAAATATCATGTCATAAAAGTCTCCCATTTTCCCATTTCATAATATATTGCTGTCTAATCTATAAAGAGTAGAAAGCAAAGTACATAAGTCAATTTATGCATCCCTACATTCGTCCATCCATCCAGACTTCTAATACACTTTCTGAGGGAGTAATTTATCCTTGCTGTGCTCGTGTTCTCTTTGCTGACTCCTTAGTTTTTTGAAATCTGGCTTCCAATCCAGCTATTCTCCCCATATCGCTCTCTCAAAGATGACCAGGTTAACCTTCATGTCCAATGTCTATCCTCAATCCCCAGCCTGAAGACAGAAAGGAAGGAAGGCAGACTTCAGAGGTGAACCATCTCCTGGGTGCCCTGGCCCTCTGCTGGCAGGAAGGCAGGCATGACAAATCTTGTCCCTACCCACCCCCAGCAAGAGAGCTGTTGCAGGGCTGTATTTGAGCAAATAACCAAATGCTCTCTCTTCCAAATACTTTTCCTTTTCCTTCCATGACTGATGATCCTGGCTCCTCTTCAACCTAATGACCCTTTCAGAGTTGGATGCAAAATTTGTTGGGTTCAATGCAAAATGGAAATATGGGTTCCCTTGTTCAGAAAGCAGGAAAAAGTACCGTGAAAGACACTCAAATATAAAGCTTTTTCCTTTCTCATGCAGTTTCTCTCTTCACTTGTGATGGTATCTTTTAATTTGCTATTGCTGGGCTTCCCTGGTGGCGCAGTGGTTGAGAGTCCGCCTGCCGATGCAGAGGACACGGGTTCGTGTCCCGGTCCGGGAAGATCCCACATACCGCGGAGCGGCTAGGCCCGTGAGCCATGGCCGCTGAGCCTGCGTGTCCGGAGCCTGTGCTCCACGACGGGAGAGGCCACAGCAGTGAGAGGCCCACGTACCACAAAAAAACAACAACAAAAAATTTGCTATTGCTATTTAATGTCATTCTAAAGAAAAATGTAAATTAAAAAATTTTAGCATGAATTTTACCATTTATCTTTATATTCTACACCAGTTTTTAAATGCAGATTTAAGAGCATTTAGTTTACATGTAGAATCATTGAAATTACGCAATTAGGATTTTTTTAGCTGATACACGCATATGTATTTCATTCTCACCAGAACAGTGGAATCACTGCACAAAACAAACTGCTGTTTTTAAAATTCACTTTTTGATATACACACATGCTACCAACACCCTACCATTGGCGAGTAAGGAAGGACTGAAAGAAAGGAAATGTGGGTCGCCTTAGCGCTCCCTTTCCTTCTGTGTCGTTATTTTTGGCTAATACAAGGAGGTAACACAAGTAAGACAGGATATAAGAAGGTTTCATGGTTGTTCATGTTTCTTAGAATGGCATCGATTTCTTTCAAACCAGCAAATTCTTGTTTGAACAGAAATCATGGCCTCTTGGGGCTTTCAGTCTTCCTCCCGTCCCTCTTCCTCAGTCGAAGATCACCTGGTATTTATTTGGAGTCTTGCAGAACTCTCTCCTACACATCGTGGGCCCTGGAACTCTGTGTCGAGAGTCAGCATGACATGTGACGGGAAGGCGAGGAAGCGTGAACATGTATAGGGTGCATAGTTCCTTCCTTACTCGTGTGCTCCATGGTCCCATCCAACTTTTGTTACAGACACAAATTCAGAGATCAAATTATAAGAATTTTGAGACTGTAGTAGTAGAGCATTTCACTGGGCTTGGAGCCCTTGAGACAGCACGGGTCACGCCCATGAAGCTGGCCCTAGACTCTTTCTGGTTTCTCTCTTTCATCCATCCACCTATCGGTGTCATGTCTAATTCTGTTATCTACTTCTCTTTCTAGATTCTATTCACCCTTAGAGATTCAATCTATATCTCTATCTCTAGCTCCCAGGTTTTCCCCAGGCTCTGAATATCCAAGTGCCTGCCGAACCCATCTCAACACACAACATATCTAAAACGAAAGCCATCATTTTCCTCCTAAAGCTGTTCCTTCCTGCTTCTGCTACTAAAACCAAAATTCTCAGTCAGTTGGTCCTCAGTGTGCACAGGGCTGATAATGTAGTAGCTGCCCGGCACACACCACTTTATTGTTCATTCTGAAAATCTGCTCCCAGTTACAAATTTGCAGCCTTCAATCTCAGCCATTCAAGAGCTGCCTGTTCTGCGGGTAGATACCCATGTCTCTATTTCTATTCTCTTCCACTTTAAAAATTATTCTTATAGTATATATTCAAGACATTGTACAGAAGCAATGAATTAATATAACATTTAACCATCCATTTCTACTTAACACTCACTGAAAGCTTTTAACAGAAAAGGCATTGATATTAATAGTTAAAATGGATACTGGGGCTTGGAGTAGCTTTCACTTACATATGCTCACAACTTTGCCTTTCAATCATTCTTGAAGAAGCAGTTTCATTTCTTCTTTTCTATTTCCAGATTTTTATATATGTGTACTTAAAAAAAACTCTGCCAGTGGGCCTCAGACTTAATCCCTTTCAAAGCCACATTGGCTACTGTCTTGCTATTTGTACTCTTTGTTGCAAGAATTGTAATTGGATGGACTTTAATTATGGTATCTTGATATTTTCAGTGCTTCCCACTTCTGGATAGAACATAAAAACAATGGCAGTATTTTGTGTTGTTTTTCTGGCGCTTCCAGTTCAGACTAGAACCCAAGAAAGGTTCAAGAGTATTAAAAACAACAATAACAGCAAAAAGACAAACAGAACTAATAAAGAACTATAGGGGTTTAGATTATTTCAAACCTTATGCTGGTATTTAGTTTCTATTTAAGGGAGATTCAAGTCAGTTTCTGTTTTCATGGGACCCTCCAAGCCAGTTGCTAGCCATCTTTGCTCTAGGTTTGGCAAGTGGAAAGACTAAGCTGCCTTCTTGCTTAACTGGGGCTCAGGCGGTCATTAACTGCTTGCAACACGGAGGTAGAATTTTTACTTATTTCAGATGGCCCAGGCACTGGAAATAATGTGCTACTTGTATAATAAATCCAAAGAAATGCCAAAATAACATGTGGCTTCCAAAGGTTGCCCAGAGAGCTATTAGGCACAAGAAATAGGAAGCCAACTTTGAATCCAGTATCAACCTCTTCATCCAAATATGCATTCTGGCAGAAATAAAAGTGCTAGTTATTTGTGAAATTTGAACGTCAGATTTCAAATAAGTCTTACTTCTAGGCTGTTCTAAGATATATTTCATTCATGGTAATCTTCTAATTTGAGGGTACCCCAAACTATTTTACACTATTCCTTTAAACAGTCTTAACAGTCCTGTGACATTTCATTATGCAACATCAAAGCCAATAAGGTAAGATGCTAATCAGTTCAAAAAACTTGATGAAATTTTTGCTGCATTTAGCACTGTTATAAAACAGCAGTAAAAGGAATAACTCCTACCATAAAAAAGGAATCCTCTTTGAGGTTAAAATAACATAGGCATATGAATAATTAACAGAGAATACAGTATAGTATATAGTTCTATATTGTATAAAATACAGAATAATATAGTGTTTAAAATGAGGTCAGAAGAGGAAGAAACCAGGTCCCTGTGGGGAGGAGAAAGTGAGGCTTAGACAGTCTTACTTCTTGGAAAGTTGGTATAAAGACCAGAGAGGGCATCCTCAGAGGACTTGTGAAACACAAAATTCCTAAGGGGATTTAGACATTGATAGATGTTGCGTGATATTTTTGCATTTCTTTAGCTGTAAAAGGACAAGACATTTTCAAAGACTCAGCAGTGTGGAATAGTGAAGAATTGGGATGTGACATGGATTATAGAGGAATTTAAGAATTTGAAGAGTAGCTTGTCTTGATAGAGTAAAAAATTACTTCTTAATGGGAGTGGGGTGACAGAGGGACATAAGAAAGGTCTATTCAGACTCTATTTTTAATTGGATTCTCTTTTTAATATTGAGTTGGAGGAGTCCTTTATATATTCTAGATACAAGTCCTTTATCAGATACATGATTTACATATCAGATTTCTCCCATTCTGTGGATTATTTTCACTTTTTTTTCATAGTGTACTTTGAAGCGTGAAACTTTAAAATTTTGAAGTCCAGTTTATCTATTTGTTTCTCGCATTGCTCGTGCTTTTGGTATCATATCTAATAGTCATTTACCAAACCTAAGGCCGTGAAGTTTTACGCCCATGTTTTTTTTCTAAGAGTTTTACGGTTTCTTACATTTAAGGCTTTAATCAATTTTGAGTTTATTTTTGTATGTGGTGTGAGGTTGTATATTTTTGCATGTGGTTATCCATCTGTCCCAGCGCCATTTGTTGAGAAGATTATTGTTTCATCATTGGATGGCCCCGACACCCTTGTCAAAAACCAGTTGACCATAGATGCATGGGTTTATTTCTGGACACTCAATTCTATTCCATTGATCTCTATGTCTGTCCGTATGTGAACACCACACTGTTTTTGATTACTCATGCTTTGTAGTAAGTTTTGAAATGGAGAAGTGTGATTCCTCCTACTTTGTTGTTCTTTTTCAGGATTGTTTTGGTTATTTCAAGTCACTTGCAATACATGTGAATTTTAGAATCTGTCCATTTCTACACAGAAGTCAGGTGGGATTCTCATAAGGATTGTGGATTCGTTTGGGGGGTATTGTCATCTTTTTTTTTTTTTTTTGCCATCTTAATATTAAGCCCTTAGATCCATGAACATAAGATGTTTTTCCATTTAGTTAGGTCTTTAATTTTTTTCGACAACGTTTCGTAGTTTTCAGAGTATACATTTCATACTTCTTTTGATAACTTGTTCCTATTTTATTCTTTTTGATGCTAGTGTGAATAAAATTGTTTCCTTAATTTCATTTTTGGACTGTTTTTAAAGACTTTTATTTTATACTGGCGTATAGCTGATTTACAATGTTGTGTTGATTTCATGTGTACAGCAAAGTGATGCTGGACTGTTTATTGTATAGAAGTACAAGTGATTTTTGTGATTGATCTTATATCTTGCAACTTTGCTAAGCTCATTTATTAGTTCTAATAGTGGTTTAGTGGATTCCTTAGGATTTTCTACATACAGGATCGTGTCATCTGCTAATAGAGTTTTCCTTTCTCCTTTTTCAATCTGTATCAGGAAAATCTTATTGTTATCTTAATTCTGGAGGGTAGGTATATAGTCCAGGAATACAAAATGATCAGGTATTTTTTTCTGTCTCTCTTAGGTGCTTTCTAACCTCATTTCACCTTATTTATATGGCCTGCTATAAAGATGCCTGTGTTTGTGACATTCACTGTTATTCTTACATCCCTTTTGAATAAGGTATAACTTCCTACACTGGAAAAGCCCCATCTCATCAAGGTCAATGACACCTCTGAGAATAAAACTACCAAATGTTAATGTATATCTATAACCCTGGGCCCAGATTACGGATGATTCCAGGTGTTCAATATATTAGGTCCCTTCCTCTTTATGTTGCAATTCTATACATAATAGTTTTTTTGTGGTGTTGTTTTTTGGCCAAGCCATGTGGCTTGCAGGATTAGTTCCCTGACCAGGGATTGAACCCGGTCCCCCTGCAGTGGAAGTGCAGAGTCCTAACCACTGGACCGCCAGGGAATTCCCTAAATATAGTTTGCCTTTCATTCACAATCTATACAACCACTAGCAGAGGAAAATTTTATGCATGATTTTTCTCACCATCTGTTATTTTTTACAGTTACACAGTGTTTGTAGTTCATTTTCCTCCGAGTCCGTCACATTTAAATATTAAACCCACTCGATGAGGTCAACAGGTTTTCTAACAAAAATGTTTTCCTTAATCTTCACTGAGATATGTTTTGTGTCTCATTCTTTCAGTAGCATGTTACCAGCTTTAATGTCTAAAAACATTCCACTGAATTATGCTTTTGTGGTTACTTTTGATAACTAAAAGTTTAAAATAAATTTTGCATAACTAACTTCTCTGTTAAGGACATTTCTAACCACCAGCAATATGGTTTATTCTTCATTTTCCAGAGTTGCAAACTGGTGGGCCCTGTAATTCCCATAGCATCTATTTTATTGATAATGGCTATGTTCTTGGAAAAGGTGTTTCATATTTTGCATATTTAGTGTAATCCTCTGAGGCTTGAGGAAATTCCTAACACCTGATTAAATAAGGTAAACATGTCATATGTTTTCTACATGTTATTTGCTCTGTTTTTATTAAATTCAGTCTAACTTGTGGTAAATTGCAACCCATGCAGTTAAGAGCCTATTTAATGGTCAAAAGATTTATTATGATAATGATGACATATTCCAGGAAGAAGAAGCAAATGTTGAAAATGTTTGCCATCATCCTTGATGCATTTTTGACAATCATGGGCTCCAGACTAAAAAGTACCTCTTTTTTATTCCTTTCAACCTTCGAATCTCTTTATTAAGATTTTGAAGATATAATATTAATTTATAATACTCATGGTTCTGGAAAAGCAAGACATAAATTGTGGCTTTTCAGTTTTGGTTCGGGTAAAGTTGTGTAGGAAGGAAAGTTGTAAGAAAGTTATTGAAATAGATAATAAATGGCATTTGAAATCCCTTCTCATCTAGAGAGCCTATGATTCTCCTATGATAAGGAGCCAAGGGTTATCTTCATTAGATTTGAAATATATTTTTTTGGTATTACTAACGTCTACTCTATGCATGCGTTTCACTGAAAATCCCTATATAAAATACTTTCAAGTGCATCAGTGAGGTAGTAACACCTTGCGTTTGCGTAGAATCTCTGCAGATGCTTCAGTCAAGCACGCAAACTACTGCCCTGACCTGTACCTCCCATCTATCCAAATGTCATCCCACTCTCTAGGGCATTATATCTTCCTCAGTTCTCTCTTCTCTCTACCACAGCCCTGGAAGTCTTCTCTGTCTTGAAAATTATAGAAAATAAGAACAAAACCCACTTCGATTTGAAATGGCTGTTTACTTAAAAAAAAAAAATTGAAAGAACCAGTGTGCCAATGAGTGAAATGTAAAAATCAAAGGATTCTTACTAATAAAATTGAATTATTATTAGACTATTTTGTTCATAAATTTAGTGAATTGTTTTTTCTTGTCTTTTACCAAGTCTTCTAAAAGAATGTTAGGTATTTCTCTCATAGGTAAAGAGTTCCTGACATGTAATAAGAATATTTGCACTGTTTCATCATTTTTATAAACATTTTCCTGTTTGTTTTTCAGTTTGCAAACAATTTGGTTTTAAGTGCATAGAAAGCAATTTTTTATGTAACCAATTATATAAAAACTTCATTCTTCAAATGACTATATAGTTTAAATGCTCTTGTGCGTAATAAAATTAAGTTCATTAAAAATTTTCAAGGGTGCCATAGTTTCAGATTTTGCATTTAAATATTCAATTAACTTAAAATTTGTGTTTATAGTATGAGATGAGAATTTAAGCTCTTTTTCCAAAATATTCATCTCTTTTAAAATAATTTTTTATATAAATTTATTTAGTTAGTTATTTTCGGCTGCATTGGGTCTTGTTGCCACGCACAGGCTTTCTCTATTTGTGGCGAGTGGGGCTACTCTTCATTGTGGTGCGTGGGCTTCCCATCGTGGTGGCTTTTCTTGTTGCAGAGCACAGGCTCTAGGCATGCAGGCTTCAGTAGTTGTGGCATGTGGGCTCAGTAGTTGTGGCTTGCAGGCTCTATAGCGCAGGCTCAGTAGTCGTGGCACACGGGCTTAGTTGCTCTGTGGCATGTGGGATCTTCCCGGACCAGGGCTCGAACCCGTGTCCTCTGCATTGGCAGGTGGATTCTTAACCACTGTACCACCAGGGAAGTCCCTAAAATAATTTTTGGATAGGAGCACATTCATAGGGTTCATAATTCCTAACATGTAAAATAACGTGGGCTTAATGTACAGACAATTGTTATTTTTTTCTTTATAGACATTCTATCTTAAGAATTATTTTTCTGTATTTTGTTGAATAGGAAGATAGATTTTGAACAATTATTTAGAAAATCATATTTTATCTACCAATACTTTTATACCACAATTTTCTTATTCATGAGCTCTTGATTTTACTCTTAATCAGCCGGCAGATATTTGCAAGTAATGTTTTTTTCAAGAAGTTAACATAGGTGGTGTAGTGGGCTGAATGGTGGCCCCAAAGATATATCCACATCCTAATCCCCAGAACCTGTGATCATTACCTTATATGGCAAAAGATCAAATATTGCCTCGTATGGCAAAAGATGTGGTGAAGCTGAGGAAGAAGGAATCCTGGATTATCCAGGTGAGCCCAATGCAATCACATGTCTCCTTATTACAGGGAGGCTGAGGGAGTTTGGACAGACATGAAGAGGAGAAGACAGTAGGAAGAAAGAGGCAGAGATTGGACTGATGGAGCTATAAGCCAAGGAACCCCAAGGATGGCTGGCAGCCATCAGAAGCTGGGAGAGGCAAGGAGTAGTTCTTCCTCTGAGCCTCCCGAGGGCACGTGGCCTAGCTGACACCTTAATTTTGAACTTTTGGCTTTCAGAACTGTGAGAAAATAAATTTCTGGTGTTTTAAGCCACGAACATTGTGGTAATTTATTCCAGAAGTCCCATGAAACTAATAAGGTGAACAGTGATATAATAAATGAGAATGTCTTTAGAAAACAAACTTATGGTCACCAAAGGGGAAAGGGGGTGGAGGAGGGATAAATTAGGAGTTTGGGGTTAGCAGATGCAAACTATTATGCATAAAATAGGTAAACAACAGGGTCCTACTGTATAGCACACGGAACTATATTCAATATCCTGTAGTAAACCATAATGGAAAAGAATATGTATACATATGTATAACTGAATCACTTTGCTGTACGCTAGAAACTAACACAACATTGTAAATCAACTATACTTAAATCAAAAAAAAAAAAAGAGAGAGAGAGAGTGTGTCTTTTTCTGCCCTAACGTATGAGCTACAAATTGGCAAGGTATAAAATTGGGGGGTTACACCCTTATTCCGTTAATATTCTCTGGACATTGCTTTATTGACTATTATCCTTGACCATTGACCGTCATTCTTTTTAAGGGAACATATATTTTCTTCCTGATTATTTATAGGATCTTTCTTCTTCCTCCTTTTTTTTGGTAAAACTTTTTCAAGGGTGTGCTTTTTATTGATAATTTTCTACAATAGAGTGAGCCTTTTAACATACATACAGAGGTTATTTCCTTCAGCTCAGAATAGTTTGTTCTATAAAGGCTTTGTATTAGTCTGTCCAGGCTGCTGTAACAAAATACCATAGACTAAGTGGCTTATAAACAACATAACTTTATTTCTCACAGTTCTGGAGGCTGGGGAGTCCAAGATCAAGGTGCTGGCAGATTCAGTGTCTGGTGAGGAAAGACATCTTTCTGGTTGTATGCTTTCTTGTTCATAGACAGCTGTGGCATTGCTATAACTTCTCACAGCGGAAGGGTCCAGAGTACTCCCAGACCTCTTCTATAAGGGCACTAATCCCTTTCCCAAATCTAATCACACATCACTTCCCAAAGGCCCTCACCTCCAAATACCATCCCATTGGGGGTTTGGTTTCAGCATGTGAATTTTGGGGGGAAATAAACATTCAGCCCATTGCAGGCTCTGGTTATTACTTTTATTTATTTTGAGCTTTTCTTTATGAACACTGTGTCTTATATTGGTCCTCTTCTCTGACCTCAATCTCCATGATCCATCTATCATTTTCATCCTTATTGCCCTTTTTCTCCATCTTCTTGGATGGCTCTTTGTTCTCCATAATATTGTTTCCATTTTCTGCAGCAGTTCTTATGTTCCTTACATAATGTTTCCAATGTTGATTTTTATTCATCTCTCATGTTGTTAGCTCTGTTTCAGTCCTTTCTAATTTCCAGTTGTCTTTTCTATCTTGTTTTTTTTTACTTATGATTTTTCTAATCTTGTTTATAGAGGTTTTATCTTGTTCTTAGTTGAAGATGCTGAGCATTTTCCTGAAAAGTTCTTTTGAATCCTGTATTAGATCGTTTCAGAGATACACTCTTCTTCTGTATCATTCAGATATTTTCTCATACAATTACATCCTTTTTCTTATTAAATTATATTTAATATTCTCATTAAAATGACAGATAGCCTAAAGAAGTTTACAGCAAAGGAAAGTAATTCTTTGCCTCATTTTGGCTTGACTCTGACCATTTAATTTTTGCTGTCCAAGGACAACACTTCTGAACTCTTTCATTTAGTTTCTTCTGGTAATTACCTTCTTGGTTTAAAGAACATGCTTATATTGCTATCTCTTTAATTTATTGTTTTGTCTTTATCGTCATACTTTGGAATATGAGGATTATCTCCTTAATATTATCTCTCTAATATACCTCTCCCCGCATATCCCAAAAGAGTATTTTTATAATCTTTCTATCAATCAGTATTTAATGTTTACATTATCATGACTATGTATATATCCCTCATTAGCCATGTAATATCACATAAATACAATTGTTTTGCTCTCCCTAATGCTTATTATTTGATTGATTTTCATTTTTATCATTAATTCATACCTAAATATTTTCACTGAAGATTGATCTCCTCTCAATTTCTCAGTCTTATTTATCTCCTGGAGATGTGCTTTCTGGAATCCCTCCTACCTTGATTGGGACTGTGTGCTCTCTGGACCAGCAGCACAGCTATCATCTTGAGACTTTGCTTTCCCGCTATGTTAAATTCCCCTTCACCATCATCACCGTCATCACCCCCTTCATCAGAATTCACTTTACTGTTTTGAACCCTTTCTTTCCTGGACTCTTGTATACCTCTTCCTTAGTTTCTTTCCTTGCTTCAGTAGAGCTTATTTTCCAGGAACTTCTAAGAAGGGTTGTAAGTGAAGTAACATTTTGAGAATTCACAGGTCAAAAAAATTTTTTTTGTTATTCTACCCTCACACTTTTTTGCTCCTGTGGCAGGATATAGAATTACAGTTTCCAAATATTTTTCTTTTATAATTTGGCGTCCTCACTATATTTATTTGTGGAGTCTAGTGTTACTTTTGGGAGGCTTTTAGGATCTTCATCTCTGAGGTTCTTGAATGTCACAACCAAGTAACTTGGGAAGTGTCTGTTCATTCATTTAGTTGTGTGAAGTAGACCTTCAATATGGGAGATCATGCTATCTGGGTCTAGAAATTTATATTTTAATTTGATATTTTTCTCTTTTATATTTTCTCTAATCTTTCTTGTCCTTTCTTTACTTGGATATTGACCATTCCTGGTTTTTATCTCTAATATTCTTATGTTTTCCCTATTTTCCATCTTTTGTCCTTTTGGTCCTTCCTGGCAGATTTTCTCAACTTTTCTTTTGACATTTTAATTGAATTTTGCATTTATCTTATCAAATCCTTAATATCCAGAAGCTTCTTTGTGTTTCCCTGAACATATCTTTTTTAAATAGATTTCTGTGTTTTTTTCCTTTTGGAGTCAATATTTCTCTCACCTTTTTGAGGATTTAATTTTTATTTTTTCAAAAAATTTACTTCTGTTGTCTCTAGCTCCCCTGAGTTTCTTTGTTTCTGTTTGTGTATCTTAGCCTCAATATTTGGGATTCTCCTCAACCTCCAGTGATTGGCCACTTAAAGCTGATTGTAGCTGTGTGCAGTGTGAGAGAGGCTTTTCAAGTAACAGCTTCACTAAAGTTGGAGTGGACAGAGATTCAGACATTTTTCTCGGAGGATCCCCAACTGTCAGTACCTGTACATCTTATCTCTTGAGCAGGTGTGTTTCCCCAGTGAGGACTCCAATCCCTGCCTATAGGGCATAAGTGTGGCTGCCATTTAAAAAATAAAATTTTTTTACATCTTTATTAGATTATAATTGCTTTACAATGTTGTGTTAGTTTCTGCTGTATAACAAAGTGAATCAGCTATATGTATACATATATCACCATATCCCCTCCCTCTTGAGCCGCCCTCCCACACTCCCCATCCTACCCCTCTAGGTCATCACAAAGCACCGAGTTGATTTCTGTGTGCTATGCAGCAGTTTCCCACTAGCTAGCTATTTTACATTTGGTAGTGTATATATGTCCATGCTACTCTCTCAGTTCACCCCAGCCTCCCCTTCCCCTCCTGTGTCCACAAGTCGGTTCTCTATGTCTGCGTTTCTATTCCTGCCCTGCCACTAAGTTCATCAGTACCATTTTTCTATTTTCCATGTATATGCGTTAATATACAGTATTTGTTTTTCTCTTTCTGACTTACTTCACTCTGTATGACAGATTCTAGCTCCATCCACATCACTACAAATAACTCAATTTAATTCCTTTTTGTAGCTAATATTTCATTGTACAAACTCACGCACCTGCAGTCACCTTATCTTTGACAAAGGAGGCAAAAATATACAATGGAGAAAAGGCAGCCTCTTCAATAAGTGGTGCTGGGAAAACTGGACAGCTACATGTAAAAGAATGAAATTAGACCACTTCCTAACACCATACACAAAAATAAATTCAAAATGGATTAAAGGCCTAAATGTAAGACCAGACACTATAAAACTCTTAGAGGAAAATATAGTCAGAACACTCTGACATAAATCCCTGCCATGTTTTAGAGCCAAGTAGAAGGGAGGGGGCCTGAGTGTCACAGTTGTATATGTTGGACCTCTTGGTTTGATCTTTCAGTTCTTATGTTACAGAACTCTAGCTCTGCTCTTAGAATTCCTAAGTCCAGAATTTCTGGTCCAGCTTGTCCACAGCATTTACCTTGGCCAGTTAGGGGTGAGTGT
Source organism: Neophocaena asiaeorientalis asiaeorientalis (assembly GCF_003031525.2). Lineage (NCBI taxonomy): Eukaryota > Metazoa > Chordata > Mammalia > Artiodactyla > Phocoenidae > Neophocaena > Neophocaena asiaeorientalis. Next base: position 2,805,190 of record NW_020174553.1, read on the forward strand.
TTGCCAGGCTTCACAGAGTTTAGGGTATATCTGCTTCCTTCATATACTTTTAAGCAACACTTCTGCTCTAAATTCTAACCTATAAAAGCCTGAAGACTTTCTGGGTTCCTGTGGCGCCAACTGGCTTGTATATTTACCTGTTCCTCACCATCAGCACCCTTGCAGGCTTAGATACTTCTCGTTTCTCTGCTTTTCAGTTTTCAAATTTTTGTTCCTATTTCTCGTCTACTCTTATCTTTTTTCCCTTTGTTCTCTTGAATTTAAGTTAATGCCGTGTGTGTGTGTGTGTGTGTGTGTGTGTGTGTGTGTTTGTGTGTGTGTGTGTGTGTTCGTGTTTCAAATTCCTTTAAATATTTTGACTGGGATATCAAGAGAAAGCAGAGGTAACTATGTTTTCAATCTACCTTGAAGTCCCAATCATGATGTCTTTATCCTTTTCCTTCTGCAATACTTTTTTTATAGGCTCTTTGTTGTCACTTTCTTCTTAGTTTCCCTCCTTCCATATTTTATAACTTGGTGGAACCAGGTGGGTTACACAGTCATCTCACTCTTCTCATCATTGTTCAGATCTCTAGCTTTATGGCAGGTTCATCTCCACAATTTGTGAATATGTCCCTGTTTCTATATTGCTTGCTTCTATGGAGTATATCTCTGCTCTGTTCTAGGTGGGTTTTCTTTTTGGTTTTTTTTCCTTTGTTCCTTCTGCCCCCACCATTAGCTTATTGTTCATTTAAACTGATAGCAGTGTCTGAAAAATTATATTATAGGCGTGCACTGTGTCTCCGCCCTTTTCTACCCAAGTACTGTGTCTATCAGGACTACTTGTCTCAGAAAATGCACCGCACCCAGAAATTGTCTTTTACTTTGTGGCTGATTGTTTTTCAGGAGTTTGCAGTATCTGGAATTAGACAGAGGTTACTTTGCTTTAGAGCACATCTCTCAATGGGTAGAGAGGGGTATTTGCAGTGTCCTGGTGGTTATAGGTCCTGGGACTCTGAGTAAATGGATGGATGGTGGTAGAGGGAGGAAGCTCATTCTTTGGAATTTTGTTCCATGAAGCCAAGGTAGAGTGTGTGTCAGAAAGTACAGCTCCACCAACTGTCTTTTACCTAGTGCTAATTCCTCCCAGATTCTAATTGTCTTTCAGTCTTTGTTTTCATTGTTATTGAGAATTCTCATCAAATTTTGTTTTCAACAGCTATTTAGTTAGAAATTAAAAGAGGATGAATGGGGATTGTCACCCAGATTCTCTCTAAGCCAGAATTCCTATCCTATTTGAAATTATACTTGTCATTAACTTTAAACTTTAAAAGCATCCTTTTAACCCAAAGTTCCCTAATATTCTTTCTAACATCAAGACTGAAAGGTGCATTTTAAAGACTAGTGCATATTTTCACTCTTTCCCCAGCCCACCTCTCATCCCTATAATCACTTCCTAGTTTCTGGTAATATAAGCTAGATTAGTGTAACTACATTGTTTTATATTATATGTTTCCTTTAATTATTTTGGACATTTGCATTCACCTTTATAAGCAAACATTTTAAAAATTCTGAGCTATGTTTCATGTGTTTTTTTTAATTTTATTTTATTTTTTGATTTTTCATGCTTATTTTTGTTGATTTTTATTTATTATTTTTTATAGAGCAGGTTCTTATTATTTATCTATTTTATACATATTAGTGTACATATGTCAATCCCAATCTCCCATTCATCCCACTCAGAGTACATGGATGGCTAGAGGCAGAGGCAGGAAGCTCATTCTTTGGAATGTTGTTCCATGAAGCCAAGGTAGAGTGTGTGTCAGGAACTACAGCTCTACCATCTTTTAGCTAGTGCTAATTCCTCCCAGATTCTCAATGTCTTTCAGTCTTTGCTTTCATTGTTATTGAGAATTTTCATCAAATTTATAGTTTCCTTTGCTGTGCAAAAGCTTTTAAGTTTCATTAGGTCTCATTTGTTTATTTTTGTTTTTGTTTCCATTACTCTAGGAGGTGGGTCAAAAAAGATCTTGCTGTGATTTATGCCAAAGAGGGTTCTTCCTATGTTTTCCTCTAAGACTCTTATGGTGTCCGGTCTCACATTTAGCTCTTTAATCCATTTTGAGTTTATTTTTGTGTATGGTGCTAGGAAGTGTGCTAATTTCATTCTTTTACATGTAGCTGCCCAGTTTTCCCAGCACCACTTATTGAAGAGACTGTCTTTTCTCCATTGTATATCCTTGCCTCCTTTGTCATAGATTAGTTGACCATAGGTGCATAGGTTTATCTTTGGGCTTTCTATCCTGATCCATTGATCTATATCTCTGTTGTTGTGCCAGTACCATAGCGTCTTGATTACTGTAGCTTTGTAGTATAGTCTGAAGTCAGGGAGCCTGATTCCTCCAGCTCCTTTTTTTTCCCCTCAAGATTTCCTTGGCTATTTGGGGTCTTTTGTGTCTCCATACAAATTTTAAGATTTTTTGTTCTAGTTCTGTAAAAAAATGCCATTGGTAATTTGATAGGGATTGCATTGAATCTGTAGATTGCTTTGGGTAGTATAGTCATTTTCACAATATTGATCCTTCCAATCCAAGAATATGGTATATCTCTCCATCTTTTTGTGTCATCTTTAATTCCTTTCATCAGTGTCTTATAGTTTTCTGCATACAGGTTTTTTGTCTCCTTAGGTAGGTTTATTCCTAGGTATTTTATTCTTTTTGTTGTAGTGGTGAATGGGATTGCTTCCTTAATTTCTCTTTCTGATCTTTCGTTGTTAGTGTATACGAATGAAAGACATTTCTGTGCATTAGTTTTGTATCCTGGAACTTTACCAAATTAATTGATTAGCTCTAGTAGTTTTCTGGTGGCATCTTGAGGATTATTTACATATAGTATCATGTCATCTGCAAACAGTGACAGTTACTTATTTTTGTCCAATTTGTATTTCTTTTATTTCTTTTTCTTCTCTGATTGCCATGGCTAGGACTTCCAGAACTATGTTGCATAATAGTGGTGAGAATGCACATCCTTGTCTTGTTTCTGATCTTAGAGGAAATGCTTTTAGTTTTTTACCATTGAGAATGATGTTTGCTGTGGGTTTGTCATTTATGGCTTTTATTATATTGAGGTAGGTTCCCTCTATGCCCACTATCTGGAGAGTTTTTATCATAAGTGGGTGTTGAATTTTGTCAAAAGCTTTTTTTGCATCTATTGAGATGATCATATGGTTTTTATTCTTCAGTTTGTTTATATGGTGTATCACGTTGATTGATTTGCATATATTGAAGAATACTTGCATCCCTGGGATAAATCCCACTTGATCATGGTGTATGATTCTTTTAATGCATTGTTGGATTCTGTTTACTGGTATTTTGTTGAGGATTTTTGCATCTATATTCATCAGTGATATTGGTCTGTAATTTTCTTTTTTTTGTAGTACCTTTGTCGGGTTTTGGTATCAAGGTGATGGTGGCCTTGTAGAATGAGTTTGGGAGTGTTCCTTCCTCTGCAGTTTTTTGGAAGAGTTTGAGAAGGATGGATGTTAGCTCTTCTCTAAATGTTTGATAGAATTCACCTGAGAAACCATCTGGTCCTGGACTTTGGTTTGTTGGAAGATTTTTAATCACAGTTTCAATTTATTACTTGTGATTGATCTGTTCATATTTTCTATTTCTTCCTGGTTCAGTCTTGGAAGGTTATACTCTTCTAAGCATTTGTCCATTTCTTTCAGGTTGTCCATTTTATTGGCATAGAGTTGCTTGTAGTAGTCTCTTAGGATGCTTTGTATTTCTGTGGCGTCTGTTGCAACTTCTCCTTTTTCATTACTGATTTTATTGATTTGAGTCCTCTCCCTCTTTTTCTTGATGAGTCTGGCTAAAGGTTTATCAATTTTGTTTATCTTCTCAGAGAACCAGCTTTTCGTTTTATTGAGCTTTGCTATTGTTTTCTTTGTTTCTATTTCATTTATTTCTGCTGTGATCTTTATGATTTCTTTCCTTCTACTAACTGTGGGTTTTGTTTGTTCTTCTTTCTTTAGTTCCTTTAGATGTAAGGTTAATTGTTTATTTGAGATTTTTCTTGTTTCTTGAGGTAGGATTGTATTGCTATAAACTTCCCTCTTAGAACTGCTTTTGCTGCATCCCACAGGTTTTGAATCACCATGTTTTTGTTGTCATTTGTCTCTAGGTACTTTTTAATTTCCTTTTTGATTTCTTCAGTGATCTCTTGGTTATTTAGTAACGTATTGTTTAGCCTACATGTGTTTGTGTTTCTTTACGTTTTTTCCCCTGCAATTGATTTCTAATCTCATAGCATCATGGTCGGAAAAGATGCTTGATATGATTTCAATTTTCTTAAATTTACTGAGGCTTGATTTGTGACACAAGATGTGATCTATCCAGGAGAATGTTCCATGTGCACTTGAGAAGAAAGTGTAATCTGCTGTTTTGGGATGGAATGTCCTGTAAATACCAATTAAATCTATTTGGTCTATTGTGTCATTTAAAGCTTGCGTTTCATTATTAATTTTCTGTTTGGATGATCTGTCCATTGGTGTAAGTGAGGTGTTAAAGCCCCCACTATTATTGTGTTACTGTCGATTTCCTCTTTTAGAGCTGTTAGCATTTGCCTTATGTACAGAGGTGCTCCTAGGTTTGGTGCATATATATTTATAATTGTTGTATCTTCTTCTTGGATTGATCCCTTGATCATTATGTACTGTCCTGTAACATTCTTTATTTTAAAATCTATTTTATCTGATATAAGTAGATTTCCATTTGCTTGTAATATCTTTTTCTATCTCCTCAGTTTCAGTCTGTATGTGTCCCTAGGTCTGAATTGGGTGTCTTGTAGACAGCATATATGTGGGTCTTGTTTTTGTTTTTTTTTTTTTGCATTACATGGGCCTCTCACTGCTGTGGCCTCTCCCGTTGCGGAGCACAGGCTCCGGACGCGCAGGCTCAGTGGCCATGGCTCACGGGCCCAGCCGCTCTGTGGCATGTGGGATCTTCCCGGACCGGGGCACAAACCCATGTCCCCTGTATCGGCAGGTGGACTCTCAACCACTGCGCCACCAGGGAAGCCCAAGGGTCTTGTTTTTGTATCCATTCAGTGAGCCTGTTTCTTTTGGTTGGAGCATTTAATCCATTCACATTTAAGGTAATTATTGATATGTATGTTCCTGTTACCATTTTCTTATATGTTTTGGGTTTGTTTTTGTAGGTCCTTTTCTTCCCTTGTGTTTCCCCCTTAGAGAAGTCCCTTTAGCATTTGTTGTAGAGCTGGTTTGGTGATGCTGAATTCTGTTCGCTTTTGCTTGTCTGTAAAGCTTTTAGTTTCTCCATCAAATCTGAAAAAGATCCTTGCCTAATCTTGGTCGTAGTTTCTTCCCTTTCATCACTTTTAATATATTGTGCCACTCCCTTCTGACTTGTAGAGTTTCTGCTGAGAAATCCGCTGTTAACCTTATGGGAGTTCTCTTATAGGTTATTTGTCATTTTTCCCTTGTTGGCTTTTAATAATTTTTCTCAATTTGATTACTACGTGTCTCGGTGTTTTTCTCCTTGGGTTTATCCTGTATGGGACACTCTGTGCTTCCTGGACTTGGGTGGCTATATCCTTCCCCATGTTAGGGAAGTTTTCGACTATTATCTCTTCATTCATTTTCTTGGGTCCTTTCTCTCTCACTTCTCCTTATGGGACCCCTACAATGTGAATGTTGGTGCATTTAATGTTGTCCCAGAGGTCTCTTAGGCTGTCTTCATTTCTTTTCATTCTTTTTTCTTTATTATGTCCTGCGACAGTGATTTCTACCATTCTGTCTTCCAGGTCACTTATCCGTTCTTCTGCCTCAGTTATTCTGCTATTGATTCCTTCTAGTGTAGTTTTCATATCAGTTATTGTATTGTTCATCTCTGTTTGTTTGTTCTTTAATTCTTCTAGTTCTTTGTTAAACATTTCTTGCATCTTCTTGATCTTTGCCTCCATTCTTTTTCCGAGATCCTGGATCATCTTCACTCTCATTATTCTGAATTCTGTTTCTGGAAGGTTGCTTATCTCCACTTCATTTAGTATTTTTTTCTGGGGTTTTGTCTTGTTCCTTCATCTGGTACTTAGCCCTCTGCCTTTTCATTTTGTCTGTCTTTCTGTGAGTGTGGTTTTTGTTCCACAGGCTGCAGGATTGTAGTTCTTCTTGCTTCTGCTGCCTGCACTTTGGTGGATGAAGCTATCTAAGAGGCTTGTGCAAGCTTCCTGATAGGAAGGACTGGTGGTGGGTAGAGCTGGGTGTTGCCCTGGTGGGCAGAGCTCAGTAAAAGTTTAATTCACTCGTCTGCTGATAGGTGGGGTTGAGTTCCCTTCCTGCTGGTTGTTTGGCCTGAGGCAAGACCCAGCACTGGAGCCTACAAGCTCTTTGGTGGGGCTAATGGTGGAGTCTGGGAGGGCTCACGCCAAGGAGTGCTTCCTAGAACTTCTGCCGCCAGTGTCCTTGTCCTCGCAGTGAGCCACAGCCACCCCCCCGCTTCTGCAGGAGACCTTCTAACACTAGTAGGTACATCTTATTCAGTCTCCTATGGGGTGACTGCTCCTTCCCCGGGTCCTGATGCACATATTACTTTGTGTTTGCCCTCCAAGAGTGGAGTCTCTGTTTCCCCTGTCTTGTCAAATCCTGCAATCAAATCCGCTAGACTTCAAAGTCTGATTCTCTGGGAATTCCTACTCCTGTTGCTGGACCCCCAGGTTGAGAAGCCTGACATGGGGCTCAGAACCTTCACTCCAGTGGGTGGACTTCTGTGGTATAATTGTTCTCCAGTTTGGGGGTCACCCAACGAGCGGTTATGGGATTGATATTATTGTGATTGCACCCCTCCTACCATCTCATTGTGGCTACTCCTTTGTCTTTGGGTGTGGGGTATCTTTTTTGGTGATTTGCAGTGTCTTCCTGTCAATGATTGTTGAGCAACTAGTTGTGATTCTGGTGCTCTCACAAGAGGGAATGAGCACATGTCCTTCTACTCTGCAATCTTGAACCATTCTGATTTTTCCTGTTTCATGTGTTTTAATGTTTACTTTCAATACTAGTTTTTACGTACAAGACTCCCATGCTTGATGCATTTAATTTGATTGGCTGTCATTTAGAGTACGCTATCCAGCAAAAAAAAATTGTTTTTGTTCTGTGTTTCCTTTCTTTTCTTTATAAAGGATTACTTGAGTCAAATATTTCTTAATTCTAGCTTTTCTGAGGACTTTATTCTGCTGTCTCAGCAGTGAGTGATACATTGACTCTTCATATAAAATTCTTTTCTTTTTTCCATCAAACCTCCTTCCACCAGAATCAAAAGATGTTGCAACCTTGTCTCCTGGCATCTCAAGTAGCAGAGGAAAATGTTTGCCAATCTGATTTTGTTGCTTTGTTTATAATCTCTTGTTGGTTTGTTTGCTTGCATGTGTGCTTGTTGGATTTCTTTTTCCTTTTCTTTCTAATTCCAAAATTCTTCCACTGCGCATTTTGCATGGATCTCTTTCAATACATTTACCTGAACCGTGGTTGGCTATTCATGTCTGCATATTTGGGTCTCCTGTTTTAAAACTTTTTCTTCAGTTACATCTTTGTTACTTCCTCTCTGTTCTTTTTTCTGGTTTCTTATTTTAGAGCATCTCCAAGGCTAAAATTAAAATCTCTGTTCTCACCTCTCTGCTTTCCATGTCTATCATTTTCTTTTACTATTTTCAGATCTTTTTCTCCTTCTTCTGTGTTCTGGGAAGGCTTCATAAGTTTGTTCCATATCCTGCCATTTCAGTTTTCCTCTTTGCTTCCTGCATTGGCTTTCATTTGTTATTGCTTTTTTATTTTGACTTCATCTCCCCCAGCCCTCTATTCTCCTCAGGTTGTTGTATGTGCATTTCATTCTGTAGACATTTTGTAGTCAGGGTGCTAGAGACTGACTAGCTGTTCACGTAATCTGCTTCTCCTTTCTCCTGCGCACCCACTAGACAACAATTTCTCAGCCCCTCTTGAAGTTATGTGAGCATAATTTACTAATGGAGTATATGAAGAACAGATACAAATCACTTCCACACCTGGCCCATAAAAATCTCCTATGTATGGTCTCCCATGCTATTTCCCATTCCATGGCAATCTTAAAAGCCATGTGTTGAAGATGGTGAAGCCACATGGTAGAAAGAGCCTAGTTCCCTGAATTGCCAATTGGAGGAGAGCTGTCTGCTAATCAGGAACATCTGTTTTGGATTTCACATACCAGAGCAATAAAGTTTTATTTCTTATTCCACTGAAATGTGGGGCTTCATTTGTCATAGCAGTAAGTATCATCTTAACTAATATTCATAGCCTGTTTTGTCATTATGCATGAGTTTTCTTTTTTCTTTTTTGCCACTTTTGTAAAAGTCATATCTTTGACATCCCTTTGAGAATGACCAGCTTTCCCTAATTTTCTATCATCTGAGTCTTAATGTGCTGTTCTCTTTCCCTCGTGTTGTCATGTCTATAAATTCCATGTTAATTTTTGTCTCTTTATTCATTCTTTAAATGTAATGATTTTTGCCAAATGGAGATTGTCAGCAGACAGTCTCTGTGATTTTTACACAGCTCTGCTAACTTTACACTTACTTTTATGGAGGAATCTCTTTCTAGGATCTTTACCTATTGGAAGGTTTTCAGTATCTGATTAGCATCCATATAGAGCTGCTTGATGCATCAAGGTACAATTCTATACTACTTCCATGATTTGGTCCTTAAATCTGTGAACCAAAAAAGTGCAGTGAAAATCACAGTCTCCCAGCATGCATAGCTGCCAGGGTTTTCTTGTTTCTGGTCCAGCTCCAATGCTTTACCTTCCGGGCAGAAGAACTAGGGACTCGTCTACTCCCTCCACACACATGTGTTTTTTCTTGTCTTGTTTCATGTTTAAGTTAGCAGTTCTATATTGTATGTGGTATAGAGACTGGTACTCAGATCATCCCACAAACTTTTTTTTTTAGGAGGGGACAGATGCACAATTACTTTTTGATAAGAACATAGGCCTTCAGTTTTCTTAAAATACAGATTTCTAGGCCCCTGCTATGGAAATTCTGATTTAGTAAATCTAGGGTTAAGCCCAGTAACCTGTATTTTTAAAACCCCTTAGGTGATTTTGACATGTAGCTAAGAACATGATCTGGAAGGAAATTAACACTATAGTAGATAATTTTAAAAATCAATTTTCTCGCAACCTAAGTTTCCGTTAACAGATAAGTGGTGTTTATATAAAATAAAATATTATTCAGCTTTAATAATACATGCTACAACATGGATGAACCTTGAGGATATTATACTAGTAAAATAAACCAGTCAGAAAAAGGACAAATACCATGTTATTTTGCATATATGAGATGCATAGAGTAATCAAAATCATGGAGACAGAAAGCAGAATTGTGTTTGCAAGGGGCTGAAGGCAAGGAGAAATGGAGTTGTTATTTAATGAGTGCAAAATTTTAGTTTTGGAAGATGAAAAATGTTCTGGAGACGGCTGATGGTGATGATTGCACAATGTAGATGTAGTTCATACCATTGAAATGTGCACTTGAAATGACTCAACTGGCAACTTTTGTGTTATGTAGTTTTTACCACATTGAAAAAAATAAAATAAATAAAAATAATTAAATGATCTCCTTACTATACCCCTTGAATTTTTATATCATTAGAATCATAGACTTTGAGATCTAGAAAGATATTAGAGATGAGAGGCCCCGAGAGATGGGGAGATTTACATAAGACCAACAAGTAAGTGAGAAACAGAGAACTACAAGCTATAATTCTTGGTCGTATTTACCAGAATACCATATTTTAAGTATTGAGCTTTTCTTTTTTCCTGATTGCTGGTATGAAAGGTTTGTTCTAGAAACTTTATTGCTACTTCCATCAGTCTCCTTCTTGAGACAGGGAAGTACCTTGAGTTGGAAGAAGTATGGCTGTCCTTATTTCTAGTTAAGTCAGTAAAGGTCTTGGGCTATTGGAAGCAATTAGGATTTTTAGGAACAGGTATATCTGGGAGCTCAGGAGTTGATATCATGGTTGGGTCTCCAGCATGGAGAGCCATGGGCTCTGGAGTGGGGAGTGGAAAGGAATTAAAGAAAAACTTGTCCTTGTGTCTTCCTGGCTTTGAAGCTTCCAAGGGAACTTGGATGGACCCCCTGGGGTGTTTTATGACTAGTTAAATTGTACTAATGCAAAGAAGAGGAATGGCCAACATTACAGATGACTATCTGGAAAAGACTTTTCCCAGACTAAAGAAGTGGAACAACTCACCGATAGAGAATTTAATGAATTACAGTTTGGAGGAAGCCAAACAAAGATGAGTTTACATGAATTTGCCACACACAAAATATACAGGGGATAGTGACTAAGCCTTGTGTAAGGGAATTGACTGGGTTGTATGTGCACCACAACTCTGGAAAAAGACTGCTAACATTCCTTAAGCCACACTGGAATTCAAGACCAAAATACTTAACTCCTCCAATGGTTGAGTCTAAATTGTGCAACCACTATGCTGCCAGAGTTTCCTCTGGTTATGACTTGTTACAGATGCAAGTGCCACATGTCACTGAGAAATCCTAACAGCTTGGTCATGTCAACTGAGGAAATAGGGATTCAAAGAATTTGCTCTTTACAGCATTTTTCAGAACAAACCACTTTGTGGTCAGCGAAGGGATTACATCTGGGGCGTCCGAAAATAAAGTCATTTCAAAAGCAGGATGAAATGGAAGGACTTAAAATAGCATGTGTAGGGATAGGTTATTTTATTCCCAAGAAGGCATGACAGTTTTGGACACTTAGTTAGCACAGCAGGTGACAACAATGAAACCTAAGAAACCTGATCACTTTAACATGATCTTCTGCAAGGGTCTTAAAACTGCCATCTGATTAATTCACATTCCAGTGAATTTTTCTTTTCTTGATGTCTGCAGTATTATTGAACCCAAGTTCATGTGCCCCAGCAAACCAAAATGATGGAGTTTGGAGCAGAGAAAGGTTTATTGCAAGGGCCAAGCAAAGAGAATGGGCAGCTCTTGCTCAAAAGATTTGAATTCCCCTGTGGTTTTCAGGGAAGAGTTTTTAAAGGCAAAATTTGGGGTGAGCATTGCAGGGTGTGTGACTTTCTTCTGATTGGTTGGTGGGGAGGTAACAAGGTGACTGCCAGGAGTCTTAGTCTTCAGGCTTCTTGTTCCAGCCAGTCTGGGATCCACGTACTTGTGCTTGGCCTGAAGTTACCAACCTCTACCTGGGTGGGGGGTCTTAGTTCTTACAGAAGAACTCAGAGATATGCATCAGATTGTTATGTATATGCCATGAGGAGGAGCTAGGACTCTGCTTTATGCCTGCACTATTGTTTCTTGACTGCTTTTCCTTTGTTTCTGCATTCCCTCACTCCCCTAATTAGTAACTGTTTGAATCTGCCCTTTGGAGGGAAGGTCTAGGAGGCTAAAGCCTTTTCCCTACAAACAAGAAGCAGGAGACACAGAAAGGATTTTCTACCCCAAGAGGGCCCCGCAGGGTCCTGCTTGGTTTCAACAGTACTGTTTGTTATAGGTGGAAAAGGGTTAGACAGTGTTGTGAGTTGAGACCTCTTTCTCTTGGTTTGAAAAATCAAATGAGACAAATATAATATTATTGTTTTCAAAGCAGTAGGATTTCTTTTTCTGTTTAGAGGCTGATGGGAATGTTTCCTTCAACTTTGTATGTAAGAAACAAGAACCTACTTTTCTGTTTCATTTCGGACCTTCCTGGCAAAGACTTACTGCTGACACGGGTCTGGAACAGGCTGGTATTTTCCTCCTGGGTTATACTTTAGCAGAGTTGTATTATGAATTCAGCTGCCACATGCATAATCATCCTACTTTGCAACCAGGCAAGGTAAAGATGGACTGCTTATATCTGTGCTAGATTTTCTGGAAACAGGAAGAAAAATGTTTTCTAGAACAGTAACAAGGAAAAACAGTAAGAATGTGTCTGTCAGGGACTGAGGATTTCTTTGTAATTAATGATAGTGTTTGTATGAAGTGATTTGATACTGCATCCTATAATCTGTTGAATCCATTTTGCCTCCTTGGCTGAGCACAATCATTTCTAGAAACTAGAGTTTAGCTTCATTTATTTTCTTCATTGTTTTACTGTTATCCTCTTATTTTACCTTTATTACTTGTTTCCTTCTGTTTAGTTTGGGTTTAATTTGCTTATTAAAATGAAAATTTAGATCACTGATTTGAGAATGTCTTTTCTATATAAATCATGTAATACTATACATTTTCCTCTAAGCATTGCTTTAGCTGCTCTCTACCATTCAGTATGTTGTATTTTAATTTTCATTAAGTTAAAAATGTTTGAAAATATTCCATGAGATATCTTCTTTGACTCCTGGGTTATCTAGAAGCATGTTTTAAAATTTTTCCAAATCTTTGGGGGATTTTTCAAACATCTTTCTATTTTTAATTTCTAGTTTAATTATCTTGTGGTCACAAAACATACTTTATAAGAATTCTACTTTATAAAAATTTATTGAGTCTTTTTTATGTCCCAGAATATACTCTATTTTGTAAATGTTTTGTGTGCATTTGGAAGAAAAAAAATGTGTATTCTACTGTTGTTGGGGAGAATATTCTATAAATATCAGTTAGGTCAAGTTAGTTGATAGTGTTGTTCATGTTTTCTATATCCTATTGATTTTTTTGTCTAATTTCTCTATGTTATTGCAAGAAAGTTTTTGAAACCTTTCAGCTGTAATTTAGGATTGTCTATTTCTCTTTTCAATTTTATCAATATTTGGTTCATGTATTTTAAAGTTCAAAATGTATTTGTATACATATTAGGTGTACAAACATTTAGAATTATTACATCCTTTAGATGAATTGATCCCACATTAATTATGAAGTGTCCCCTTTTACTCCTGTTAACATTTCTTATTCTAAAAATCTGCTTCATCTGAAATTAATATATCCATTCCAACTTTATTATGCTTAGTATTTGCATAGTATATTTTATTCCATTCTTTTATTTTTAACTTATTTGTGTCTTCAAATTTTAAGTGGCTTTCTTGTAGACAGAATAAAATTGGGTAGTTCTTTTAAGTTCAGTTTGATGATCTCTGACTTTTAAATGGAACATTTAGCCATTTGCATAGCTTTTTTTCTTATTTTTTATTTTCTATTTGTCCTATCTATTCCTTGATACTTTATTCCTATTTTCTGCCTTCATTTAAATTAAGTACTTTTATGATTCATTTTATCCTCTTTATTGGCTTTTATTTTTCTCAGCAGTTGCTTTAAGGTTTAGAGTACACACCTTTAACTTATCATAGTCTACTTGCAAATAATAACGTTACACCACTACATACAGTGTAAGAATCTTACTGTAGTATACTTTCATTTTCTTCCTCCTGACCTTTTTACTATTGCAGTGATCGATGCTTCTACATGCTCTAAATCCCCAAATACATTATTATTTTTGCTTTGAATAATTATCTTTTAAAGATATTTATAAATGAGAAAAACAATTTTTAAAAGGATTTTACATTTACCCGTATGTTTGCCATTTTCAGCATTCTTTGTTCTTTTCTGTAGATTTTAGTTTCCACCTGTTACCATTTTCCTCTGCTCAGGCACTTCCTTTAATATTGGTTTTCGTGCATGTTTGATGGCAATGAATTTTCTCAGCTTTCTTTCTTTCTTTTTTTCTTTCCTTTTCATCTGAAAAACAACCCTTTTTTATGTGTTCATTTTTGCCAGATGTTTTTGCTCTTTATAGAATTATTAAGTTCTTAAAAGATGTTATACCATTGTGTTCTGGCTTCTGTACTTCTTGACAAAAATTCTGCTATAATCATATCTTTGTTTGGAAAAATATATTTTCTCCAACATGGCTGATTTTAAGATTTTTTTTCCTTTATCACTGGTTTTCAGTAATTTTGTATGATGTGCAGTTGTGTGAATTTCTTTTTCTTTCTTTTGCTTTGGATTTGTTAAACTTCTTGGATATCTGGGTTAATTGGTTTTATCAAATTTGGAAAAACGTCAGCCATTATTTCTTTACTAGTTATCCATTTTATACATATTAGTGTATATATGTCAATCCCAATCTCCCAATCCATCACACCGTTATTTCTTTAAATATTTTCTCCCTTCCCCCTACATTCCCATATCTGTGATTCCAACTGTACATACTCTAGACCACTTGTTATTGTTTCACAGGTCACTAATGCTCTATTTTTTTTTTTTTTTTTTGGTGGGGGAAGTGTCTTTTTTAGTCTTTTTACCTCTCTTGCTTCCTTTTGAATCGTTTTTATTCCTATGTTTTGGATTCACTGATCTTTTGTATAATCTATTGTTAATCACATACAATATAATTTTTTCAATTTCAGATATTGCTATTTTCATCTCATGAACTTCTGTTTGGGTCTTTTTTATATCTTCCATTTTTCTCTTCATCATTTTAATGTGTTTTTCTAATCCTTGAATTTATGAAGCATTTATAATATTCATAATAGCTGTTCTAAAGTCTTTGTAGTTTCATTACTTCTGTCATATATGGATCTGTTTTTGTTGATTGATTTTTCTCTTGATTATGGGGCAAATATTTTCCTGATTCTTACATGCTGGTAATTTTTCACTGGATGTTGAATATCATTGTTACATCTTATTTTGTTTTGTTTTTTAATTTCTTTAAAGAGTGTTGATTTTGTTCTGATGTACAGTTAAGTTACTTGGAACTAGTTTGATCCTTCTGAGGCTTTCCTGAATCCAGAGAAGCCTTTTGTCTCAAGCTAACTTAGCCCCACTACTAAGGCAATACCCTTCTGGCCATTCTACTCATTTTCCTGTATATTATAAAATCTCTGTACTCTGGCTGGGGGGAACATGAACTATTCCCAGCCCTATTTGAGCTCTACAACTTGTTCACCTTCTGCTCTTCAGTGGTTCTTTCCCTGGCTTTGGGTAGTTTCTTCTTTTGCATTCCAGAACTGTGCTCAGTCATAGACTCAGTGGTATTTTTCCATAGCTCTTTGGAGCTTTCTCTCTGTGCAGCTTTATCCTCTCCAGTACTCCTTTCTACAAATTCTAGCTATCTTGAGCTTCTTGACCACTAATCTCAAATTTAGGAAGACTGCCAGGTTCTGTTTGGATTTCCCCACTCTGTACTTCAACCTGGAAACTTCTAGGCTGTAAGTTGGAGCACTTGTAGGGTTTTTCTCATGTGTTTCCCTTCTCTCAGGGATCATAGTTCTGTGAGGTTTATTATCCAATGTTTTAAAACCACTGCTTCCTATGTAGCTGTCTCATGGCTAGCAATGGGAGTCTCCAGCTGGAGACAGTCATGTCATTCCTCAACTGTTATATCTCATTTGATTTTTTATATTCAGGAGCCAGTATAGAGTAACAAGAAAGAATCAGGCCATGGAAACAGACAATCCAGGCCTCAGCCATAGCTCTATTTAAGTATGAATTAATTTAATTATTCAATTTATTCATGGCTGTATTCTTTGATTTTTATAATATTTAGTGAATATTACTTTGTCTAGGCATTGTGCTATATTCCAGCTTTAGTTCATCATCTATAAAATAGGGAGAAATAACACCTACCTCATTGTGGTAGATTGCAAAAGTGGCCACAAATTATTCCAAGTTTTCTTTCTGATCTTGCATTATGACCTTGCAGCTTCTCCTATCAATTTCCTTTACTCATTAAATCTGGGCTGGCCTGTGACTTGCTTGGGTCTGTATACTGTGGTGGAATTGATGTATGTGATTTCTGAGCCTCGACCTGAGGAGACTTTGCAGGTTTCCTCTCTCTGTCTTAAAACCTTGTGCCTGCCAAGTGATTAGGTCTGAGCTGGCATGCCAAAGAATGATGAAGTGGAAAGATGCATTGGTTATCCTAGCTATGCTAGTTAAGTTATTGTAAACCAGTCAGCCCCAGCCTACCCCCTAGTCTATTATTATCAGGCCCTGTACTATACTCCAGCCTCAGTTTATCAGTTTAAGTGAGCCCAGCTAAGAACTATTGAGCAGTATTATGTGGTATCTGTGAACATATTAGTTAGTTGATGGGTTTGACCGACTGAATGGAAGATAAATAAGTTACATAGTCGTACATAGGTTTTTTTTTTTTTTTTTTTTTGCGGTACGCGGGCCTCTCACTGTTGTGGCCTCTCCCGTTGCGGAGCACAGGCTCCGGACGCGCAGGCTCAGCGGCCATGGCTCACGGGCCCAGCCGCTCCGTGGCATGTGGGATCTTCCCGGACCGGGGCACGAACCCGCGTCCCCTGCATCGGCAGGCGGACCCCCAACCACTGCGCCACCAGGGAAGCCCTGTACATAGGTATTTTTGAGTAAATAAGTTTTAAATTTCAGCTTAGAAGTCATTTCCTCTGGGAAATTTTGCTGACATCTCTGACTAAATTATATTTCCCAACTATATTCTCTTAGTGCATGCTATATTTATTCTTTATGAGTCAACAATTGAATAACTCATTAATATCCAACTCCTCTATTCCACAGTAAACTCTGCTTCAACATTTATGCTTGACATTTAATGCAGTGCCTGACACTTAGTAGATATTTGGTAAATATTGTTTAGATGTGTGAGTAAGAGGTAAAGTAGGTTAAGGACTGAGAAATGTCACCTGGATTTAATAACAAAGAAGTCATTAACACACACGTTGACAGCAATTTCAGTGGATTGATGGGAAAAGACATGAGACCACAGGTGCATGAATATTGCAAAAAGCATTGAGAAAACAGAAAAGAAACCCAAGTCCAAGTTACTAACTTTATTTCAAAACGCAAATTCATTTTATGCTTGATTATGTTTTTCTTTTAAGTTACTAAAATTAAATCTAAAGTGTCAGGTAAAAATATTATTTTTATTAATTTAATCATTAACATGTCTCAGAATCAGCACACAGAGGATCTTAATAAGCAACAAATGCTCTTGTGATACTAACCTCTCTCAGTTTCACTTGCACACTTGTTTTGAATTCTCCAGAATTTGACAGTCAAGAGGACACAGCATAATAGAATAAGGCAACATGTTCAATTTGGTTACTATGGACTAATTGAAGAGGCTCCAGAGAAACGGTCCTTTGGATATTTGAATAAAAATCCCATTTAAAATCGATTGAAGATATACCTTTCAGGACCTGATATGTACATTTCCTTTACTTCTCTTGTGGCAGAAAGGATGCATCTTTGTGTGTTTACTCTCTGCCTTGGAAACTGATTTCATTGTTGTAAGTGTCAGTTTTCATCATCATGTAAAGTGAAACACCAGAATGGAATGACCTTTACTTTCAGTGACATAAATATTTCAAAAGAAACAGACCTTTTGAGTTCAGGAAAGGGTGTGTCAGATGAACAGGTGTCAGTGCAGGTTAATGTGTTGTCTTTCCCCACTGGCCCTCTGGACTGTAATTTGGCTTGGCGCACACATGTGTAGAAGATTGGCCATCTCCATCCTGACTCTCAGAACCATCTCCCTATTAGAAAGCCATCAGACAAATAATTCACTCTCAACCCCATCATCGGCCTCCTAGAGAAAGATTGGGTTGAGAGGCTGAGAAAATTAAAGCCAGGCTCTCGAGCAGGCAGTTGGCCTGGGCATATTTTTCCTGCTCTATTGTGCTTCCCATTAAGCAGCTCATGAGTCTTTGTCACAGATGAGTGACACTGAACTGAAAAGAGAATGATTCCTAATGAAGGGAAGTCCCAGAGACATTTTTGGAAAGGAAAATGTACCAAGCTAAACACAGGAGTACAATATATCTTCAGGTAACAAACATGGGCATGTGAGATGTTTATGAGCATGAAAGAGATTAATCAGAGTAATCTATAAGGGGCAGAGAATGGAGGTGTAAGCTTCTCCAGAAAAAAACGTGCCAAGTTTCTTTAAAACATTAGAAGTCTTGTAAAATGGACAGGCTGAAGTAGTTGTCCATTCATTCTCCTTGATTCTTTTTACATAACATTCACTTATTATTTATGACCGTGCTTAAAGAAGCCATCTGGTAAAGTTAATGGTAAACTACCTACTCCTCTGTTCCATGTTGAGAACTGAGACTTTTGTATCACCTTTTAGACGGTCCTTGGCTCGTGCATACATTCTGCAGGATACCTTGTTTACAAGGTCAGAATACAGCAGGCTGCAGTCCTGGAGTTACCTTGATTGGTACTTATTTGTGACTCCCTGCTCCTCTAGAAGTGAGCTGCCAGGCTCAGTAGAGAGTGACAGCACATCAGAAGCTCTGGTAACATCTCCAGCAGTAAATCTTGATCGCATTTATGCATCTTATATTGCCGTCATTACTATATTTCCAACGTGCCCTTTTCACATGGTCATTTTATCGCTCCCTTTGAGTTGCCAAAGTTCCCTGACTCCATCTCTCGCTGCCAAAGAAGGCATTAAACTCTTCAGCTGGTCTTATCATCTTCCCGAAAACAATAAAGGACCTTTTGTATGCCTTTAGTGAAATGTGTTCAATGTGCCAACAAGACTGGAGTTAGGCCTGTATTCCAGCGCAGGCTTGAGTCCAACCAGAAGGGTTTACGGCTTCCTCTATTCTCTTCTATCCCAGGCACAGCTTTGGAATTGACACCTCACTGAATATAGAGCATACATTTGGTGACTTTTCTTCTAGACACTAAATTCTTTTTAGGCTTATTTGTGTATACTTTCAAAATGTTAAATTATTACAAATTTGTTTTTGAAAAATGGCACAGAATTGAACAGTCATGAGAAGAAACGGTCACAAATTGAAGAAAAAAGTGTGACAAGTGGGGCATCCTGGGATTTCATTCTAAGTCATTGCAATATTTAGAGGTCATTTCTGCAGATAAGGAGAAATGACCAGTTCCTTTAGAAGGCGTAGGATGGACCACATAGTAGTAAATACTTAAACAAAAAATCATTGGGAGCAAATTTCTATGTAATTTGAAATGATGTGCTCTGTTTATATCAAAGTTTGTGTGTAATTTACAGCACACGTATGTAAAAACATTGTCTTTTGAATATAGCGATTCTGTCTTCTCCTGGATTTGACTTTAGGAAATGCTTTCTCCCTAATTTAGTTTAGTTACTTGAATCACTATGATGATATCTGGAAGTTTAGTAAGTGTGGCAAGACTGATAATTTGGCCAAATCTGTTCTCCCCTTCTGTCATGAAAATGGAGTTGTGATTGAGTCCAGGCCTCTTAGCTGGACTGCATTTCCCAGCCCCCCTGCAGTTAGATGGCCAAGTTCTTGTCAACAGAATGTGAGCAGAAGCGATGTGTCTGGGTCTGGAAATTAAAACATTGAACAAGCCTCCTCTAGACTCTTTCTGGATATGGTAGGTATCTAGCTTCTTTTGTGTTGTAGAAGATGGAGGAACAATAAGGTGGCAAGAGCCTGGGTCTTGAATGACTACACCCAGCAGATCTGTCCTGTCCATCAGAACCGCTCATTACAGTTCTGTTACATGAGAAAGAAATTTCTATATTCTGTAAGCCACTGTGTGTTGGGTTCTCTTTGTTGGAGGAGCTCATCCTTTAATAAACACAGTTATAACCCCATTTAATTGGGAAATGATGTGTGCTGCTTATGTCCAGGTTTATGTGTGGTTTTAAAACTTAAGAAACAAATAGACTTTGAAAATGTTTCTGACATATATACGCTATGGATACTATGTCTAAATAGACAACTAATGACAACCTACTGTACAGCACAGGGAACTCTACTCAGTGTTCTGCTATGACTTAAATGGGAAGAAAATCCACAAAAGAGGGGATTTAGGTATACGTATAGCTGAGTCACTTTGCTGTACACTAGAAACTAATACAACATTGTAAAGCAACTATACTTAAATTAAAAAATAATAATAAAATTTAAAAATCTCAAAAAAATGTTTCTTCTCTAATTGGAGATACAAACACCACTGTACATTTTTCATAATTTAGTTTTTCGTACATATATAATAAAAAGTTTTCTCCTTTATTATCCAGTGTTGATGAGAGTGTGAGGAATCTTGGACTTTTATACGGCGTGGGGTGTAATTATTACAGTCTTTTTGAAGCTCTTTGGTGGTTGTCCATCAGAAACAAAACCTGAATCACCTTCGGGTTTTACTTCTTGAAACCTGCCTTCCAGAAAGTTTGCATATGTGAAAAGACAAGAATTGCAGAGATTTTTTTGTAACAGGAAGAACTGTAGACAACCCAAGCATCTAACGATACAGAAATGATTACATGGATTATGGGGAAATCCATGCTATGAGATCCTCATTAAGAAAGATGAGACATGGTCACATATTCGGACATGGAAAGATGACTAGGAAGTAGTAAAATAAATGCATCAGTGTGCATGTTATGACACTACTTAAGGAAAAATGCCTATGGGTGTGTGTGTATATGTGTGTTTCTGAGAGTGTATATGATCAGAGGAAGAAATCGAGGCTGCGATAATATGCTTTTGTGCTCCTTCGTTTTCTGCAGTATGTAACATATAATGGAAGCCAGATGTTGACCCAGATATAAGGCGCTTCATCCATCCCATCATCCAAAGTGTGAAAAGCTGCATTCGCCTGAATCAATACATTTGTGACCTGACCTGGAAAAGCATAGGACGATAGTGCATCAAAGTTCCTTCCATCAAGGTGAAGGGGATTTGTGGCATAGATTGGAACACAAAGGGGGACTATATCACTTTTCCATTCTATATCCTTCTCTGTCCTTTGACTTTTATTAAAGTATGTCCCATGGCTCCCCAACTCAAATACAGCGTAGTATTTAGAACCACAAAATATTTAAAGTGTTTGGTGAAAATGTATGCACCGTAGGAACTTTTTAAGAGTGTCAGATACTGATGCTGTGATGGAATTTAAGATCTCAAAACCACGGGCTTCAAAGAAATTAGACTTGATCTAAGCCTCCGGATCAGAAATAAAATAAAAATGGAAAATATGACTTATACTGGAACTCTTCAAGCAACTTTTGGCTTCTTCTGTGAGAACACTACAGCTTCCCTGTTGGTAAACTTGGGAATAGTGGAGAAAGTCTCGTGAGCTGGGAGCTTCTAGGCTGAATGTTTAACTGCAGCTGGGAGATAGCTGTTCCAAAGAGAGTTGAAGACAACACCAGGTTAACAAGCAGACAAGACTGTTAAATGTGGCTTTTAAAAAGCCAGGCCCTTTGCAAAAAGGGAGTTGGATACACATCCCATCCCTTGTTAAGTTTTCAAAGAAGAGACAAATGCGTATTATTATTTTTGTAAAATTTTATTGAAGTATAGTTGCTTTACAATGTTATGTTAATTTCTGCTGTCCAGCAAAGTGAATAAATGAGTATGCTTTAGGATTAATAATAATGCTTTGAAGCTTCCTTTTCAGAAACAAAAATTAAAGGGAACAACACCTTGAACTATTATTTTAACTGCTTAGTGATGTATCTAATATACATTATATATAGATATATAATGTATATATATCACATCATATATATATATATTTTTTTTTTAAACTGAACTTTGTGGTGGTTTTAAACATTTTATTCAGGGCCAACTATAATATGAACATGGAATAGGTCTCAACTTCTGAGACAGTAGGATTTTCAGAAGTTTAGAAATTCAAACTCATATAAAATCAAATATTATTTTAAATGCTCTTAACCGCTAAGGAAAATAAAACCATACCCAAACCTTCCTTTTCTCATCTAGTAATATTATGGGTGGGTATGTTAAAATCATTTAAATAAGTTAAAAGGAAGCTCACATCCAAAGGTTATTTCCACAGGCTACTCTGGAAAATACCAGTGCTTGGCATGCGTGGTTCTAGACTGTTCTGCCACAGCGTTCAGTAGAGTAGTGACAATCAACCTCCAGTTTGGATTGTCCTAGTATGAAAGTAGAATATATTCTCGGGAAAAGCAAGCATGCTATCAGGTGTTCATTCAACACATATTCATGAGTCCCCATATGGGTTTAGGGAAAGAAAGTTTAACTACGCTGTAGGTTTCCCCCAAAGGGAAAGAGAGTATTAATCAAATACTTATAAGGTGAAAGCACTATAAATAATGCTATTAAAATTCTTTGGGATCTTAAGTAAGGGTAGAAAACCCCCTCTAAGCTGTTAATGGTTTCACAGAGGAGGTGACATTTAAAAGAGCCTTTCAGGATACCTAGGATTATCACCAAATACAGAAAGAGACAGGTGAAGTAGAGGCATGGGCGTATAGCACGTCTTAAATACAGACTATATGTAAGAACGTGAAACTATAACAGGGTAGCATTTTGAAAAATTAGATTGTTACATTCAAAATAGGATTTTGCCAACAGGCAATAGTTTGAGAGAATAAGGACTTTAAAAATTATTTTAGTTCTTATTTAACATTAAAGATTGAGCCTGATGGCTACCGTAGCTGCTTTTCTGATTGTATAGAATAGGTAACTTTGATCATTGTTTCAGCTTAGCCATGAGAATGGAGTTTGGAAGATGAAAGATATGGCCTGGAGGAAAGTAAAAGGTATCTTAATTTTTGGGATTACTGGGAGGCACTGTGAGAGTCGGAGGACTGAGAACAAAGATAAAGGTTGGAAGATACTAGGGTCCCTCCACCATGCTCCCCAGTACACACTCAAGGCTGAGCTGGTGGGGAGAGAATGCTTTTGAAATACTGGAGAAGATATGGAACTCCAAGAACCAGGGAGCTTTGGTTCTGTTCCAGAAGGAAAGAACTTGTAGGCTGCCTCCAAGTCAGTTGAGGGACATTTCCATATTACAAATAAACATGGTAGCAGAGGGTGATTAAGCAGAAGGGGACTGTATTATTCTTTATAGAACATTCTTGATTCCTGTGTAATGTGGATGGAGGAAGCTGTTGTGGTGGGAATGAGGAACTCTACAGCAAATGCACTGGGTTGTGCCATCTGGTAAGGGACCAAGTGACTAATGTAGTCAGACCTCAGTGTACGGTCAGGGTCCAAAGAGTGGTCAGAGCTAAGAGGAGCCTGAGTTGTCCAAGAAACTTTATAAAGTCAGCAGAGACCAGGCCGACAGATCATTGGCAAGAACACTCTAGGGATCTAAGGACCACCTTTCCCAACTCCTGAAAAGCACTGAGAAAGACACCAACATCCAGTGCCAACCCCTTTTTCCCTTGCCATTAGTGAGGTTGAAAAAGCCGGATAATCACTTTCGATTCGTCGCTTACCGACTGGGGTGAATATTTGACCGAGTATTGATCGATGAGCTATAAGTGGAATTTGCTGGGGATGGCTTTTGTATAATGATTTTTTATCTGGATAAGATAGGGATATGGCCGGGAACACGCTCCTGAAGCTTCCTTTCTTTGTCCACGAAGCTAGAAATCTGAGGAAAATGCCACTATGCTAAGCGTGTGGAGTGAAAACCAGAAAGAGCTTCTCATCCGTGTTAGCACAGAACAGATAAACTAACAATAGCACTTACTTATCTTTGGATTTTTTTTGTCATGGAAAAACAAACTCCTATATATTTAGGCCACAGTTAATCATCTGATCTATAATTTTCAGCCTTTTCATCAAAAGTTTATCTAAAATTTTACTGTCTGATAGTCATGTAAGTTTATTGAGAGTCTATCTAATGAATGGTGAGCAAGGTCCTACCCTAATCTCATATATATAGATGTCTAGAAGACAGATGTCTCTGCTGGAGTCATCTAAGCCAAGACTCGGTTATCTAAGAGTGATTGAAGCAAGCTGAAGATTTCAACTTTTTTTCTCTCCAAAATAAATCATATTTCCCACTACTCTACAAATTGTAATATGGGTAAATTGCTCGCCCTATCACACAATGTTTAGAAATTATGAGATTCAGTGAGCTGGAAAAATATTTCTTTTAGTGTCAGGAGTTGAACTGGAGGAGAATGAGATAGGAAGGTTAAGTGGCAGCCAGATTGTGAAGAAACTTGTATGCTGCAATTTAAACACGGATTTTGAAAAGAATATATATATAAAACTGAATAACTTTGCTGTACACCTGAAACTGACACATTGTAAATAACTGTATTTCCATAAAAATTTTTGAAAAATGATTTAAAATTAAAATTTTAAAAATGGACTCTGACTTGTAGGTCATTGGGACTCATGGAAAAGTTTAAAATAGGAGATTAATACCAAATGAGTATTTTAGGAGGATTGTTTTGGTAACGATGTAGAAGGAAGATTGGAGGGGACATAGAACAGGGACAATGAGAATTATAAAGAAGATAATGTAGTTACATGTTAACTTCATACCTGGAATATGGTTATTGATACTTGTTGAAAGAATTTAACCTTTAGTTCTGGATTTGCCTAAAATTGTCAACATATTAAATATCAGATATAGATGACAAAAACTCGAGATTTAAGTCTTTGTTTAAAATTATTTTAATATAATCAAAATATTTGCTAATAACACTTCTTTTTCATGACTAAATAAAAGCAAACAACTGTTAGATTTTTTAATTGCATTTTATGTGAACTTGCATGTATTAGCTTCATCTCAGCAGGTGCACAAGAACTGTTTAGTGACTGACAGGCTGAATTGAATTCAACAACTCTTTACTGTATTCATTGCATTTTCAAACAGTTTTTCTAACATCTTGCCTATGGATTTGGCCACTGTAACACCCAGCTTTTCTGAGGCAAATACAGTTTCCAATTTTGTGTCCTAATCTCATAAACATACTTTTCCTTGTCAAATCACAGGTTTCAATCTTTGTTTCAGAAATGTTAGTCCGTATTCTTATACTTTAATAAACCTAAGAAATGTCACAAATGATCACATTGCTTATAGTTTCTTTGCCTTTTTGCTATAGGAACAAATGAAACAAAATGACCCCCAATTCTCAATGTCTCAGTTATGTATACAGAAATGAATATCCTAAAACAATCCTCTGAGTCCTTTTAACCTGTAAGCTTCTATTTTCAAGCAGTAACCACCTTCAGTGTGAGACAAGTGCCCCCTTGCCTGTTGTTTAGATCTCCTCTAACTGCCAAGATTAAACATTTAACTACCTGTAGTTTATAAAAAATTTATCAAACCATTGCCTAAGGCCTGTGTTTGTTGTTGCGCTTTTATTTATTTATTTTTCTAAAGGACAAGACCCATGAGGATTCATTCACAGAGGTGGTAAGACTGTTGGTGACTGCTTGTTCCCATGGTGGAGTGAGCTGCATGTGAAGGAAGCAGGGGAGAGAGGAAGCAGCGTGGCTGTAAACATATCTGCATCTATAGTTGTGTTATAGTGTAAAATAGAGCTGCCATACGATCCAGCAATCCCACTCGTGGGCATATATCCGGAGAAAAACATGGTTCAAAAGGATACATGCACCCCAGTGTTCATTGCAGCACTGTTTACAATAGCCAAGACACGGAAGCAACCTCAATGATCATCAGCAGAAGAATGGATAAAGAAGATGTGGTAGATATACACAATGGAATATTAGCCATTAAAAAGAATGAAATAATGCCATTTGCAGCAAAATGGATGGACCTGGAGATTATCACACTAAGTAAGTGGGACAGAGAAAGACAAATACCATATGATATCGCTTATATGTGGAATCTAAAAAAAATGTTGCAAATAAACTTATTTACAAAACAGAAACAGACTCACAGACTTAGAGAATGAACTTAATATTTACCGGTGGGGGAAGGGTAGATTGGGATTTGGGTATTGACATGCACACACTGCTATATTTAAAATGGATAAATAACAAGGACCTACTGTAAAAAAAATTTTTTTAATTAAAATAATAAAATTAAAAAAAATTTTTTTAAGTGTAAAAAAAACCCCCCAATAAACAGAAAACTCAACTAAATAGAGTTGGGAGACCAGAAGGGGGAGTTCTCATGCCCTGAGGTAATAGCAGAGCCCAACAGGAAGGACTCAGCCAATAGAATGCTACGGACTCATGTTTCCTACAGCCGTCCCAGCTTCCTTCCCCACCCCCACCAGCTATAAAAGCGTTCTCCTTCCCTTGCCGTGTGGGGACTTGCACGTAGCTCACCAGGGTTGCAGACCCCAAACTGCAATTCTCTGCTGATCCCAAACAAACTCATCTTCGCTGGAGAAATATCTGGTAGTCTATTTGTTTCAGGTCTACAAAGGATATTTCAACACACACTGTGGAAGGCAGGACCTGGTGCGGCTGATTTTAAGGAGCCCACATCTGACGTATAAAAAGACCATAAGGGCTTGTGGCAGACATGTCTTGATAGCAGAGACCATAGGATCAGCCCGTGGATCCCATTTTCTTCAACTTGGAGACATGGCCCACAAAAGGAAACATCCCATTTCAGTTGCCTTTGACAATATACACTCTTTGAAATTTGGCATACGTTTATGCAAACCAGCCTCATCAAAACTTTAGGTCCTAGGTGGAGCAGGAAAGTGAATAAATACATACCATGGGCCATCTCTGTGCTGTACTATGCAAGAGAGAAAGGGTTTGGAAAAGGGAATTCTCCAAAGAATGTTCAGGAAACTGAGTGGAATGGAAGGTGCACAGAGAGCTGAAGAATGCGACTTGTGTGGAAAGATGGATTATGGAGAATTTCAGTGGCTGCAAGGCTTATTGGCTGTGGTTGCACCAGAGAGTCAAGGAGGCACTAGGAGTGAAAATAATCTCTGGAATTAGTGGCATAAAGTGTGACTCTGTCAAAGCAAGTAGACATCGACTCATTTCCCCCCAAATCCAGTGTAAGTTAAAGGACAGCTGTCTCTATAGATTAAGGCATCTTAGATGGATTATTGGCTGCACAACGGCATGAGACGTTGACTTCGTGGCTCAGCTTTGACAGTGTGTGTGTGAGGGCGCCAGCCCCTGGGCATTGTCTGATGTGGTGGCATAATTGGGCTGGTCCACCACAGTCCTTCTGGAGAAGGTCCAGAACACATGGTACATGGTTTCCTGTGTTTGTACGACAGCATATTGGCCCAGGACAACAGACCTGCTCTGCTGAGGGGAGCTGTGTGGCGCGGTATGCAGTGCTTGGCTGGGCCCCTGGAACGTGGAGTACCAGCTCCGTACAGAGAAGCGGCAGGCCCAGCACCTCCTACCCGGGAATGAGCAGGTCCAGAGTGGGAGGGAAGGATGGCAGTAAAGAAGCCTGCAAACTTGGGTGAGGTTCGTAGCAGGTGTCGGAGAATAAAAGTCAGGGTTTTTCTCGGCATGGTTGGCTGTGTGGTCCAGATCCAAGTCCAGGTAAGAGTCATCTTTCTGACCTGTCTTTCTTTGCCTCGGTTTTCTCATCTGCCAAATGCAGACAGTAACTCCTGCCCGATAAATGTACTGTTACTGGGAGGATCGGATGTATAATATATGGGAAAGAAATAGATGTAATTTATTGAACACCTATAATGCACTACTAACTGGACCAGACACTGTTTATTACTTCATTTAACCCTTGCACGAACCCTCTAAGGCAAGTATTGTCATCTCCATTTTACAGATGTGGAAACAAGTTTGACAAGGTTAAAATTACTTGTTCATTCATTTGTGAGTTTAACACTTTGTATTGAACACGTAAGATGTGCCAAACATGGTAATAGACCCTGGGAATAGAGTGGTGGATCAGCTATACAAGGTCCCTGTGCCAATGGAGTTTATATTCCACGAGGGCCGATGGATAGTAAAAATAAATAAGTCAAACTTAATATTATTAATACAGAAAAATAAGACAAGGCTATATCAGATGGATTCTATTCGTTCTCTACTCCTTATATTATCTCTAAGCTTAAAGTTAGAGCTAAGGGGTTGATGAGACTCAGGTTTATCTTTTCTGACAAAAATCTTTTATAGATGTTCTGTGAACTTCGTATTACATCAGGGGGCACACCATATCCGGGTGTCCCACTTTTAGAGATGATGATATGGACAGCCTGACCCCTTCAAGTGTAAAGTTCTATTTCCCCTTTATTAACCAGGCATCAACCCATAAAGTAATAATTTGTCATGCTGCAAATATGCAGCTCCCCATCCATCTTTTACCAAATGGCTTTAGAATTTGTTGGTAATCATTTCCTGAAAACATGATTTTATTAGGGGTTGTAAAATTATGATTGTATAGGGCTTCCCTGGTGGCGCAGTGGTTGAGAATCGGCCTGCCAATGCAGGGGACATGGGTTCAAGCCCTGGTCTGGGAAGATCCCACATGCCACGGAGCAACTAGGCCCGTGAGCCGCAACTACTGAGCCTGCGTGTCTGGAGCCTGTGCTCCGCAACAAGAGGGGTCACGATAGTGAGAGGCCCGCGCACCGCGATGAAGAGTGGCCCCCACTTGCCGCAACTATAGAAAGCCCTCGCACAGAAACAAAGACCCAACACAGTCAAAAATAAATTAATTTAAAAAATAAAAAAATTATGATTGTATAATATTAATAAATAATCATCTATTGCATATGCATTACCTGGAATTTTTCTGTCAAGAACAACTTTCCCTCATCAACCACTACTATTTGTTTTACTGGAGAACCATTCATACAGTCCATATTGAAATACTCAAGTGTGTAAGTTTTCCCATTAGTTTCCAATAAAGAGTCGGTTCCCAGGCTATCTCATGGTGACTAATAAGTTTCTGTTTGGCTTTTCCTTTTTTTGAGTATTACAGGGAACTCATGGATTTTAATATAATAATGTATTTCAAACTATTGAGGTCAAGTAGTCTTTCTGACTTTGAATTGGTTGATTGAGTGGAGTGGAAGTGGAAAATTGCCTCTGATAGAAAGAGTTGCAGAAAATGAAAATGTTTCATATTTGCCAAGATGAAGCAGTTGATAAAGTGGTGGGTCGACTTGATACCAAAGCTCATGCTCCTTCGGTTACAGCCCAGCTCTTTCTAAAGTGAAATGTAAAAGTACTTTAAAATTTAACACATTATTCTTTAGTAATGTCCTGCTTAGCATGGATATTAATCAGCTTGTGCTGTGATAACAAACAATCCCCAAATCTCAGTGGATCAAAACAACAGTTTATTCCTTCTCATAATACGGTCTTTGGCTATGAGTTGGCTGTGGCTGCTGGACACCCGCTCAGCTCCACTCCAAGGGTCTTCCCCTTCTGGGATTCAGGCTGCAGGAGTGGTCACTATTTGGTACAGTCTGGTGGTGGAGCTGAAAACTCGAGAGAGCTGGAGAAAGTCTCTTAAATCTTTCGGGGGTGTTTATACCACATTTGCTCACATTCCCTTGGCGAAACCATGTCATATGTCCAAGCGCCATTTCACAGGGTAGGGATGTATATTTCTCTGACAGGAGACACTGCAAATCACATGGTAAAGGCAGGGAATTAAAATTTTATTACAGGGAAGGAGCTTGGTGAAAATGCTTGAGAAAAAGATTGCAGTCTATCATAGACCATCATTGTCTGGTATCATTCAAAATAGGAATAGAGACATAGTATGGCGTTATAAAAACATATTTTCTAAATGGTCAAAATAGATGCAGGGATATAAGAATTAAAAGTGGTCACAAATGTAAAATAAATGCAATCCTTTATATGCCATAAAGGATTATGAAAAGTTAATTTTATTATTTTGGAATGTCTGCGTGTGACACCTTAACTTCTTTACTCGCAGAGGTATCCTTTTGTCCCGAAATCAAAATCTAATTGCTCTTAATTTACCCACAATTCTAAGAAGCACATTAGAAGTAGAAAGTTGTAGATTGTGTGGGCAGGGAACGCTCAGAAGGCAATCAGTGACAAAAGGAAGGAGGGACAGTTGACAGCAAAGGATGTCATAAGAATAACTAAATCAAGTATAAACAAAATGTCAGGAACCAGAGCTTTTTGGGATGACTTGGAGACAAACAATTTTGTACAACTTAATACCCCTTAGCATACAAGAAACTCTCTCTTTTACTGTCAATGTTCCGTCTTATTTTGGCTCAAAGTATCTTTCCCTTCTCCACAAGACACATACACAGACATACACACAAACATGCACCCATAGACCCCAATACACGAAAATCACATGCATTTAACTCCTAGTTTCAGAAAAATCACTGTTAGAGTACACGTGTACATCAGTTTGGATAGACCAAGTTGTGCTGCAGTAACAACTCCCAAAATGTTGGTGGATAAAAATAACAGAGGTTTATTTCTTTTTCATGTTTCATCTCCAACGTGGTTAAATGTGTGTGTGTGGGGGGGTGAGGGTAGGAGGGGAGACTGCTCATCATAGTTACCCAGGGCCTCTGGCTGGTGAAGGCTGCATCTGAACACAGGCTTTACCGTGACTGAAGAAGCAAAGTGGCAGATGGTGAGTCATGTACAGGCGTGAAAGCTTCTGTCTGGAAGTGCCACATGTCACTTCACATTTTGTGGTGGAAGTAAATCACAGGGCCGCTTCAAAGGACAGAGGAAAAAACAAGGTGAAAACACATAACTCTTAGAGGGCAGGGAGCTACGATTCCGCCATACACCCAGGGGGAAGAATTAGAAATATGTAGCGAATGGTGTTAATGACCAACACAATGAGATCCTATGTGTCTGGGCCTCCTGGAAACACGGAACAACTTAGCCGAACAGCCAGCCAGAAAGATGCAAGGCCCCAAGGAACTGGGACACTGGGTTGGTGAGGTTTGATGGGACATGGCAGGAAAAAAGGAGTGGCATGAAGTGGTGCAAAGAGAAAGCCCCAATGTTACTGAGTCCAAGCTCATTCTGCTCGCTGCATGACAGGCCAATAAATCGAAAGAAGAAGGGCAAGGAATAGCAACTTTATTGGGAAAGCCATCAGACTGAGAAGATGGTGGACTAGTGTCCCAAAGAACCATCCTACCCAAGTTATAATTCAGGCTTCTTTTATGCTAAAAGAGGAGGGGGTGTGTTTGGTTGTTGCAAACTTCTGGTGTCAGAATCCTTTGTTCTTGCAGGACAAAGGTCAGGTCACAATGTTCCTGTAAACCTCCAACAAGACAAATGTTATTCTCTGTTCTGCAACTTCTTATCTCCACATGAATGGAGCAGTGTTATACCTTTAAAGGTCAGAGCCTTGAGAATGGGCTCTCCTGTATATTTCAGGCTATGGGCAACATTCTTAACTTGTAGTAAAAGCAGTAGAATACAAAGGTTAAAGTAAAAGAAACAGATCCAATGTGGAGTCAGATTTGTTCTTCTCTATGACACAAAGATATCCTCAGCCTCAGGGAGGGAGCAGGTCCCCAAAGCTTCAAAGATTTTAGTGTATTATAACCTTTTCTAAATCTCTTCCTCCTTTACCTAGCAAGCCAGGTACTCAGTGAGCCCCGCATAGTCCCCTCCCCCCCATTTCCATTCTCCTCCTTCAATACCATCTAGGTCAGCTGGCTCCTTATCCTCTGCCGCAGGCCACTGCCTTGTTTTCCCGTGAGCACCAGTCTGAATGACGCTCTGCTTAGCCTTTCATCTTTTCTTTCTGTTGAGCTGGGTGATGTGAGGATTGAGGCTTCTGTTAGATGGGCATGAATTTACGTGGCCTAGACTCCTTAAAGGGAAGAAACAGTTCTGCAAGTGCAGATGGGAATTCAAGAAGCAGAGCCCGTGGTAAGAAGTCCGTGGCTCTCTGGGAGCATCACACAGGAGACTGAAAATGTGCTCCGTCTCTTGAGAACAGAACCTCGCCACCAGCTCTGGTCCTCCCGCAAAGCGTGTTTCTGGATGATTGTTCTTTCCAACTGCAATTAGTCACACTTTCTTCCTTGTTGGCCTGACAGAAGTGTTGGCTGCACGCAACTGCGGTATGTGAACTTGCAGAGCTGAGAGACACCGCTGCTCACACGCGCGGCTCGCTCCACTCCTGAGGATGTACACTTTCTGTTTAAAGAGGCAACAAGGCTGTGGGAATCTCCAGCATGAAACACTTGTGGGAGAATGGGCTGTGTGTTGGTAAGTCTTTTAAATAATAGAAGTCAGGACCGCTGACCTCACGGCCTCTGCTCTCCCATAGAGACTTGGGAGGGGATGAGTATTGTTTGCAAGGCACTGGATGCATAACCCTCTTTCCAGATGTGTCCTCAGGAGATGAAGGCCCAGAAGACCCTTGGAGTGTGTGCATGGATCTCTCTGCAAGACCACACACAGCGTCAGCAGTCCCCCTCTGCACGTCTCCGGCCCTGCCCAGCCACTTCCTCCAAGGTTGACACAGACCTTTCCGTGCTTTTCAGAGGCATTTGCAGTCTATTCTGTAGTCTGGCCCTGGCTTGTCCTTCCTCATTTGTGCCCCGTTTGTCCTTCCTGATGACCTTCCATTGTGGAAGGACCTTCCCTTTCCTGCTTTGCTCATACATTATCCCTTTAATTTCAATTTCAATTTCACCCTGATTCTAACTGTTCTTTAGGATTGAGCTCAGACCTTACTTCCCCCATGAGTCCTCTTTAATCACTCCTGCTGGAAGGCATCTTGCCACTTATTTCCTATTTTACATATAGACCAGAAGTCTCATCCCCTCACACCCCATTGATCTCTTGCACATGGAACCGTCTTACACTTACCATTACGAATGTATCTCATACTCTCAAGAGTAACATCCTTAAAGACCAAGGTTATATGTGTGGGAAGTGAGGGGGAAATGTAGAGATGCAAAGACACATTCTTTTGTGTCCCTAATGTACCTTGGCTGTCAGCTGAGGTTAGCCTGCAGACTGAACGTAAATGAAATTGTCTTACATCCTCGGGGAAGTTCAGGGTCTCCCCTAAAATTTTTACAAATTCTGAGAGGTTTATGGCCTCATTTCCATAAGTAGTTACCCTCATTTCCTTTTCCTATTTGTCAGAATCTCACACATCTCCCAGAGAGTTTACCTCATCTCAGTTGTGTACCAACTAAACTAGAAACTGCTCCTTTTCTTGCATTTCCCTCATAATATTGTTCACAGAGAGCATTTCCAGTAATAGACTATATTGAAGTAGCACTTAGACTCCTTTTGTTAGCACAAGGTAAAAACAGGATACGTGTTACAGCTTTTCTTCAGGGTCACTTCAGCCCCTTCAACTGAGGAATTTCTCACGAGCTAACCTTTCTCCGTAAGATCTGCCCTGTGCCATGGGATGGACCCTACACACCTACACCCATTTCCTGTCCACATCTCCAAAGGCACATAAATCCACATCCCCCACATTCTCCTTAATTTCTTTTCAAACTAATTTAGCTGTTTCTTTTTTGTACCAACACACCTCCAACCACAGACTGGCTACCTCACCTGTCACACCCAAAGCAAAGTAGGGGTCAAGGTGTCACGCTAAGGAGAAGACCGTCCGCTCCTCACACAGCTCAAGTTGCTACTTTATATTGTTTTGTTGTTTTAAAATATTGCTTTTATTTGCAGACTGCACAATGGCTGTTATTAATTCTAATTCAATGTTGGCTCCAAATAATATATCTCAATACTGGGAAATTTTATTTATATTTTTAAAAATTTATTTATTTTTACAATAGGTCCTTGTTGGTTGTCTATTTTAAATATAGCAGTATGTACATGTCAATCCTATGGGATATATTGGGAATTTGGGATTGTCGAGTTAGTACTTTATTTATTATTTTATTTTATTTTATTATTATTATTTTTTTTTGCAGTACGTGGGCCTCTCACCTCTGTGGCCTCTCCCATTGCGGAGCACAGACTCCGGAGGCGCAGGCTCAGCGGCCATGGCTCACGGGCCCAGCTGCTCCGCGGCATGTGGGATCTTCCCGGACCGGGCACGAACCCGTGTCCCCTGCATCGGCAGGCGGACTCTCAACCACTGCGCCACCAGGGAAGCCCTGGTGAATGAATAGCAAGTTTTCTATTCATTCTGATATGTTGGTATCCTTTTTTTTTTTTTTTTTGGTTTTGGTATCTTTTTAGAGCACTAAGCATAGTGCTTTTCACAAAGCAAATAATCAACATCTATATATTGAATGAAAGAAGGAATAATAAACAATAAGATCTTACTGTATAGCATGGGGGACTATATTCAATATCTTGTAATAACCTATGATGAAAAAGAATCTGAAAAAGAATCTATATATATACAGACATATATATGTGTGTGCATATATATGTACATATATATATATATATATATATATATATAAAGCTATGGTACTTCCCTGCTCAGGTAAAGGCTGTGGCTCTGACAGGTTCCGGTTTCTCTCACTTGCCTCATCATCCCCACTTCCTTTCCCAGCCTCCAGATTCCTGTCTGCAGCCTGTTCACTGGTTGTCATTTTAATCTTTTAATTTAAAAGAATTTATGAAATATAATCTTTTATATTTAAGATATAAAAGTCCTTCTTATAAGGGCTGAAGGCATGTCCACCACTCCCTTCCACTTCTCTGTCACCCACCAGAAAAGAGAAAAGTCTTCAAGGTCCAGAGCAAAGCAGCTAAGCGCTTAACTCTGAAGATAATAGTTGGGCAGAAGGTCCTGCCAAAGGTCCCTTAAATGCCACTTCCTTAGTGACCCCATATACGGTAAGACCACGTTTTTCCAAGTGAGTTCTTAGACCTGTATCAAAATCACTTTAGGTGCTTGTTAAAAATACAGACTCTTATGGAATCAGAATCTTTGAAGGTTCTTATTGCTTTGTCAATAAATCCCCTGGGGGATTTTTATGCTTAAAAGTGTGCATTGTGTAAATGCATTCTTTTATCAGCTCTGTGTTGGAGAGAAACAAATTTTTCCCTTCTTAGGACAAGTGCATTTTCTATCATGTACTACCTGCCTTCTCATGGGGGAAAGGATAAGTTCATTACTCTGTGTTGACAGCCATACACGTTCCTATGTTGTTTCCAAGCTGGTCACGATCAACTGCTTTATTTTTCCTTGAGAATAATCCAATTAGACTTACTCATAATGAACACATTACGGGACACAACCTCTTGTATGACAAACTTATCCAACATACTCTTCTTTCAAATAAGTAGCTTGAGAGCGATCATGAAGCGTATGGATAAATTTGGTGGCATTTGAAACCACAGGAGGAAATGAGCCCAGGGAAGGAACCTCAGCTGGAATGTGGCTTGCAAGCAGAAGTACAGACTACGGTCCACCTGATGTGAGCTTGGGACACGTGGGGCCGGGGGGCCTCCAATGGCCAGCCGCCTCTGCTGGACTTCAGCTTTATGCCTTATTTGGAAGCAAGTCCGTGGACCCTCAGAACCATGGGAATTTAGTGCTGGTACCACCAGCTCTAATTATCCCACTCACCCGGTCGCCTCCAGCTACTGCCTGACTCAGGAGAACTCACCTCCGAGGCAGATCCTGACCCAGCCAAGTGTGTGAGCTCTGGCTTGGCATCGAGGCTAAGTTGGCACACACCCCCTCCTGTCTGTTTGGGTGACTCACTGAGGGTTCTGAGCACATTTTCCCTTCTCTGGCTGCCAGCTGTAGCTATTGGCTCACTCACTCTCTCTTTGGAACGACTCAGCACTCCTGTGTTAATGCAGTGGCTTGAACTGATGTGCAATTGTACAGAGTCCTGCAGAAAAGCATAAGACTCTCTTTACCACAAGGATGAGGCCTGGGAACTGTCACATCTATGGGAACATCAGACATGGATCCTTCCTTCTTTCTACCAGTTGCTACTTACTAAGCCTCTTTGTGGACCTCTTATGGTTTCCCAGCACACAGAAACTTCACCAACGGCAAAGACACGAGAGTGCCAGTGGTCAGGAAGTGAAGGGCTTGTGTGTCTGGAAACATGGGCAATTTTCCTCCCTCCTCTGCTGTCCTCGGCACTTATGTGTAGTTTGGAGTGCATTAACCGAAACTTGTATGTGGACCTAGATCTCTTGTAAATTACTGATCTTCCCAGCTAAGCTCCTATCTTCATCAAGAGCGGGGATCCAGTCTCCAATGTCTTTTGTGACTGCCCCAGAGCCTAGTTTAGGGTTGAGTTCAATGCAGCCTTAGAAACAAGGCTTGCTGAAGCAATGAATGGGGCAAACTCCCATGGAAAAACCAAGCGTGTTGAAGGAAGGGCTGGCTTGCCAGTCATATTAATTTTTTCCACACTTTCTACACCATCAAAGGAAAACATTTCTTATTCATGGATAGCACAAAATGCATAATAAATCAGTCCGCAGTAACCTAATTTCACCTCATGGGTCAAGCCAATAGCCAGAATGAAGTTTTGAAGAAAAAGTGTTTGTAGGCCTCTGGGCACACGACAGAAGCTGGGTATTTTTTGTGAACTTGCGCACGGGTGTGAGTGCCTGGACTTTCCAGTTATTTTTCAGTAGATGGGAGAGGCGGCAGGGCCTCTGTGAGTACAGGGGCAGTGTGCACAGTGGTTGAGAGTGAGTCAGAGATCGAATCCTGCCTAGGCCACGTACTAGCTGAGTGAATATGCGTGACCTCACCTATATTCTTTAGATGTTGGGTGCTTCGTTTATCAAACGTGTGTAATAGAAATCCCCTCATAGAGTTGTGATTAGAATTCACGGAGATTATTAACACCAAGTGCCTAGCCAGGTAGCTGATATAATCAATAAACACCCAATCAATAATAGCTGTTATTGTTAATGGCGTTTGACGAAATGCAGGATTTGAAGGATGGGACAGTAAGGCTGATATCCAGGTTTTGGTTTGTTCCTAATGTTACCTGAATTTCTGAACAGTTCACTCTGAGAGAAAAGGGAAAAATGACCAAACCCTCATGAAAAGCAAAACTGCACTAAATTAGACACAAGTGTCTACTGCACTCTTCCTTGGCCTACTGTTAACGCTTTACCTTTTAGAAAGCTGGCTACGTGAAGACTTGGTGGAAGACAGAATTGTTCCACCACTTTCATTCCCAAATATGTAACTAGTGTTCTTATGGACTCTTTCAAAGATTGAATTTCAAGCTTATGTAACTGCACAGAATTATTTGGTGATTTGAGAGATTCCAATTCATCGTGACAACTTGGATCCATAAGCCACTTCCCTCGCCATCCCAAATAGATAAAGATCATCTACTGTCAATACAACTAGAAGTTAGGTTTTAAAAAATTGGCAGAAGATATATTTTTCATGTGGTCCCTCAGTTTTTGAGGGCTGTCCATACCGAGTTATCCGAGTATTGATTTTACCCCAATGGCTTCCAAATGAAAATAGATGCAAGAAATAACGCGAACTGCTTATACATTTTAAGTCTTCAAAATTAGCTAAATGATGGGGAGATATTTATAGCAAGAAGCTTTGAACTTTCTGGGAAAATCACAGTTTATTTTTCCAACTGAGCTATTAGAAATAATACTGAATATGTCTTATACAACTCTAAATCAAAGATCACAATATCCTTTAAAAGCCCTCTTGGAGAGAAGTTTCTTCATTAGAAATGGATATTTCTGGAACAAAACAAATACTATTGTAGAAGCACTTGCTTAATTTATATTTCCCATGAACTCTATTTGAACTTCACTTCAAGGATACACAGCAGGAAAGCAGTCTGGAATACCCCACCCTAAACAGATGATGAATGTATTACATCCCAAGTAAAGACTACACAAGTATTGGCTCACTACCTGATAGAGGAAGAAAGATAAAAATACTCCAAGCCCCTTTTGTTTAGGAAAAGTTCAGTTTTCAGGTTTATCCTCAATACATTGAAGCTGAAGGGACTTGGAGCTCTGTGGCTTGGTGGTGGTATATTTCAGCTGTGAATAATAAGAAATATGAAAAATTGGTTGCTGTTGTAAAAAGCTGGAGAGCTCTAGTCCAGCGTGAATCAAAACTCTGCTGAGATACTACTTTTGACCAAGACTTATCTTCTAGGCTTAAAATTACGCTGAGTCAAATGGACAATTTTCGGCTTTATCTCACTTGACCGCTCTATAACATTTGACATCGTTCATTTGGACTCTCCTCTGTGAAACACACTTCCTTGGCTTCTGTGGTTCTCCACTCTCAGGGAGATTCTCCACTCTGCCCGGCGGTGGCTCTTCTTTCTTAGCTGATCCCTTAATCATTAGTCTTCCTGCGATATTTTTTTCATGATCTTGTTACATCTCACCCCCGACACACAGACCCTGGTGACGTCATTCATTTATGGCATTACCTACTACACATGGCGGTGAAGGATCAAAAAGCTATATTTCCGCCTTCTTATTAGAACTTTTTTCCTTGACTGTTCTTCTGGGACCCCAAACTTAATATGTCCCAACGGAATTCATTATTTTCTGCCCTGCTTCTCTTATTCTTCCTTTCTCAACGAACACTATCACCTAGCTGCCTAATTCAAAATCGTAGGTGTCATCTTTGACTTCTCTGCCTCCATTGTTTCCCACAAATAATTGATCTCCAAAACCTGCTGTATCCACTTCTACTCCTCTCTCATGATTGTCCATTTCTGTCCATATTCACTGCCAGTGTCTCATTCCAGGTTCCCATCATTGGCTCTTTGATCACTGCCTCGGATGCCTATCTGGTTTTCCCTGACTCCTTCCTCCATGCTCCAGAGTTCTATGAAGCATTACAAAGTAGACATTTGATCATTTCTCTTGCCTGATTAAAAGCTTTCTAAACCTTACCATCATCCTTATGATAAAGTTCAAACTTGTAAGCATGAGCATAAAATATCACGTATGCTCTGACTCCCTTTTTTTTTAACCTCTTTAACTTCAGCTTTTAACATTTCTCTTCTTGAACTCTGCACTCCAGCCATACTGAAGTACTTGAAGTTACTGAATGGGCCATTTTCTGCCTTTCCTCTGGGTCTTTACTATGTTTTCCTCTCTGCCTGGAACAATCTCTCCTTGTTTGTCTGGCTTACACACACCATCGTTTCAGCTGAGAAGGCATTTCATCTGGGAAACCTTCTCTGATCCTCTTTCCAATTCCAGATCTGAGGTACATGTTTCTCCGTGTTACCTCTTATAATAACTGATGCATTCATATTTCATCGTACTTACCAAAACATATTGTCAATACCTATTTACTTATCTGTCTCCTCCAAGAACTATCTGAGGTCAGGAGATACATCTTTTCTACATTGTATCCCTAATGCTCTCCTCAGTACTTGGTACATAGTAGGCACTCAATACATATGTTTTAGAATTAACTACTTAATTGTCAAATTGCAACTCAAGGAGAAGAATGTGATTCAAAGATCTTGCCTTATTTTGGAATCACCAAGCATGAGTTAAGACTCTCTGGGCAGCTTTCCATAACTGGTGTCCCCTCCACTCACATTCTAGGCATGAGAGCAATAAAGAGGTAACTGGCAACTGAACTGAGGCTATAGTAGCTCCAAACTGGGTAGTAAGGGTCCACAGCCAGAATTCCAGAAGTCTTCTCTATGCCCTTCTAAGAAAACAAAAGAGAGATATTTCACTGTTCTTGAAGCCATTATCTGCCCCATGGTTTATGAAACCAGGGAAATACTTAACTCCACATTCATGGCTTTTGGGAACTCATGTGGAATCCAGAATGTTGGATCTGATGCTCCATGACTTTGTGGGAATCAAATAAAGGTTGTCAGTGGCTACAGACTGCCAAGAGGGCTTGATATTTCCATCAACTTTTCTTCTTCCAAATGAACCTTGGGGTTATTTGTCTATAGTTCTGCCAGGGGCCTCTCCAGACTGTGATTCATTGGGGACAAGCCACCACGAACATATTCTCAGGTCTCCATCGTGCTGCCACTTCATGAGAGATGGAACTTATCAAACAAGTAGCAGAGCTGAACTCTCTGAATTCTACATGACTGTTCAGACAGTTTGGAATAACACACACCCACAATTAAAACAGCAAAGAAGGATGAGTAAGTGAGGAACTGAGAATCACATATTTTTCTAAATTAGATTTATCTGTAAGACTTAAATATGTGCAAACATATTTTGAATGATCTGGTATGAATTATAGTTTAGCCCATTTTGCTTTGTCCTTATGTGTGAGGCAAAAAGAGACTTACTTTTCTGGATATCTGTCTTTGGTAAGTATCGAATTTTGAGGGGATATGAGTCTTTTTAGCCAAATTGAAAAATTCCTCAGAATTTAAAGAATACTCCATCTGAATTCAAGCTGTGTTTGGGTTTGGCAACATATTTTTTTCTTTGGCAAGGAAAAGGCTGTTTGATTCTTATGACTTGGTAGACCTCAAACAGGCTCCCACGCAAGCTGTAGTCCTTATGATGTAGACAGATGTGGAGGGAACCAATAGATGAGGGCAAAATTTGCCTCAAAATGAAGCAAACAAATGAAGAGTTTCAAGGACAGAAATTGTTTTCAATCGAAAGCTTTGAGATTTGGAGCTTCTTATAGTTTGATTTTGAATATTTTTTTAAATTCCGAAATTTACTGGATTTTCTTGGCCCTTGCTGTTTGTTGTCAAGTTTCTCTCCATAAATAATAGAAAGAAAGTGACTTGGCTATTTTCAAGGATTAAAAGAAAAACAACTACTACCTATAAGCACCTATTATATGGCATGGCTTTAACAAATAATGTTTTATTTAAAGTTCACATCTTCCCTGCAAAACAGTACTATTTCCCCCACTTTACAGATAAAACAATGAGGCTAGACAGGTAAAGTGATGTGCCCCTGCTCCCCAGTAAGTCTCAGGTCCTTTGTGTCTGTTATTGTCTATACCTGGAAGGCTCTGCTCAGTGCTTCCTCATGTTCACTCCCTCCTAGATATGTCCTACCTTCCCTATTTTATCTGGACAACTCCTATGTCTTTCAAAGCTCAGCTCTTTCAGGAACTTTCTCTGGTTTGCTACCCACCACCTCGGCCTTAGATTGCTGCCCTCCTGGGTTCTACTGCTCTGTGAGCCTGCCTCCGTCATGCATTTATGACAAGTATATTGAGTCTCTCTATGGCCAGTCTCATCATCTGGGATGTCAACTCCAGTTCACAAGTGGAACTATGTCATCTGCAGATCTTCAGTGATTCACTTAGCCCCTAATAAAAAATTTGCATTTGTGGAATCTAAAAATAAATAAGTTAGGAACTCCCTTATGATTTCTAAAAATAATCACTCCATTGCCTTACCTTTAAAAAAATCTCAATATGTAATAAAAATTTCTCTCCCAGCCCTGCCCAATGAAGGCCATTCATTGAAAGAGTAAAAGGAAGGATTTCCCTGGCAGTCCAGTGGTTAAGACTTCCCCTTCCAATGCAGGGGGTGCGGGTTTGATCCCTGATTGGGGAGCTAAGATCCCATATGCCTCTTGGCTAAAAAAAAAAAAAAAAAAAAAAAAAACAAAACCTAAAACACAAACAGTATTGTAACAAATTCAATAAAGACTTTAAAAGTGGTCCACATCAAAAAAAAAAATCTTAAAAAAAAAAAGAGTAAAAGGAGACCACTTATTCTTTGCTCCCCACACTGCTTTCATACTGTTCTTCCAAAATAATCACGAAATTTCACTTCAGAAGAAAGGCGATGCTATTTATCATGCTGTTCCTCCACATTTGCATTATGTCTGGGTTCCATATTCTAGTACAGAGAAAATAGAGCCTCAGAGAAGGGTTCAGTAGGACAGTGACAGTTAGAGGAAAGGGAAGCAATGCCGGGAAGACCTGGCAGGCAGGAAAAGTGAAGCATCACCGCTCCAGTTACCTCTTCACAGGGAGCTGGCAAGAGACCCTTCCTGTTTGGCCAGTGCCTACACTTGGTCACAGAGGACATCTTCAGGCAGGCTGACTGGGGGGAGAAAGGGAGATGATATTGATCTGTCCAGTTTGCTCCTGCCACTTTTTAGCCAAGATGGCACTCTGTGGAAGTAAATCCCTTGCATGCCAAGTTGGGTCATTGAGTTCCTTTGGCAGATTCTTGGGAATCCCTGTGGTGGCTTTTCCCCAAATGTAGAAGAGATGGAAGGAGCAGGCACGGAGTGGTAGCTTTGAAAAGACTGACTTCATGGGCCGCATGGATACATATGCTGCATTAGTGATATAAGTTGGGTAAACAGCTGGAGGTCTCAGAACCCGTAAGGATGAGAGACTCAGAAGAGGCATGTACACAGTGCATTTCCACCTTATGCATCCAATTCATTTCTCTCTCTGCACTGGTTTCTGTCATGAATCCTACCACCTTCCCAAACTATGGTTTAGCTGGTCCAAATGTCTTCTACCTGGACGATATGCTGGCAAGTCAAGCACAGCACAACATGTCTAAAATCAAATTCATGTAATACTTTTCTATCAAGACATTTCCCTTTCCTGATTTTCCCTATTTCTCTTCATGGAAACACTAACTTATAGTCATTCAGGTTGAAACTTCAGTTACCTCTGATTCCATTCCACCTTCCTGGTCTAGGCAAGGTCCATTAAACATATCAGCAATTCCCCAGCAGTGTGACAAGGACACTTTAAGGCACAGATTACACATTCAGCAAGTGTTTGAATAAAATAAATGGGTGTCTTTGCTTTTCAGCTTGCTGTGGTATTTGCGCAGAAAATGCTGTTTACTGATGGGGAAAGAGGAGAGGTAATAGAGAAATCAGTAAACCAGGTATGGTTTTGCAACAAACCAGCACATCCAACACAGTCAGAAGCTTTTCCTGGGAGGTTGGGAGGCTAGGTACTTCGGGTCTCCATTGATTCCTGATATCATCATGCCATCACCAGTCACTGTGATTGGAACTATAGGCATATTTGGAAATGAACCAGGAGGACATAAAAAGGGTTTTTTCTTTCTTTTTTTTTTTTTTAAAAGGTTACTAGGGGCTTCCCTGGTGGCGCAGTGGTTGAGAGTCCGCCTGCCGATGCAGGGGACACGGGTTCGTGAAAGCTTGTGTCTCCTTATTTATTTTCATTTTGGAAGATTTGTCCATTGGAGAAAGTGGGGTGTTAAAGTCCCCTACTATGAATGTGTTACTGTTGATTTCTCCTTTTATGGCTGTTAGTATTTGCCTTATATATTGAAGCGTTCAGTAGGTGTTCTGTAGGAGTTGTTCCACGTGTAGATATATTTCTGGTGCATCTGTGGGGAGGAAGGTGATCTCCGCGTCTTACTGCTCCGCCATCTTCCCGGAGGTCAATTAGATGCTTTTGATAGATGAATCTCAAAGGTACTTGACTTGATGACCTCGGACCTTCAGTCCAGTGCTGAGGTCTTGCAAAATATCTTAAGTTTTGCTGGGTAATTTTTGCTTTCTCTAATAAAGCAGGAGACAAGTTCTGGGAGGAAGTCATGTATGTTTCTAACAAGGCCCATCTTGTTCTCTTCTTTACATATATTATTAATGAAGAAATTTTGGAAGATTGGAGGAATAAGATGTATAGGCATCTGGAATTTTATGAGAAAGAGCTTGTCAGATTTGGGAGTTTGGCAGTTTGGGACATGTTGACAAAAATGGTGAGTGAAAGCTGTCTTCTTGAAAATAGTAAAAAGGGCTCTCCATTCCTACTGTCAAAACCTACTTATCAGGGACCCAGTCTGAGGGAGTCACCATTCCTTCATATCTTTGCTCAATTTCCCCTCTATAGAAAACTCCCTTTAGTAAAAAAGAAAATTAGAATCCAGAAGTGATATTTTGCCAGCAACATCTCTAATGGCCTTTTCGTCTCCCTGATGAACTCACTGTAGCTATGGAAATTCTAATTTCCTGTCTTGGGTCAGCTTCAGAAATGTGCTTACTTATGTGCTTCAAATGGACTTATCAACTAATGAACCAAGAAATGATTTCTTTTTTTTTTTTTGGCCGTGTTTAAATATTTCTTGCTCAAACTTTAAAAATCAGAGCATTTGAGGGTCAGATTTGCTCTCTAATTTTTCTATGCAACGTATTCACTTCCCATTAAAATCTAATATTTTTCTGTCTAGAAGGCGTTAGGCTTCTGATTTCTCATGGACGTTGTACTTTGCATGAGCATTACCTCACCCAAAT
This sequence comes from Neophocaena asiaeorientalis asiaeorientalis, assembly GCF_003031525.2. Classification (NCBI taxonomy): domain Eukaryota; kingdom Metazoa; phylum Chordata; class Mammalia; order Artiodactyla; family Phocoenidae; genus Neophocaena; species Neophocaena asiaeorientalis. The sequence continues at coordinate 2,848,983 of NW_020174553.1, forward strand.
GTATGTTCCCGGTGAACCTGTCATCAAGTGGACTTAAGGCCTTCATTTTTTCCTTTTGTAGCAAGATGCTTAACTGGTTACTTATGCAGGGCTTGTTAGTAAAATTAGGGGGGAATAAAGGGAATAAAAATCATATGGCAGTTGTAGACCTTAGACCTGAGTACAGCCATTCCAGCAACATCTGAAGCTGAGATTTTAGGGTAAGCCAAGTAGTTTCTTCAGAATCAAAATGAAAGCAGTTGGATTCCATTTATTCAACACTTGAGTCAAGTTCATGAACTCTACAGTTCCAAAGATAACTGTGCCGTGGATTTTGCTCTCAGGGATGCTAAGACATGCCCATGGTTTATCTATCCATTCAACAAACACTTCCTAAGCATGTTTTTGTCTCCTGAGGTGGTCTCTGGAGTTGCAATGGTACATGGCACGTATCCCTGCAAATGCTGAGTATAAGCCCTGGTATCAAGTAATAGGCTGTGAATGAGGAGCAGATAATGAGTAGTGAGTATTCACAAGATACGGTAGCTTTGTGCATGTGCGTGGGGATTAGCCTTCATAAAGAAAGCAGCATTTGCTATGGGCCTTGAATGATGGGCAGGAAATATAAGGATGCTAGGAAAGATTGTCCCCAATGGAGGAAACATGAAACATCCTAGCTGAGGACTCCTCGAACTCTCATGTTCTCTATTTGTATGATTCCAAGTGCAAGTGATCCAATATGGCTCCTGAGAATTGCGGAGAACTGAGATCAGTGGTGTAGGTTCTGGCCTCAGAAGAACCTCAGAGAAGATCAGCCCCCACGAGAGTCTAAGTCATAAGGTACCACGTCATTTTTGGCGATGTTTTCTCAACAAAATTTCTACCCACTCACCAGTTAAATACTCATGGACTTATATTCTGTGTTCAGAGGCTTGAGAAAAACTCTGGAAGCCTTTTACAGAGAACTGGATAAAATGGAAGCTACTTTTTACTGCACATATGGTATAGGAAGCAGGTTAGTCTCCATTATCAGAAAGTTCTGAGAGAGAATCTGCAATGGGACACCTAACTCAGCAGCTGACAATGAAATTTTTTTTGATGTTTTCCATTTGCCTTCAATTCTGTTTTCAGCTGCCCTAATTTACTATCTAGGTACTTTAATCAACTAGGATACAAAGTGACCTGCAGTTCCCTAATTCAAATGCATCACTTTGTGCAGAGTTAAATTTGAATCAACATTGCTTCCCCAGCTAGACTGTCCCTTCCTTGAGGCCAATACATGTTACCTAATTTTTTTTTTAATAGAACCATACAGTTCTGTGTAGGTAGGGAGAGCACAAATGTTGGCTGACATTGAGCAGAGGTAGCACAGATCTGAAGGTTTTTCTCTAAAGGCTCAAATTTCAGAGAATAGGTTCAGAGAATAAATGCTCTCCCAGGGCTCAGACAAAAGAGGTAGTTTATGTATTTTTTTTCCTCTTATTTTCAGTTAGGCCAATGGGAATCTGCCAGGAGGAACTGACAAATCCTGCTTAGTCTTGCCCAGTGTCTCTTTTGAGGATCCTGATTAATTTGTGTACTTGAGACAGTATAGAAATCAAGGATACATTAATCCTGCAATGAATGGATACCTTTCTTCTTATCCTTGGCTCTCCATACAAAATTACCACCACCTTGTTGAATTTGGAAGTTTATTGCTTTACTGTTTCATATTATAAAAAATCTAAATGGCATAACGTAATACAATTGAAATCTTTATATGCTTTAAAATGTATCTTGATCATTTTTCTTTTTTTAATTGAAGTGTAATTGACATACAATACTCATTTCAGGCATACCACATGATGACTTGACATTTATTTACATTAGGAAATGATTTCCAGGATAAGTCTAGTAAACATTGGTCACCACACAAAGTTACTTTAATATTGTTGACTGTATTTCCTATGCTGTACATTACTTCCATGCCTTATTTATTATATGACAGGAGTTTGCACCCCTTAATCACCTTTATGTATTTAGTCCAACCCTTACCCCCTTTCCCCTCTGGCAAACACCAGTTTGTTCTCTGTATCTGTGAATCAGTTCTGTTTTGTTGTGTTTATTCATTTGTTTTGTTTTTTAGATTCCACACATAAGTGAGATCATACCATGTTTGTCTTTCTCTGTCTGACTTATTTAATGTAGCGTAATTCCCTCTAGATCCATCCATGTTGTTGCGAATGGCAAGATTTTATTCTTTTTTTTTGCAGCTGAGTAATATTCCATTGTGTGTGTGTGTATGTGTGTGTGTGTGTGCGTGTACGCGTGTGTGTGTGTACCTCACACCTTCTTTTTACATTCGTCTATTGATGGGGACTTAGGCTGCTTCCATATCTTGGCTATTGTAAGTAACGTTGTGATGAACATAGGGGTACATATCTTTTTGAATTCGTGTTTTTGTTTTCTCTGGGAAAATACTCAGAAGGGAATTGTGGGATCAAATGATAGTTTTATTTTTTAATTTTTTGAGGAACTTCCATACCATTTTCTGTAGTGGCTGTACCAATTTACATTCCCACCAACAGTGTATGAGGATTCCTTTTTCTCCATAGCCTCACCACACTTGTTATTTGTTGTCTTTTTGATAACAGCCATTCTGACATGTGTGAGGTGATAACTCCTTATGGTTTTAATTTGCATTTTGCTGATAACTAGTGATATTGAGCATCTTTTCATGTGTCTGTGTTATCTTTTCATGTGTCTTTGGAAAAATGTTTATTCAGGTCTTCTGCCCATGTTTAAATTGGATTGTTTGTTTTACTGATATTAAATTGTATCAGTTCTTATATATTTTGGATATTAACCCCTTATTGGATATATCATTTGAAAATAGTTTTTCCCATTCAGTAGGCTGTCTTTTCCTTTTATTGATAGTTTCCCTGGCTGTGCAAAGGCTGTTTAGTTTGATGTAGTCGCATTTGTTTATTTTTGCTCTGTTTCCCTTGCCTGAGGAGACAGATCCAAAAAGATATTGCTAGGATTAATGACAAAGACTTTACTGCCTGTGTTTTCTTCTAGGGGCTCTATGGTTTCAGGTCGCACATTTAAGTCTTTAATCCATTTTGAATTTATCTTTGTATATGGTGTGAGAAAGTAGTCTAGTTTCTTTTGACTGTATCTGTCCAGGTTTCCCTAACACCATTTATTGAAGAGGCTCTCTTTTCCCCATTTTATATTCTTGCCTCCTTTGTCATAGACTAATTGACAGCATAAGCATGGAGAGCTTATTTCTTTTTTTTTCAGTATTTGTCGTGAATTTATTTTTATGATAAAGGATGTAAACTATGACATATAGACTTAGCTCAGATTCTGACTGACTGGATGCCCATGCCCTCGTACTGAAGGTTCCCATCAAAGATTACATGACTTACGCAGAGGCAGATAAAAATTGCTAGTACATTTTAAAGTTTTCTCACTATAAAAGTTAAAATGAAAATGGTTTTCAAGCAGCTTATTTCTAAGCTCTCTATTCTCTTCCATTAATCAGTGGGTCTATTTTTGTGCCAGTACCATACTGTTTTGATCACTATAAATTTGTAGTATAGTTTGAAGTCAGGATGTGTGATGCCTCCAGTTTTGTTCTTCTTTCTCAAGTTTGCTTAGCTATTTCGAGTCTTGTGTTTCCACACAAATTTTAGAAGTCTTTGTTCTAGCTATATGAAAAACGCCATTGGTATTTTGACAGGGATTACATTGAATTTGTAGATTGCTTTGGGTAGTATGGACATTTTAAAAATATTAACTCTTCCAATCCATGAGCACAGTATATCTTACCATTTATTTGTATTGTCCTCAGTTTCTTTCATCAATGTCATAGTTCTCAAAGTACAGGTCTTTCACCTCTTTGGTTAAATTTATTCCTAGACATTTAATTCTTTTTGATATAATTGAAAATGGGATTGTTTTCTTAATTTCACTTTCTTCTAGTTTGTTATTAATGTATAGAAATACAACAGATTTCTGTACATTAATTTTGTATACTGAAGCTTTACTGAATTATTTCTAATAGGTTTTTTCTTGTGGAATCTTTAGGGTTTTCTATATATAGTATCATGTCATCTGCAAGTATGACAGTTTTACTTCTTCCTTTCCAATTTGGATGACTTTTATCTCTTTTTCTTCTCTAATTGCTATGGCTAGGACTTCCAATACTGTGTTGAATAAAAGTGGTGAGCATGGGCATCCATGTCTTTTTCTTACCTTAGAGAAAAAGCTTTCAGCTTTTCTCCATTGAGTATGGTGTTACCTGTGGGTTTGTCATATATGGCCTTTATTATGTTAAGACATGTTCCCTGTATACCCACTTTGTTGAGAATTTTTATTATAAATGGATGTTGGATTTTGTCTAGTGCTTTTTCCTGTATCTATTGAGGTGTTCATAAAATCTTTATCTTTCGTCTTGTTAATATGGTATATCACACTGACTGATTTGTGGATATTGAACCATCCTTGCATCTCTGGGATAAATCTCACTTGATCATGGTGTATGACCCTTTTAATGTTTTGTTTTATTTAGTTTGCTAATATTTTGTTGACAGTTTTTCATCTGTATTCATCATGGTTATTGGCCTGTAATTATCTTTCTTCTTAGTGTCTTTGTCTGGTTTTGGTATTAGGGTAATGCTGGCCTTATAGAACAAACTTGGGAGTGTTCCTTCTTCAATTTTTCAAAATAGTTTGGGGAGGATAAGTATTAATTCTTCTCTAAATGTTTGGTAGAATTCACTTGATTATTGGTAGTCTTTTGATTACTGATTTAATTTCACTACTAGTAATTTGTTCAGATTTCTTGATTCAATCTTGGAAGATTGTATGTTTCTAGGAATTTATCCATTTCTTCTAGTTTGTCTAATTTGTTGGCATATGCTTGTCCATAGTAACCTCTTAAGATCCTGTATATTTCTGTGGTGTCAGTTGTAACTTCTCTTTTTTCATTTCTGATTTTATTGATTTAGACCCTCTCTCTATTTATCTTACTTGAGATTCATTAACCTTCCTATAGCTATTAACTAATTATTAGTTGTGTAAATTTCTTACCTGTTATCCTTTCAAATGTTTCTTGCATTTAATTTTCTTTCTCCTTTTCCGTTTATACGTAAATAGATGTTGGATCTTCTTACTTTGTGCCCCATGTCTCTTAGCCACATTATCATATTTTACATTTGTCTGTTTATATGTGCTACGTTCTAGAAAGTTTCAGATAAACATTCTAGTAAATTAACTTCATTTTTGTCTGTGTTATACACTGAGTATTTTATATAAGCTGTTATAGTTTCTATTTCTAAAGAAGTTTTGTTTTTATTTTTCAAGATAAGCCCTTCCACTTTTAATAATCTCTTTTGTTCAAGTCATAAATGAACCCCACATTTTAATGTTTTAACTATTAAACATATTTATATTATATTTTAAAATAGATGGTTCTAGTACCTGAGGTCTTTATGGGTCTCAGTAATCTTGTATTGGGCTGAATTGTGTCCCCTCCCTGCAAAATTCATGTGCTTCCTGGAAACTCAGAATGTGATCTTGTTTGGAAATAAGGTCTTTGCAGATGTAATTACTTGAGATGAAGTCATCCTGGAGTAGGGTGGACTCTAAATACAATGTGACTAATGTCCTTATTAGAAGAGAAGAGACAAGGAGACACATGCAAAGAGAGAAGAATATGTGAATATGTGAAGACAGGCACACATGATGCATCTACAAGCCAAGGAAAGCTAAGGGTTTCTAGCAACCACCAGAAGCTAGAAGAGAGTCATGGAACAGACCCTCCCCAAGAGCCTGGAGAGAGACATGACCCTACAGACTCCATGATTCAGACTTGTAGCCTCCAGAACTGTGAAAGAAAAAATTACTGTTATTTTAAGCTACCAAGTTTGTGATACTTTGTTACAGCAGCCCTAGGAACCGAACACAAATCTCATGTGTAAAATGGATAGTATCAACCCACTCAAAGATATAGTGTGAGCCTTGAATGAGATCGTGTACATAAAGTACTTTGCCTTGTCTGGTCCAGAATAAGCGCTCACTAAATGATAGCTTTTTGGATTGGAGTTTCCAACAGCACTTCTCTGTGCCAGTCTTGGATCTCTTTCTTTAACATGCTCACATGCATACATATACAAAACACACACATCCAATATCTGCATATACACATCATACGTATTCACATAGGGCTGATTCTAATTCCCCTCACTCGGACCTCATTCCAGTCTTCCCATATGATCCCAGCTATGAACCTCTGAAGGGTTTCCCATATTTTTTAAAACTGCATACGTCTGAGAGTTTCTCCATTGCAAATCAGATTTCACAGAATGGAACACCAAATATCTTCCTTCAAATAAGAGAAAGAGTACACTTTTCGTATTAAAGATCCAGAAATAGTGAGCTGTGCTCGAGGGAGAAACATCCATCAATAGTTAGTGCCTTCTCAGTTATTTTTCATTAGTCAGAAAGACCTTGCACAAACCCCCCCCTTTTTTTTTCTCAGGATAAAAAAAAAGTACAGTGGTTTACATTGTGGTACTGCTCTCTTAGGACCAGGCTGAACGCAACAATCTCACTTCATGTCAGGAGTTTAACCAGTAGTTTAGCTTGGCCAGTTGAGGCAAAACCTTGAAGTGAGGCGTAGAATACTATGAGAAATTTTATATTTAATCTTCTGAGTCCCAGAATATTAAAGTTTCTGTGAATTAGAATTAAAGTGTGAAATTCTAACATGAATAAAGAGAAGGAATGGATATTTAGATCAAGTGATGTTACTTTTAGGGAGTCACTTTTGTTTTCCTGTTGTTTCCTTGTGGCTTTTAATGAGTAAAGCAATGACAAAAACGTTGTATGCTGTCATGGGATGCAACACTTCTACATGTCCCACCTCTTCAAATACGTTTTGATGCTTTGAAGATAATCTTAGCTGTAGTGTAAGAATAAAGAATAACGGGCTTCCCTGGTGGCGCAGTGGTTGGGAGTCCGCCTGCCAATGCAGGGGACATGGGTTCGTGCTCCGGTCCGGGAAGATCCCACATGCCACGGAGCGGCTGGGCCCGTGAGCCATGGCCGCTGAGCCTGTGTGTCCGGAGCCTGTGCTCCGCAACGGGAGAGGCCACAACAGTGCGAGGCCCACGTACCGCAAAAAAAAAAAAAGAATAAAGTCATGGGTTGGGTAATAGTGTCTTAATTTAAAGATAGATTGTTTGTTTAGACTGACATCAAATAGGGAAAGGACTAGAACCATCCTGTAAATGATGTATTCTATATCAAGAGAAGATTCTTTTCCTTTCCTTTAAGGGCTCAATTCATGATGTGATCATATAGTATAGCTATGTACTATATTTCAATTTACACAGTGATATCACTTTGTGTAATGAGGTCAATCAAGAAAAAATGCTTCAGTCCTACTTCAGAGAATCAGATCAACTAATATTCATGAAGAATCTTTCAAAAGATAGTGACAGAAAAGACTCTTGTAAATGTATAAGATTCTTGGAAATTCATTCATTCATTCATTCATGAGTTTATTAAAAATATTCATGTTTATTCAGAAATATTTCATATTGATAGCAGAACTGATACTAGGTGCAGGAGTACAGTTTGGAGAAGAGATAATATACAAATTAAGTAAGTAAAATATACAGTGTGTTACGTCACGATGAGTAATTTGGAGGAAAATAAATTTGAGGTGGAAGATGGAGAGTCAGGTGGTGTGTTGAGATTTTTGGAAGGACAGTCAGGGAAGGCCTGAGAAGGTACCAAGAGAGCAAACACCTGAAGGAGGGGAGGACATATTAAGTGCAGTTGAGGAGGAATTGGGATTTGCAAGTGTGAATTACTGGGGAGAAGCCTGAGTTGGAGATAACTGACATAAATATGTTTAGATAAACTTATTAAGAGTATTCTCTGTTTTTAAGAATCATATTTATTTACAGAAGATCCTGGAACAATATAAAATTTTCAGTTTATCCTGAAGCCCTCTCTCTACCAGCATCTGTTCTAGAACTGGTTCTAGTAGTTTAATCGAGCGCTTTTACCACAGGCCATGTAGATGTATGGGCTTCTGTTGATCATGTATGCTTGTGTTGTGGCTTGAGTTGCAGTCTGGATTTTGCAGTCTTGAAAACACTGTGTAGTGCTCTGGCCCATTCAAAATGTGAGGAACCTTAAGTAAGGAGCATTATTATACCTGGCTACTTCAGGCTCTCCATGTACAAAATTAAAAGATTAGGCTTTAAAAAGGAAACTTTAGGTTCTCACATTCCATGATTATATGACATTTGCCTTGATTCCTAGGTGGAACATTTTAAATTGTGAACATACTGCCAGCAGATTTCCCGTAAGAATTTTCTTTGCTCTCATTAGAAATGGTTCTTCTTCATGTACTCTACTCAGAGGACTTCTCTCATTGAGAAAACTGATTTACAAATTTGACTATGGACTGAGGGAAACAAGGATGCTGAAATGACCTCAGAATATTTCATAAGGTGCTCGTGAGATTTTTCTGCCTTGTTGCTGGCAACGTTTAAAGCAGAATTATTGCAAACTTAACCTATTTTTGGATCCTAGACATTCACTCATTTTAGAGGGGTTTTAGACTTTGAGGTCTTGAAAATAAGTATTATCTTCTAGTTGATTTTAGTTTTTTTGTTTTTTTGTTTTGCGGTACACAGGCCTCTCACTGCTGTGGCCTCTCCTGTTGCGGAGCACAGGCTCTGGACACGCAGGCTCAGCAGCCATGGCTCACGGGCCCAGCCTCTCCGCGGCATGTGGGATCTTCCCGGACTGGGGCACGAACCCGTGTCCCCTGCATCGGCAGGCGGACTCTCAACCACTGCGCCACCAGGGAAGCCCTTGGTTTTAGTTTTTATCATCTAATGATGACTGTTGGAGCAGTCATCTTTTTGTCAAGTCCTTAAATTTCATTTGAAGACTGTACTCTTTGTGGTCTATTTTTCCTTTACCTCATCACTTTTCAAGTCTGTTTCTCTGTCATTCAAAAGTAAGGATATGTACACTTGCTTAGCTTCAGAAGTATAGTTTGTTTTATTAGTCTCTGGTTATTGCTTCTCTTTGAAGTGTTATCATTGATAAATCAATTGAATGGTGAGATTCTTCTCTCCCTAAAAAATAGTACATATCGCTGATTGAATCAGGTGAAGCAAAGTTTAGAAAAACATAAGTGACTCACTTCGTATCGTGGTGGCCAGCCACGTGATTTAAAGCCTCTCAGGAAGTTTATAGCCCAGGAAGGGTTGAGAACAAAAAAGATTAGTGAAAGCAGAAAGCTCATTTAACAGGTTGGCACATAGCGAATGCTCAGTAAGTAGTAGCTGAATGAAATAACACACTATGTACATTTTAAAAATCCACTCTCTGATAAAAAGTGTCAAGGTGAACTTTTAAAAATTCTATATACTGCTTGTGACTCTATTGAATACATTTTGGTAAAAGGGTGTGATTGTAACTTATTCGAATCTTTGTGTTCATTTGTGGTGGTAGCCACAGGAACGTGTTTTCTCCAGAGTAAACTCCTGAGAAGTGAAACAAGTCAGGTGGACTCATTTTACTCAAAACCCGGCAAATTGAGATGGAGAGGTGGAGACACTCCAGGTTTAAAGGCTATAAACCAATCTCTTTGTTGGGATTTTGCAACCGGCATAGGCTTAAAACAAGAGGAATAAGAGCATTGTAGAATCACTGTGTTGTGATCCGTACTCTTGGGGAGAAATAGAAGAAGTCCTTAAAAAGAGAATCCTCTGAGATGACGATAATGATAATGACTGTGATAGGACCTAGTATTTGCTAACTGCTTATTTGCTTTGTGCCAGACATTAGATTAAGCACTCTGTATAGGTTATTTCATTTAATCTTCACAACAAATTTGTTAGGAAGTTACCATTATTATTCTCTTTTCAATGAATTTTAGAAATATAAAAAGCTTTTCCCATGGTCATATAGCAAGAAAGTGGTAGAGCTTAGATTACAATACATATAGTGTGATTACAGAACCTACATGCCTATGTACTACATTACAGTGAAATTTGTGGTATAAGGAAGAGTCCAAGAAAACTAAAAAAAAAAAAAAAAAAGCAAGAGTGGAATTAATTTATATGAATTAACACTTGCAATGGAGGTAACAAAGGCAAAATTGATAATGTTAAAAATCTGAATCAGTGATGTGGAGACTCCTTGAAACTATTACCACAAAACAAAAAGATAAAATATTAAGGGACATGATGATAGATGCAGAGGACAGAGAATGGAAATCCAGCCTGAGAATTATATGTACTTCTGAGGAAGTAGTCACGTTTGAGCGAGAGAGAAAGAGAGAGAGAGAGAGGGAGAGAGGGAGAGAGGGAGAGAGGGAGAGAGAGAGAGAGAGAGAGAAGGCATCATGAAAGATTTTCTTGAAGCAGATGCTTTTTTTTTTAAGTGTAAAAGCCCTAAGGGCCTGCTGAATTCCAGGGGCGGGGGTTGTGGGGAGAAACAATGGAGGTAGACCTATCCCAGCCTTGTAACATTTTGAGTTGACAAGGATTAAAAGAAAAAAATAAAGCTTCTACAGGCATCTTGATGTAAAACTCGGGCTGACATCAAAATCCACCACTCCAACAGTAAATATCAGAGAACTGTGTAACAATCTACAGTCATTCATGTGTGAAGGCAACAAAGAAACATTGTCAGATACTCATAGGCTCCAGAAATACACTAACTACACCCTCTTGAAAAGGTATTTGAAGACATACATTAACTCATCAATATAAGATTTTAAAAGGGATGATGTCATGAAGTTAATGAATAGGCATTTTTCTCCCTTTTAGAAATCTATTCAAAGGAAATAAATCAATGCAGAAAATATGTTCTCCACAATATTATGTTATAGTCAAAAACTGGAAATAATCAAAGCTTTCCTATTAGAAGACCATGAGATGTCATTCAGTCATTAAAATGATCAATAAAAAGGAATTAAATGATGTAGAAAAATCATTTCACTGTTTTCATTTTGTGTGAGCTCAGGTAAGACAAATGCATTGCGCATTTTTCGGAGCGGAATAGTTCATTTTATTTATGTCTGGGGAGAGAGGAGGATAGATGTTTGTCTGGTTTATCATATATTTTCCATTCTTTACGAACATTTTGCAATAAACATATAAGAATTTGGCAACAATGGAAAAATAGTAGGGACTGAAACCTTCGTACTTAATTTGGGGTTAATTTTAGGCAACCAGACATCTGTAGATTGTCCAGGATGGTCATAGCATTGAAACTGCTTGGATAATCCTGTAAAAGTATAAGTACTATAGGGGTGCCACAGGCCACAAGTCACATGCCTGAGTGGTCTTGGGAGCCAAGTTAGCTTTGGCCACTAAGCTTGGAAGAAAGTGTTCTTCTTTTGGAATATTTGCTATTCTCCCCTTCCATGCTTCATTTTTTTCTTCTTCTAACTGAATTGGAACTTTCTCTGTAGTTTCTTTCAGCCTTGCAATTTCTTCAAACCATTTGGGTGCTAACATCTCAAATAACAGAAAGATCCCCAATAGTTAACTTCAGAGTGACTTTCTCAAAGGTAATTTCTCCGAAGTCATCAGAATTGCTCTCCTTGCAGCAGAAATCTTTCCTTTCAGTGATATTTACACAACATTAAATTTGCTGTTTTATGCAGAAGTATTTTTCAAATGGACCAGTTTTTATTCCTTTTCCTAAAATACTTATATAAAGAATTTATCATTTTAATAGAGTACGCCAGCATATCTGCTTTCCCCAGAAATGCTGAAAAGGATTTGTTAAAACGATGAATTGTCATTCCAATCCTACTTTACATCCCAAAGATTTGTATAACATAACGACTGAGTAGAGGTCTGCAGCGTTGCTTAGTCGTTTATGTAGATTATAGTGCCTCAAAGCTATATACGATTAAGCATAGCAAATTCTGGAATAAAAAGCAAACTGTAGTTTCTGAACCTTTTTTCAATAATAGCTCAGTTTCCTATATTTCTGTGAACTCTTTCTCTATATTTCTTCCCTCATCCTATCTTTGCCATGAATAGCTTTTTCTCCTTTTTATGTGTCTTGAAGTCTAGTTTTGTACTTCATGGGTAAATGTTAATTTTCTCCTCCGTTGTATTTCTCTTGACCTCACATCATCGTTCCTTCCCTCCCCAACCCAGTAATATCAAGTACAAGCAGCATAACAGAAACACTGTTACCTGATGCTTTTAATAAAGCCCACCTTCAAACAATTCCGAGGCAATTTATTTATGGTGCGATGCAATTTGTTTATACATATGACATGTTAAGACAAAACAAAAAGCAAAATTGAGGCCGCATATAAAGGTCTTTTTGAGAGACTAGAAGCATTTATTTTTAAGTGCTTGTTTTATTGTCCATGAAAGTAACAAATTGATACCAGTTGTTTTTGGAGTTTTTTCAGACCCAAATCCTAAATATTATTACCAGTTGTAGAAGTCCTGTGATCTGTATAACCCTGAGACTTGAAATGAATATCGAAGCTATTTGCTTTTAGGAGGCAGAATAGTATAGGAGATAAATTCATGGGCTCAGGAGCCAAATTGCCTGGGTTTGAATCAGTCTCTTCTCTGCCACTTTCTAGCTGCCTGAATTTGAACCAGTTAGTTACTATTCTGTTTGTTTTCTCAGTTAATAAAATGAAGATAATAATAGTATCCACTTCATGGTTAATTAATGTAAAGTATTGAAGACTTCCTGTTACTTGGTAAGTTATATGTGTTCAGTATTATTAATTTCCAAGTTATTATTTTTTAAATTAGGGATTTTCTAGAGTGCCTGTCATCCTATATACATCGCCTACCGCAAACATATATCTATTTAATAATTTCAACACTGTCTAAATTTCTTTTTCCTATTTTGATTACATAGTACCTTAGCTGGAAGTATCTGGAAACCCTTAACTAATAAGTCTTTTGTTACTATTTTTTAAATTTAAGAGAGTTATTTAATCTACTTAAGGATAGAGACTATTTTCACCTGCAAGAACTAGCAAAGTAAAATAAGTAAGAGAGGATGGAGGTGGGTCTTAACAGAAAACAGAGATGACAGATGTCCCATCGGTACTTCCTTCTTTGTTCATTCAACCCGTGCTTTTTAAAGTGCTGCTTAGGAAATGAGTTGCAAACACTACTTCCTGTCCTGTCCTCAAGGTGTCATTGTGGTAAAATGTTGCTGTGGCATCTAGCACATCCTATCAGACATGTCTTGCTAAAGATAGAATTAAAGATAGAATTCTTGGTTCAGTCCAGAGAGGAGTTCTTCAGATTAGAACTTTATGAAATCTACAAAAGAAGTTGCTGAGAAAGATAAACCCCAAATTCTGCATGGGGAATGATATAAACTTTAATATTGCCATCACAATAGCTAATACTTTATTTTGTGATAAATACGATTGTTGTGTGCTAACAACAATTCTCTAAGTTTATTTCATTTTACAACTATCAAATTGAAACTTAGAAAGGAGAAGGAATTTGTTTGGGGTCAGGTGGCCTGTCAATGGCCTCAGAGAGGTCTACCTGACACCATATCTAAAGCACATCCCAATCAGGCCCATACCTCTATGACACTTTGCCCGGTTCTGTATTCTCCATTTGAAATTCTCATTTATTTATTCATTTGCTTATTTACTTTCATCTCCCTGATATGATCCTGTACATCACAAAAGAGCAGGGCAGTGCCTGGTACCCCAAAGATAACATTTTATTAAATGAATAAACATTGAATACTACTTCATAAAATCCTTAAAATAATACTATATCATAATTATTATTTTAGTATTATTTTCTTCGTACAAATAGGAAAACAGAAACAGGTGGGTGAAAACAGAAGATCCAAAGACACCCTATAAACTTTGGATTCAAAGCTAGATTTATTTTTACCCAAAGCTCATTCACTTTCCTGTATCCACCCTAACAGCCTCTTCCCAGAAACACCCTTGAAGCTAAGCTGTTAAAATACAATGCTAGCAAGTAAGGAGGATCAAACTAAAAATTTAAGAATCAGTTAAAACGTGGAGAGAGCAGAAAGGAACAAGATACTTTCTTAAAAGTGTCATTTCTGTTTGGGTGTCAGATTAGTCTTGCTGCTTTGCACCTGTCAAAACCAGTGATTGACACCATCTTCTTGTGGCTTATGATCCTTGTTTCAACAATAGAGTCTATTAATGGAAAATCTGAGATACAGTAAGACCAATAGATCAGGAGATGACTCCTATGGCACGATAGCTGTTTACTCACAGTTCCCAAGAGGAGCAGGCATGCCACCCCAGTGGGACCCACTCAGGGAAGTACCGGGCTGGCTACAAGGCAGCAGGAGGGGGAGAAACTGTGGGCAAGAACCTTTATTGTGGTTTCTGTGGGAAGAATGGGCAAGGCACAGTAAGCAGGCTTAGGGTTGGCTAGTCTGACCAATTTCAGCAGGCTCTGCCATATAGGGGTTGTCCTAGGTGTCTGGTACCTGACCCTGGTGATTAGGGAAGATGGATAATGGCCCACAGTGCAAAAACCCAATAAAAGAGATTGTGTAAGTGTGAGCTCTGGATTGGTTTGTATTTGAAAATCACACTCATGGGCGAGTTGTTTACTATCTCTAGGAATTGGCCAACCCTGGATGGGACAGTCCCTCTAGGGTCAGTAAGGTCCCAAATGTCAAAGCATCAGAATACAGAAAATAGAAAGATATGGTTAAGACATTCCTCAGCTGTGCTTCTGAGATACTGATTATAGAAAAAGCACTAAAACCACATTTTTCATCCACTTGGGTTACAAGTAGTCCCTTGAAGCAAATAACAGATTTATATTCAACTGTCTGTTTTTTACGCAGTTCATAAAATCTGCGTTTTATGTTGAATAGAAGAAAGGCAAAAATGTGTGGTATGTTTTCTGCGTTACCTTTTTGTAAACTTTCTCTAACTTCTTGACCTTTATTTTCTAAGAGAAGAAAAAATCATTTACTATAACAGGGTGGTCCTCAATTGGGGGCAGTTTTGTTCCCTGAGGGGGCATTTGGCAATGTCTGGAGACATTTCTGGTTCTCACAACTAAAGAGGATGCTAGTGGCATCAAGGTGCTACTAAACATCCTACAATGCACAGAATAACCCCTGCAACAAATAATTATCTGACTCAAAATGTCAGTGGTGCTGAGGTCGAGAAACCCTGAGTGATTCTCAATTCACCTATTTTCTCACTTTCTTCTTCACTTGTTTCTATAGGGATTTGGTGGTTCTTTCTGTTATGACATTAGACAATAAAGCATAAACTTGACAGTGAATCCAGATTCTGATTTTTCCCCTTACTATTCACGTTCTTCCTGCTCCTTCCCCAATTTGGGAAATAGAATTCACTCTATGTAATTTCAATACTTGTATTTAAAACTCAGATGACTATTTTCAAGTCTATGTTATAATTGTTAAATTACATTAACATCTGTTATATACTTTTTGAAAAAGAATGAGAAAAAGTTGGTGGCAAAGGTCAGTATATGGAAATAACTTACCTATTCAATATTCAGTGAATAAATCTTTTCTGAGTGAGAACTTAGTTTGATAAACCTACGGTACTGAGTGGTGCAGGTGTTACTTAGTTTACCTGAAGCCTTCTTTTCAATACTATTCAACCTGGATTAAAAGGTGACACCTTTAGTGTGGTTCTCTAGTTTCTTTTTATAGGACATGCAGATAGAGTTTAGGAAGTAAAACACAGAGATCACTGAGAACAAGAAAAAAAATCATATCAAAGGGGAAGGGGGACAGTTGAAAGAGGAAGGAATCTAGAATTTGGAAACTCCAGCAAAACAAAATGTCAACTAGAAATGCCTTCATCTTCCAGATGACACCCATGAGCTTAGAGATCCTGCTGCCCAGCAGGCTATGACAATGGCCTAGTACATTGAAGAATTTTTTACTTCTTTTGAGCCTGAAGCTCTAAATTTACAAAACAAGGCAATGCTAAAATTACATATGTGTGTGTTTGTATGTGTGTGTGTGTGTAATTTTATAGTATGATCTATTTTTAAAAAGTTGTGTAAACTTGGGTAACTCATTTGAACATTTTAGTTCTCCCATTTATAAAATGATGTAAATATTCACATATTTGAATAGTTTTATAACTAAATTATATGGATACCCATGGGGATATGTTCCACATATGAATTCACTGTGATGGAAAAAACAGGATCATATTTATTTAAAAAAAAAAAAAAAGCAGTGGTTTTTACACCTGGAGGACTTTTTCAAACGCAGACTGCTCAGTTCCACCCCCAGTGTTTCTGATTCAATAAGTCTGGGGTGGGGCCTGAGAATCTGCATTTCTAACAAGACGTTGCCGAAACTGCTGGTGCAGGACCCCACTTGGATCTCTAAATGTAGTGATTCCCCATCCATGATGTTATTTACACTTCACCACAACCCTGACCAATAGGTATTATTATTCTCATCTTATACTGTTAGACACTGAAGCTCAGAGAATTAAAGAGGTTAGCTAAGCTTACCCATATGATATGATAAGAAAGAACAAAACGGAGTTCTGTCCTGGTACCAGTTTTCTGGAATCCTTTCTTTCCTGTTTGGTATTATCCTACTACTGCATTTGATCGTGCTTTCCTTCTGAAGGAGGAGCTCTGGTCTACATAGCATTTCTTCCATTATTTACAGCAGGTGCTATATTTATGTCTGAGCCAGGCATTTTCATTCTCTCTTCGTTCATGAATGAAACACTGTCTATGAGTTGAAAGAGTCTTAAGTATATAATAAAGGACAGAATCCAAGTTTCAGAGAGGGTGTGGATAACTTTTTTATTACTTATTTTAGACACGGTGGTATTTGGCCTGGCGTCACCTCAGTTATTATGGCACTCTCTTTATTACCAGCTACAGACTTGAATTTCGGAGGCTGAAGCGAAAGAAATTTAAAGGATGGAAGTGAATTAATACGTATTTAATGTTAACTAAATAACTTCAGCTGGACACTTTGTTAAACCCACTCTTTCACCTGCTTTCAATAAGGAGGACAGAGGGAAATCAGGAGACTATAGTAGGGTACAGCTATGCAGGCAAAGTTATTCTTCATGAAGAATGAACTCCTTAATGAACTAAGAAGAATTTTAGAATGCTTAATATGCTAATATATTACAATTCAGATTCAAATGAAGTAGCAATGAACCATGCTTTCTGCAATATCACCTAGAGAGGCAAAATTATACCTGTTTTCAGAGTTTGGGAGCTCTGTACTTTCCAAGTCTATAGTTTTAAAGTTTTAAAAATATTATATATATATTCATATTTATTTCCAGGCACTCTGCCTACTTTTGTTCGGGTCATTTCATTTTTTTCCCATTTTCCCTCCTTCACTACTTGAGTTGAACGCAAACGGTTCCCTTTTAACACACGGTTCTGCTCATTATTTAAGATGGAAATAAGTCTAGAAAGGCATTTTCTCATGCTATTTCTAGGACACCTCAAATTCAGCTTTGCCTTTAGGCCAATTTCTATGGAAAACCCAACCAAAAGCTTCTGGAAAACCTAACCAGTGTCTTCAGCACAAGAAGTTTTAGATTCTGTGTCCCATTTACCAACTTCTCCAGTGAATAAAAAATTGGTTGGACTGTATTGCCATTACAGGACTATCGTAGCCGTAAATTTTATGGAGTAACTTAACCATAATTACAAAGAAAAACCCACATAGCAATAAAGCAATTTTAAAGAGTATTTCTCATTTAGACCAAATTTTCTATTCTCGGAAAATGGTCATCTTAAACCCAAGAAGGGTCAGCATGCAAGAGGAAAACAACAGACTGCTGATGTGTTCCTTTAAAAACACTTCTCTTCCCATGAGTGCTTGGATTTTAGGCTGTAAAATGGCATCGTCAAGTTTTATGAGAACAGAAGTCTCTCCAGGGTAATGAGGGTATAGCCTGTTTTCTCACTCGAAGGATCTTCCTGGAGTATAAAAGTATGATTGTTTTTTCTATGCAAGGTCTCTGTTTGTCTTGCAAAGGCTTGTAGTTTGGACAAAGACACTGAAAGCACAGGGCTCACTATGAAAGCTGGAACTTTAGTCTCCAAATGGATTAATGTATTCTCCGTTTGGTCTGATGGGGCAACAAGTGTGTTGGTTTCTTTTACTTTCATCATTTGTTTGTCCAAATCTCATGATGAGTTGCTTTAAAAAATCACCTTTTCTATGCCCATGGCAATTTTTCCTCTTTACTCTTCTGATAACTCTTCATTAAACACCTCCTTTGTGTATAGTTCACATTATTACATTTTTTTAGTCATCATCATACTGAAGCTTAAAGTTGAAATTTCCTTGTCTCCATTAAGTTTAACATAAATCCAGGTTTTCTTTTTTTTAAAATAAATATTTTTATTTATTTATTTATTTTTTGGCTGCATTGGGTCCTCGTTGCTGTGCGTGGGCGCTCTCTAGTTGCCGGGAGCAGGGGCTGCTCTTCGTTGCGGTGTGCTGGCTTCTCATTGTGGTGGCTTCTCTTGCTGCAGAGCACGGGCTCTAGGCACGCGGGCTTCAGTAGTTCTGATGCATGGGCTTAGTTGCTCCGCAGCATGTGGGATTTTCCTGGACCAGGGATAGAACCCATGTCCCCTACATTGGCAGGCAGATTCTTAACCACTGCACCCCCAGGGAAGTCTCAGATTTTCTTCTTGATGCAATAGTCATTTGTTGATTTAACTTGACAATTCATCATCTATTTAAAGTTTTTACATCCATTTAAAAAAATGTCTGCCTTTTCATAAGTTGTACCACAGAGCTATGGTAGAGATGTAGAGGTGAATGTGTATCTGTTCCAGCAACACAAAAAATAAAACTAGACAGCAGGCTTCCCCATACCCTTCTGGTGCTTTGTAATTATTTCCTGGGCTTGTGCAAGACTAAAGCAAAGGTTCTTCTTGAGTGCTCTAGTGTTGGGACCTGTGTTCTTTGTCTCAATCGTCAACCTTCTCCTGGCATTGAGGCCCGTGGGGTGGAAAAGGGGAGAGAGCAGTGTAGCTTGGTGGTTAAGGGCATGGGTTTTAGTGCCGGACAAACCATTGGTTCAAATCCATGTTCTTTTGCTCCTTAGGTATGTGACTCTTGGCTACTTATTTACCCCTGGTTGTCTTAGTTTTACAAATGGGATTATACAATTTCCTACTTAAAGTATTCTTTGGATTATTAAGCCAGAAAATATGGGTAAAACATCAGGAATAATGCCTGTCTTAGAGAAAGCACTCAATATAGAGTAGCTCTCTGTCATGTATAAGTTACCTGGTTCAATGGCAGTATTGTTTTAGCTTATATTATTGACATCTGTTGTGGTCAAAATCATTCTAGAGCTGCCCTACTTCTCCCTTTCTAAATTGATTTCTCCAGGCTTCTGATGTATTTCTTCCATGACTCAATATGACAAGGAACTAATTTGATGATGGCTGGGGAGGAAGGCAGATTCTAAGTCCTTCCAGAATACATGGGTCTTCTGCAGAATTGATCCCTACGTAGTTTTTTGTGTGTTTTTTTAAAAAATAAATTTATTTTATTTATTTTTGGCTGCGTTGGGTCTTCGCTGCTGTGCGCGGGCTTTCTCTAGTTGCGGTGAGCGGGGGCTACTCTTCGTTGCAGTGCATGGGCTTCTCATTACGGTGGCTTCTCTTGTTGTGGAGCACGGGCTCTAGGCGTGTGGGCTTCAGTAGTTGTGGCACGTGGGCTCAGTTGTTGTGGCTCGCGGTCTCTAGAGCACAGGCTCAGTAGTTGTGGTGCATGGACTTAGTTGCTCCATGGCATGTGGCCTCTGTTTTGAATTAGTGCCTCTGTTTTTCCTGGACATACACCCAGGAGTAGAACTTCTGGGTCATACAGTTATGCTTGGGATCTTATTACCACTTACATCTCTCCCTTTCAGACATTTCGTCTGACGCTCCTATTCTGAGTTCCAGCTGTCTGTTGGATATTTGCTTGTGAGTTTTGTGGGCTGCCCACTTGCAGTTCACATCAAAGTAAAACCTTTGTGGGACCAGCTCAGCCAGCTGCTCTCCTTGTTGCTGGTAGATTCTCTGTCTTATTACTGTCCACCTATTACCTGGCTGAGAAACAGGGGTTGTCTGTGAGTCAGTCCTTCCAGTCCAGAAGATAACTAGGTCGATCTTCTACGTAGTCACCAGAGTACTGGGTCTGAAATGTAAATCTGATCAGTTTTCTCCCAGCCATGGGATAAAGTCCAAACCCTTAAGGTAACACACAAAGCCTTTCATGATCTGGCACGGACTGGACACTCATTCTCCATACTTGACGCTCCAGCCATGTCAGGAAGCTAATGGATCTCTGTTGACCTTGTCCGAGTCTAAATGGAAACATTGTTGATATTCTGTTCGAAACATCACAGTTTAATTACCAGCAGGGTCGATTTTCACTTTCTCACTAATCATCACTATCATGAGTTAGTCCATAAATCCTGCTACATAGGGAAGATTGAATAACTAGCATATTGGTACTTAATTTCAGGGGTTTATGGTTTCAAGTAATTTCCCCTAAAACAGATTTACAGACAAGCTTGTAGTATGTTAGTCACTTTATTGGGTACAGATAAAACACTCCAATTTGTATTTGGTGGTTGCTATCCAGAGATTTGGGGCATAGGGTTGGGATTGACAGCCTGGTTGATGCAACAGCTAGGTACTCACTTAACAAGCTACTTACTCTGCTTGCTTGGAGCGTGGGAAGGTGGGAGAAGGAGCAAATAAATGTTTCTTCTCAAGATGGCCAAATGTCCAAAGTGACTTTTACTCACTAAATGGAACTCAATGATCAGTCAGGGTTCCTACACAAAGAAGATAACGCGCTCGCACTCAAATTGGGTAATTTCAAGAAAGGATAATAAAGAGGTTATTTTTTAAGAGTCTGTCACTTCATGTTCTTTTTTTTCTTTTAATTTTTACTTTCTATTGGAGTATAGTTAGTTTCCCAGGTGTACAGCAAAGTGATTCAGTTATACATATACTGCTGAGGGCGTGGGTCAAGCCCTGGTCAGGGAACTAAGATCCTGAGAAACGGGAGTCATTTGTGAGTCAGTCCTTCCTTCCCTCAGCACCCACATCCACTGAAATCTGACAGTTTTACTGTTTCTTGAATCTGTCTCTTCCAACCTGTATCCTACTTCACTGCACTCTATTATTATTGTCATTTATTTTTTGTATGTGCAGTTTTTGCAGTACACATCTAACTAGGTCTATCTGCAGGGCAAGCTGGACTGCAGGGCCAAATAAATAAATTAAAAAAATAAAATGTGGGTAGGATACGAGGAAATATATGGATAGTCAAGGACCCAGGGCTGGTGGAGACTTTGTAATGCTTCCCGGGCCTGAAGGAGTCCGGACAAGGCATGTTGGTAGAATCTAGAGACACAGCAGACTGTGTGGAAAGGGCAACTTAGGGAAGTGATCTTCATCCAAGGTATTCAGCAAGCTGGGGTGATCTTCCTCTGACAGGGCTGGGGGAAAAGTGCTCAGACGTCATTCTTCTTACATCTTCAGTATCTTACTGGTGTTCCCATTGGTAAACCCGTCTGGAAGGCAGAGGGCAAGGGAGCTCTTTGATAAGGTCCATTCAAGTCAACCTTGTGAGACAAAGAGCAGGGTGGGTCTGGTAGAAAGTAGATCGCAAGGGGCAGATGGCAGGAATCTGGCAAGGACCATTAAGAGGTCTCTGAATTTGCTTTTATCTGAATTGTCATACTTACGTCAACACAGAGGAATATGAACCAAATTGGCCCAGGGAAAGGTTTGCAGTGGGTAGCAATAGTCTAGAACCTGCTGCTTTTGACCATAAACTATCCTTCTGAAGATTACTGAAATGTCTTTTACCAGATTATGATGTCTCCAACTACAGGTAAAATAATAGACTGTGTTAAAAACAGAAACTGAGACTGTAGTCATCTGTGAATGTGACCACAAGTGTACCCACGCATCCGTCTAGTTATCTCGGGAATATATGTACTTGGAGCATTTTATACTTGTTTATGAATATTCCAAAGGGTTGTTTTGAAGTAATTCACTTGTATCATGGCATGCGGATTTATCTAAAGATTTGCAGTAAACCTTACATATCTAGATAGAATCAAGACACTCGTAAAAAATACACTTGTGCATACTGTGTAGAACTTAGAGAATGAAGTTTTGAATTGAGAGCTATTTGAATGGAAAAACAACCAAAGAAAAAACACCTAGCAGTTTTCTCATTGGCAGGTTTCATTGTCAAGGTCTCAGAAGTCATTGAGAATAAGGGGAGGGTGTTTGTTGGGGGTAGAGTGGGGAATACCGATGTGAACAGCTTTTTGGGAAAAGACCAGTGGCAAGTCGATTAGGTGGAAGGACTGGAGAGCGCACCCCTACCTAAAGAAAAGTCATCGATATTGCTACCTACATCACCTCCTTCTCTATCTTTAGAGTGAAAGAGCAAAGATTATAACTATTAAAAAATAGTGATATGACAGGCAAATTCTATCAAACATTTAGAGAAGAGCTAACACCTATCCTTCTCAAACTCATCCAAAATATAGCAGAGGGAGGAACACTCCCAAACTCATTCTACGAGGCCACCATCACCCTGATACTAAAACTAGACAAAGACATCACAAAGAAAGAAAACTACAGGCCAATATCACTGATGAACATACATGCAAAAATCCTCAACAAAATACTAGCAAACAGAATCCAACAGCACATTGAAAGGATCATACACCATGATCAAGTGGGGTTTATTCCAGGAATGCAAGGATTCTTCAATATACGCAGATCAATCAATGTGATACACCATAGTAACAAACTGAAGGATGCTCAATAGATGCAGAGAAAGCTTTCAACAAAATTCAACACCCATTTATGATAAAAACCCTCCAGAAAGCAGGCATAGTGGGAACTTATGTCAACATAATAAAGGCCATATATGACAAACCCACAGCCAACATCGTTCTCGATGGTGAAAAACTGAAATCATTTCCACGAAGATCAAGCAGACAGTATATGACATAAATCACAGCAAGATTCTTTTTGACCCACCTCCTAGAGAAATGGAAATAAAAGCAAAAATAAACAAATGGGACCTAATGAAACTTAAAAGCTTTTGCACAGCAAAGGAAACCATAAACAAGACTAAATGACAACCTTCAGAATGGGAGAAAATATTTGTACATGAAGCAACTGACAAAGGTTAACCCAATCCAAAACTGGGCAGAAGACCTAAATAGACATTTCTCCAAAGAAGATACACAGATTACCAAAAAACATGAAAGGATGCTCGACATCACTAATCATTAGGGAAATGCAAATCAAAACTACAGTGAGGTGTTACCTCACACCAGTCAGAATGCCCATCATCAAAAAATCCACAAACAATAAGTGCTGGAGAGGTTGTGGAAAAAAGGGAACCCTCTTGCACTGTTGGTGGGAATGTAAGTTGATACATCCACTGTGGAGAACAGTATGGAGGTTCCTCAAAAAACTAAAAATAGAACTACCGTAGGACCCAGCAATCCCACTACTGGGCATATACCCTGAGAAAAGCGTAATTCAAAAAGATACATGCACCGCACTGTTCATTGCAGCACTATTTACAATAGCCAGGGCATGGAAGCAACCTAAATGTCCATCAACAGATGAATGGATAAAGAAGATGTGGTACATGTATATAATGGAATATTACTCAGCCATAAAAAAGGAACGAAGTTGGGTCGTTTGTAGAGATATGGATGGACATAGAGACTGTCATACAGAGTGACGTAAGTCAGAAAGAGAAAAACAAATATTGTATATTAATGCATACATGTGGAATCTAAAACAATGGTATAGATGATTTTATTTGCAAAGCAGAAATAGAGACACAGATGTAGAGAACAAACATATGGGTACCAAGGGGGAAAGGGGAGGGTGGGATGAATTGGATGATGGAGATTGACACATATACACTATTGATGCTATGTATAAAATAGATAACTTACAAGAACATACTGTACAGCACGGGGAGCTCTACTCAATGCTCTGTTGTGACCTAGATGGGAAGGAAATCCAAGAAAGAGGGGAATATGTGTATATGTATAGCTGATTCACTTTGCTGTACAGTAGAAACTAACACAACATTTTAAAGCTACTATACTCCTATAAAAATTTTTTTTAAAAAATCTAAAAAATGTGGTGATATGAGAAATATAGAAGGATTCCAAGCAAAGGGTCTTCCTCAGAAATTTCTTTGAAGTCTGAGAACAGGTAGAGTTATTGTATTTTTATGAAATGGATAAGATTAGAATTATATGTGTAAAACAGCACCTTCTGGGAAAATATGTTAGATTGATTATAGGTATGAAAGTTAAGAGGAAGAATAAAGAAAAGATTTGAATAATCCAGTTTAGAGAAGTCAAGGATAATGGGGAAAAATAAATGTGACCAATTTGAGAAATAATATGGAAAATAGTAAATAAATATTACTAAGAATTCAGTGCTACATCTGGATCTTCTCTTTAGGAATACGTGGCACATGTAATACGTTTTGGAGGCATTAGCAAAGAATGGAAAAGCTTTCTATTCTTGATGGTACAATAGGTACCATCGCAGCCCCTGAATGTCCTGGTGACTCAGGGCAAGTCTCTGAATCTGTTTGGTACTGGTTCCCTCATCTGTGAAGGACAGAGATGAGATAGGTAATCTTGAAAGATTTTTCTAATGCTAAATTGACGTTATTCTAAGTAACCCTGTAGCCTACTATAGATACTACCCTTACTCATTTATTTAATGAGGTGTAACTCACAAATAGTAAGTTTGTACATGCACAGATCTTATGTGTAAAGCCCCATGAATTTTTATGTGCATCTGAAATCACCACCAAATCAAGACATAGAACATTTCCAGCACCCCAGAGGTTTCCTTGTACCCATTCCCAGTCAATGCCCTCTTCTTAAAGGTAGTCATCTAATCTGACATCTATTCTAGTAGATTTGATTTGCCTGTTATTGAACCACATCAACATGGAATCATACAGTATTCAATATATTATTATTTAACTTAGTTAATAGTGTCATTCAGGGACTTCCCTGGTGGTCCAGTGGGTAAGACTCCACGCTCCCAATGCATGGGGGCCCGGGTTCAACCCCTGGTCAGGGAATTAGATCCCGCATGCATGCCGCAACTAAGAGTCTGCATGCCTCAACTAAGAGTCCACACACCATGACGAAGATCCCATGTGCCACAACTAAGACCTGGAGCAGCCTAAATAAATAAATAAATACCTTAAAAAATAGTGTTATTCAAATAGTGGTGTGTTGTTATGCAAATTTCTGTGGTCTTTGTGTTTTATGCAAAGGCGGTTCCTGTAATTTTATTTATCTTGCTGAAAGCTACTTGGGTAATTTTCTTCCAAGTGAGAATATCCTCCCTTCTCAAATAGGATTGTCCAGTTTTCACTCAATATCAGGATCCAGTTCAAATTCACTGTCTCTGTGTGGAGCCTTTTCATAACTATTCCAGTTCATATTATTGCCTTGTTTTCCGACCTCTATGTAGTTCTTGGGCTATAATACTTAGCAAGGACATTAATCATACAGTACTTCAGATTATTTAACTGTTCCACATATTCGTAGTGTCTTCTTTCTAAAAAATTGCATGTGCCAATGAAAAGACAGATTGATCTGTTACTTTTTAAAATCCCAGAATAATGTAAATACCACTGAATAAAACTGAGTGACCCGGGCTTCCCTAGTGGCGCAGTGGTTGGGAGTCCGCCTGCCGATGCAGGGGACACGGGTTCGTGCCCCGGTCCGGGAAGATCCCACATGCCGCAGAGCGGCTGGGCCCGTGAGCCGTGGCTGCTGAGCCTGTGCGTCCGGAGCCTGTGCTCCGTGACGGGAGAGGCCACAGCAGTGAGAGACCCGCATACTGCAAAAA
>NW_020174553.1:2874979-2877317 GCF_003031525.2 Neophocaena asiaeorientalis asiaeorientalis
AAAAAAAAAAAAAAAAAAAGAGTGACCCTATGCATGTATGTATGTTTTTCTTTCAGTGAAGCATAACCACTGTTTCAGAACGTAGGCTCTGGGGTCAGATAGCCTGAGAGTAGGTTGGGGCGACCTTCTACAAGCAGTGGGCTCATGAGCAATTCTTCTTGATTTTACCATCCTTAAAATTGAGTTCATGGCAGCATTTACACATGTATATACAGTGCTCAGCACTTTTTGTCTGGACTAGGATTTTCAATCTTATTCAATTTTAGCTATTGGAAAGCCATCCTTTATATTTTGTCCTATCACATCTTATCTAAATGTTCTGGTTGTAGGATTGAGCTAGTGAATTGTGTTTAAATGCTTGTCCCTCAGAAAATTGTTTCAGAGTGACACCTTTTATTGTTGTTTTTTTTTTTTTTTTTTTTTTTTTGCGGTACGCGGGCGCAGGCCCAGCGGCCATGGCTCACGGGCCCAGCCGCTCCGCGCCATGTGGGATCTTCCCAGACCGGGGCACGAACCCGTGTGCCCTGCATCGGCAGGCGGACTCTCAACCACTGCGCCACCAGGGAAGCCCCAGAGTGACACCTTTTAGATGATCAGTGAAAGAAATAACTTTCTTTCCCACTTAGGCCCCTATGTGTTGGTTTTAATCCATGCTACTAGCAGGAATTGCTTACATTCTGATGTAGCATTACCTGGGCTCCTAGCAGTTCAGTGCTGTGATAGGTGTGTTCGTGCAGTATTAGTTTTTTAGTAGATGACCTAGGTCCTGGGTAACAGCTTAATGGGTATGATATAAAATATCACTATCCAAATATCTAGAGTCGTTTTTTCTAAAAGGCTTTTTTTCCCAGTACTTTGAAACTAATAAAATTAGAAGTAAAATATCAGAAAAAATATCAAACTGTCTTTTTCCGAGTGACTTTTAAGCACTTTCAAACTCAAGGAAATGAGATATTTATTTGTATCCAAAACTACAGTAATGAGTATACAATTTGGCTGAAAATTTTCTAGAGGAAAATTAGACGAGCATCTATTAAAAATTAATGCAATTCTTCTTTTGAGGATTATAATGGAAATGAATCTTATTCTTGCCTTCCTATATTCTTAAAGTACTGACCATTTTATATTGAGCCTTGAGATGTAGGTTGAGGGAAAGAAGAAGCACATCTCCACACACTGCTGTGGTCACAATACAGGGTGCAAACCTGTGCCATGGATCTCTTCCTAAATCAGCTTTATGCTCGTCTGCATACCATTAAACAAACAAACAAACAGAAAAACAAAAACTCTTTTCATTTTGCATGGACTTCCAGATGAATGTGGCTTTCCTACCATATTAAAGCTGATTGAATTCTGACATAATACTCCATTCTTCTCTTCTGTTCCAATTCCTAGGTATTTATATAGCAATTTTGGTCATATTTTGGTAATGATGTAGATTTATGGAGGATTATAACAGATGATTCATACAAAATCTTTTTTTTTTCTTTCATTTCTGGAATCCTCTTGGCATGACTTCCAAAACTCAGCCACTAATAGAACATAAATACAGAGTGGCTATGTTTCTATTTCTAGAGAAGAGTAGAGTAACTGTAGTACTGAGGTCCTGGGGGTGGTTGGATTTTGGTACTTCCAGATTGGCAAAACATACTCATTTGAAACTTTTTAGGGTCATGTGCGTTCTGTGTTTATCTTGGTGATTTGTCAGAACATGACTGGACTTTGGCAACTCTGTTTACATATACATTTTATATTTTTTCCTTTAAATTTTTCCTACTTTTTTTGGAGAGATTCACTTGTGTTCTAAAAACATTCTGGGAAGGTTGAGAATGAACAGGTCTAGAGCAAACACGTAAAACTTCTAGATATTGTTTTTGTTCAGCTTGCTGACAACATTTTCAGAACTCTTTCTCTAAAACATTGAGCCCTTGCTGTCTAGATGTTCACTGGGTAACATGGTATTAAAGTTGGAACTAGACTGCATTTTGATATTCTTGCAATGGAAGTAAATCTTTTGTATTTAAGGGAGAGAAGGATCTGTCCCAGTCTGTGAAGTAATATAGAAAAAAAAAAAAAAGACTACACCAACCTGAATATGTAAGTTTAAACTTGTCACTTAAAAGTGTTCATTTCGGGCTTCCCTGGTGTCACAGTGGTTGAGAGTCCGCCTGCCGATGCAGGGGACACGGGTTCGTGCCCCGGTCCGGGAAGATCCCACATGCCGAGGAGCGGCTGGGCCAGTGAGCCATGAGCCTGCGCGTCCGGAGCCTGTGCTCCGCAGCGGGAGAGGCTACGACGGTGAGAGGCCCGCATACCGCAAAAAAAAAAAAAAAAAAAA
>NW_020174553.1:2877395-2963204 GCF_003031525.2 Neophocaena asiaeorientalis asiaeorientalis
AAAAAAAAAAAAAAAAAAAAGTGTGTTTTTCACCTTTTAATCTAAATTTGGAAACAGCCAATAACCAGCTTCCTTCATGTTTGCAAAGAAAAACCAACTTACCTTTTTTAGAAACCGAGATTCATAATCTTTTCAACATTTACCAAATCTATACTGAGAGCCTGCTATGTGCCAGATGCTTTGTTAAGACCCAGAGACTTAGTGGTGAGCAGAAGAGATGCAGACCCTACTCTGGACTCCTGGAGCTTACAAAAGAGAGTCACACATTTTCTTCATGTCTTTTTTTTCTTTTGCAAAGCAATTTACACACTAATTACATACAGTTGACTTTTCAATATAATATGTGTATATGTATGTTCTTATTTATATCACATAAATGATGACTGATTCAAGCATGTAGTGATTCAAAATATTATGCTTAGATTTTATGAAATGTTTTTTATAGAAAAGAAATCTCTATATTCTCAGTGTTTTTGAATGTTTATACTTTATTGCTGTCAAATAAAGATACAAATAATTGCTAAATAATGCTGTCTATAAATATTCATGACAAGACAGAATGTATATCCAAACTGTATTTTAAATACATACACTTTAATCAGAGGCAGACTCTAAAATGATAATTAACATAGCTGGCATTTGCATCAACAAAAGACATTTATAGAAGATGCTTTTATGAACTTAAGCACAATTATAGCACATGTGGATGCTGGATAATTAAAATAAATTTTGCATAAGAGTTTACTTTAGAAATTGACACAGGGAAATATTTTCATTTCCATATGCTTTGAGTAATTTTATTTTAATATCTTTTTCTTCTGAGAAGTAGTTACTTCATTTATTTTTTATGAGAATTCAATATATTTAAATTTGTTCTTTTTCCAGATATATTAAGGAGCTAGTAGATACTGTAACTCTGAGCTGTATGTATTCCCAGCTGAGAAATATTTAGTCATGTTTGGTATTATATTGGTGGACTCGGCTGGGTTTGGGTGTTACATTCTTTAATTTCTGCGTCTCTGTTGACAAGATCACGAGTGTTACATTTTATGCATATCTGCTTGGTAGACTATGTAAGGTGCCACCCAGTTAGTTCCCTCTCCTGGATTACAGGAGTTACTCTCTTACCTGCTGGGAATGATGTTGGAAGAAGGCCATCAGCTAGCAGCCCTTTTCGGGGACTGTGTCAAACTCCCTGCCCTGAGCAGCCCACAGCCACTGGCTGAGCGCCATGGGTACGAAGGCCCAGGTGGTCTCCGCAGCACCGTCTGGCTCTGGAGCTCCTGTGGGATCACCCGAGGCTGTTGGGGGGTTGGGATTGCAGCGCAGGTCAATTTCTCTGCTACCTACTCCTCACTTCTATAGGTGTTGATGCCAAGAGCATGCCCAAAGGAACCCTCCATCTCAGAGGGTGCTGCCTGGGAAACTCAAGCTGTGAAATCTGCCCAGAAGTCAATGTCTTGATTGCAATTGCATACTGACAGTAAGTTCTAGCAGCTCTTCCTACATTGACATTGATTCTGGTCACTGAGTTGATGTCAGTAGTCATGAAGATAGAGCATCTTGATTTTGCTCAAATTTTCTAACTCTATAACTATCAGCTTCTTCATTTCATTATGGTTAGCTGATGAATAGTATGGCAAGTAACTCATCAGAAGAATAAAACATATCTACAGTGATCACATTTTTCTTTATTGACAGTCTTCGTGCTCTTTTGACCTGCAGATTGAGCAGGCTGTGGTCTGCTTTTAAACAAAGGAAAAGATGGAACATGCGCTAGAACGTCTGAAACAGCTGTTGCCATGGAAGATGCTTCTTTTGAATTTTACATGAGGACATTTACTCCCTCCTCGACATTGCAAAGTACAGGAGTGACTGAGGTAGCTGTAAAACTCCTAAGACCCCTTCCCCAGTTGAATGCACGGCATCGCTGTTTGGCATCTATTAGAAAGTAACGCCTCTGTAGCAAGCAAGGAAAAGTCTGTGAATTATAATTGCTCACTGCAAACATGTTTGATGATTAGCACAATCTCTCAAGCAAGCTGTAAAGAATAGAAACTGCACTTAGGGAGTTAATATAGCAATCCCGCTGTTTCCCTAGGCAGTTTTTCCAGGTGCAATGTCTGCTCCTCTCAAACAAAACCTACAGTTTCGGAATAGAGTGTGCATGGATCAGTGGTAAACCCAGAGAAGTGGGGCGCATCCAAGAGAAACAAGATGAAAAATTCAGCCAGAGTCAGAAATCTGGACGTGCACCAAACAACTTTTCATCAGTGTGTCTGTCCGGGAGGAAACATTTTCCAGTGGCCTCCTTCCTTTTTTCTTTCAAAATGAGCTTAACTGCAGCGTTCCCAGGCGCTGTCACCCGCGAACTGCTTGAGGCGCAGAGAAACATGGATAAGTGATGCTGTTTGTTTAAGGTATCCTACATGCTCCGCCCCCTCAAGTCATTGTCAAACCTAATGAAAAGCCAATTCTAACAAATTTCTCTGCAGTCCACGTGGAGATTTGAGGTTGCGATTTTCCTAATGGTGCAGGACTCGGGGTCAGGTGGACAGGGCAGATGTAGGGGGGAGAAAGCACTATGATATAGGCTGGTCTCTGTTCGGGAAAGGGCAGAATTTTTGGAACTCATTAACTGCTGTCTCTCATTCATTTAATTTGTTACTTATGTGCCTTCCAGCTTCAACTGTGGATGCCCTGAAGGCAGCTGCAGCAGGCCTGGTGCCAGCAGAGGGCACATCCCTGAGTCCAAAGCCACCTGTCCACCAGAAATGTACCAACTCGGCTTCCAGATGCTGGCCTTAGTCTCAACCTCATGCTCTTGCGCTTAAGCGGATAAACTGCCCCTATCAGGTAGGAACAGTTAGAAGTCAGAGACAATGAAAACACACAGGGCTCAAGTGTTTTGCACCAAGCAGTGTTTACAGGAACAGGAAAGCTGGTGAGTCATCTTCTGTTTCTAAATGGGTACTACCAAGAATTCCTATGTGCACATTGCCACCCCATGCATTTACGTCGACCGAGCATTACATATGAATGTGTTCAGAGGATGAACACAACACTGCTTACCAGTATTAATTACATTATTGAATGTATCATATAACTATAATAGAGTGAGAAGGTGGGGATTTAGAAAGAAATTTTGCCGTAGCTGTTTCATTTTTAACTCCCTGGGCAATAGGGGGCCTGTTCCGTATTCAGAAGGCAGCAGGGGACGTGAGGGTCACCGTCATCAATATTCCTGAATTACAGCAAGCCGTGTGCAAACATGTGGCAGTTTGTTTAATAGGACACGCTGCAGGCTATAGCCCGAAATAATGGAAAAGAAGCAGGGCTCAAGGAGGAGAGAAAGGAAGAGAAGAGCAGTGATGCTGGTGGAGAATTCAGAAAGGGCTGTGTGGTTTTCTGAATGCTCTGTTGCTCTCCTGTGCGGGTGTTCCACGGATGATTTTAAAGTTATTTCATCCTGCTTCCCTGCAGGGTCCCTCAATTTGTTGTCAGCAAACTGGTTGAGCATGCCTTCTGCATATTCATTCAAGTGATGTAAATATTGAACAGAAAGGGACCTATTGGTATGTGTCAAGGAATCTTCCTCTGGGGTGACACTGTTCCATTAATCGGTGTTCTTTGACATGGTTGTTAAAATATAAGTCCCACTAGTTGCTTTAATTCAACTCGCATGTCTTATGTTACCTATGAGACCAAGACTTGCCGCGTGACTTGCTGAATGCACTTTGCCATTTTGGCGACTCAGCAGAGTACAGTGTGAAAGCACAGACTTTCAAGCTAGCGTGCCTGGGTTTGAATCTGGGCTCAGCTGTGTACTGATAGCTGTAGGTCCTTGGGCCAGTTACTTAACCTCTCTGTGCCTTAGTTTCCTTACTAGTAAAGACGATAGTGTATTCCTCATAGGCTTTCTGTGTGTATGAAAGAGATGTATTACTGTGTATTCCTAGAACAGTGCTGAGTCTGTAGTCAGTGCTGTCCAAGTGTTTGCTGTCGTCATTGTCACCATCATCACCAAACAAATGGTGACCTGTCCTAACTTTTTGGTATTGAACCTGCATTGCTCCCCGAGATCACTGTTCATTTCAAGGAGCACACAAAATAAAAGTTTAAAAATCAGTTCTAGAATTTTCCTGCAAAGCATCCCTCTTTTACAACACAAATTATATGAACTAGGAAATGCTCAATGGATATAAAATATGTAGTGAATATTAGATATTTAAACTATGTGTTCTCCCAGAATAAGGCATTAATAGGTTTTTCTACCAGTAGCTAAAGTTGTCACAATTGGGGAAAAGCATATGGTTCTGCCACAGCACTGTGTGTCCTTAAGTAGGTTACTTCACCTCTCTGAGCCTCAGGTTTTAATTTTTTTCTTTGTCTTCTTATGATATAAGAGTGAGAATATAAATTTATTGTATTCGTTTATTCCAAGGCAGTATATCGAGTAACTGATATGTATCTTACATAATCTAGGTCCTAGACACGTTTTATTCACATTGAATAATGTGAAAGTCTTTGCTGTGACAACAGATATAAAAGTCATCTATACATTAAGTGATAAAAAGCGTTGTAGGAATATAAAGCAGAATAAGGGGCTTAAGAGTGATAAGGAGCAACGGGCAGCAGATATGATAGCTTTTCTGACAGTGGATGTTCGCATATTTGAAAATTCTTAGTCATATATAACACTATGAATTTTTGATGTGGAACTGAAAGTGAGGAAATCTCTTTTAAAACTGTCCACAGGCACTTGAGGTTCTTCCCCAAGTATCTTCTTCTTGGGGCTCCCATAGCACAGCTTGTGATGTGCTAGGGGCTGTTCACCTCCAGGTAAGAAGCATGGATGACCGAGTCCTCAAGAAAAGGGCGTTTGCCCATGTTTTCATGGCTTCAGCCTCCCTTCATGGGAAAAGAAGATAATGATGCCTGTAATTATTTTATCAGTGAATTGTTTGCTTTGAAATCATTCCAAATAAACTTACTACTGGAACTACCAATATTTTCCACATAGACACTTTCATTCTCACCTTGAAACTCCTTAGCTGAAGCATCAGCAGTGGACTGGGTTACTTTCTTTTTACCCTTCAGAACTTTCTTCAGAGAAGTTGGAAATGCCCTTGGACCTTTTCATTTGTTGTAGCTTAGAAAGAGCCTGGTGCGACCAGAGACCGTGGCAACCGAAAGTGATTTCTGGGCTATTCGAAATACTTCATAAAAACTCCGGGAATACTTGACACCTTAAGTGCTGCAGATGTGATCTTAACATAGGGCTGCGGCTTACCTGGCAAAGCCCTGTGCAGCACAATTGGATTTGTTCCTCAAGAAATGGCAGCAAGGCGCTGAAACGGTTCATAGTCTGAGCTTTGGTCAGAACTGGTAGGACTCCAAATTGTCCGTGGCTGGTACCAAAGACCCCTTGCTGACAGGTCCTCCCAGCCTTCTTGGGGCCATTTCATCTGTTTTGCCGGTCCTTATTCTTTTACGAAGAGCTCTCAATGTATAAGTCAAAAGTGGAGGTTGGACAGGGAGACGGGACCTGAACTCCGGTCTGTTTTCTTTATTTGCTTCTCAGACGGGCTTGTCTGGATTTCAGACCATGTTCATTTGCTTACTCTGGCTGAATTTCTTCTTTCTTTGGTTGATTAAGCCTTGATATTAGATCATAGTTTGTACACATATCATTTTCAGTGATTTCCAAAGAGGTCTTTCAGGGAATATTCCTAGCATTCAGGGAACATTCTGGGTTTCCCCTCCAAATTTATAAGCCTTGTCAGTATCACCCAGGACTTGGAGGTCTGAACAGGCCTCCCATGTAGTACGTTCTCCTGGTTTTGCCCTTTGAATGTGCTCTATGGAATAGCCCCTGGGTTTTTAGATTCGACAGGGACATTAAACCCTGTTTCGGCTTAACATTTCTTGTGCGTGTAGTTGGACAGATGAATGATATAAAATAATTGCTGCTGACTTTATAAAGTTTAAAGTTCTCTTATGTAGAGGAAATGTTTGAAAATACTTTAAGGTCTCAAATTTGCACAGCACTTGAGTAAGTCATCACCACCACTAGACCACCTACTCAGGTTCAGTGCTGTTTTTGAAAGTGCTTTCTATTTGGATTTTCAAAAATGCAAGTGGCATGAGGCAGGGTAAATAGTCATCATCTGTTCTCTTCCAGGATAAGATTACACGATGGTTGCTTAGGTGATGTCCTACGCAGACTATGTTTGTAAACATGGATTTAAAAAATCTCCATAGATATACCCTAGGTCGGAGAGGTCGAAAATTCATGGTCTTGGTTTCTCCCAAAAGCATACTGGCAAGCTTGTGGGTGATAGGAATGTAAACAGTGAAACAGACCTCCTACCAGTGGTGATCACAAAAAAAAAGAATGGATGCCTGGCACCCAAGGTACTGAAAGGCAAAACTAAGTGGAAAATGCCCCAGTAGGCACATGTGTCTGCCAGTGCATCGTGCGACTCGGCTTCTCTTTCTGTGAGTTTCCTATTAACGTCATCAAATAATTATAACTTACCTCCTCCCTTTTCAGAACTGTCAGTTGATTCTATTCAATACTGAGTCATTTGGTGCTAAGTACCCGGGTCCTCTGTTGGTGCTCTGGGAGAGATAGGATGTTCTGATTTGGGTCTCAGCAATGCCTCTGTGGCTAGTCCGTCCTTACCCAGGTATTGGTGGTGTTGAGAGATAGAGAAACAGGGGACAGAGTTTGCAGATTTCCTTTCTCTTCTTTTCCTGGAGTGGCTACAATGAAGATAAGATAAACCAGCAACTCCTGTGCAAGGCATTCCCAGCTTCTCCAGTGGTGGAAAAGTGCTTCTAAAAGTCAATGACAGGGCTTCCCTGGTGGCGCAGTGGTTGAGAGTCCGCCTGCCGATGCAGGGGACACGGGTTCGTGCCCCGGTCCGGGAAGATCCCACATGGCGCGGAGCGGCTGGGCCCGTGAGCCATGGCCGCTGAGCCTGCGCGTCCGGAGCCTGTGCTCCGCAACGGGAGAGGCCACAACAGTGAGAGGCCCGCGTACCGCAAAAAAAAAAAAAGTCAATGACAGAGAGCAGCCAATGCCTATATCTGCTCCTGGTTAAACTTCCCTTAATTTCAACTCCAACAGCCTCTATACTCTGTCCCTTGTTTGCACTCAGTAAAAAAGCTTCTCTCTTACAAATGTTTAAGCTGCAAACTTTACAGGTATGAAAAACCCTACAGAGCCCAGCCAAAAAAACTCACCTCTGTGAGGACCCAACACCCAGTGGCGTCAGGGGCTGCTTGTTGAAGGTTACTTCGAAAGTTCAAACAAATAGATTGAGAAACAGCTTTTTGAAACCTAACAGATTCTTAAATAGATTGTAACTAGATTATAAGGAAAATCCCCAAGAAGCTATCTTTAAATTACTTCGTGTATAGTGTCCAAGAAATTTATGAAAGTTCATTCTCCATTTCTCTCTCCCTCCCACCACCCTTCCTTCTCAGATTCCCTCATTTGATTTATTCTCGTAATTGGATAAATGAGCCATTTTCCTGTTCTGTTAGAATGTCTATGAGATGATAAAGAGAAAAAAAAGTTAATCAAATGGAAGAATTTGTGGGGGGATATTAGGTTCAGAAATAAATTATTTCAACATGTGAGGTTTTTATTGGGCTGCCAAAGAAAATCCATGCAGTAGGTCACAAGAATAGAATCAGTAGCTGGTAGGCTTAAATTTCCTGGTTTAGAAAAACTTAAGGTGGGTGTTCAGCTATGACGTTAGATCTAAGTTGGGTGGTTTGGAGTAGAGTATGTACTTACAAGTATAATTTCAAAAGATAGATTTTTGGCAAACTTGATTAGAAATGAATTTAACATTATTAGTCTTTGCATTAATAAATGATGTTTATCTATATTTGACAGTATTTTTAAAAATATTTTAAATTATAAATACTGAGCTAGAAGAAAGGAAATTGAATTATAGTAATAATTTTGTCACTAACAAATAACGTAATTGGGGGAAAATTCATTTAAATTGTAGGGGCCTCAGTTTACCAAAGATGAAAATTGTAATGTCTACTTAGATACTTTCTAACTTTCCAGTTCTAAGATTCACCCCAAGCAAAGTGGAGGTATCGCTTCAGGTCTGTCCTCTGATTTCCAATCAAATTTGGTTAGAAATAATGCCACAATTCTGGATGCTATTTTGTTATTACAAATCTGTGCTATCACTCAAGTAAACTTTTGCTCCTTTAATAAAAGTCTGAGGGCCGTTGGTGCTATGAATAAGGCACATGAACAGCTACAAACTCGTAGCTTCTCAGGGTTTTCCAGGGAAGATTACATTGATTTCTGTTGTAGGCAAGAAATACTTTCTGCGTGATTTTGAATTATATGCTATTTTTGTTCTTGTTTTACATTTCTAAAAGTCTAGTTTTGAAAATACAATAGGCTTACAGCACAAATAGTAAAACAAAATTAAAAAGCGTCATTAAGTTGGTCATGGTAATCAAGAACAAAAAAAGGAGATAAAACTTCAGGATCCATAAGAAGTTGCAGTTTTTAATCCTTTTGTGAATTATAGACTTAGAAAGTCTGAGAAGAGCCTTGGAAACCCTCTTACTGCAATAGTCATTAGCGTGCATACACACTTACATGCAGTCTCAGGAGATTCAAAGGCAAAAGAACTACTTCAGGGCTTTCTGCGTCCCAATAGGTGGTCTCTCCATTTTGGTCTTTGCAGTAATCTTTGCCATCTGTGCTGTGGCATTAGAGGGAACTAGGGCAGATAGTGACAACTCTTATTATCCAAATAAGGGAAGAGCGTAGTGGCCCAGATGAAACAAAATGATGGATGATTCTCAAATCGTTTCTCTTTGATCTTGTAAGGCTTCTTTTAGCTTCTTTTGCTTTGTGTTTATGTTGGGCTTCTTGAGAACACACTCGTTGTTGGTTAGCCATATTTGTGGTGAGTTGCTGGGGCAAAGCCAGCTTGAATTTAAAATATGCTGTGGATGGTCTACAAAGTGTATGCAGTGTATTGGGGATAATCACGAGCTTTCAACAGGTTTTTATGTATTAATAAGCATTTACTCCAAGGAGAAATCTGAGCACATTAAAAAGATTTGCGGTAATTTCCACAGAGATAGATACCTCTTACCACAGCGTGTGAATAGACTTCGGAGGGTGGCTACAAATTCCCCTTCCAGATTTTTCACATCATAATAATGTTCTATATTTGGAGGTGTAGTCTGCCCTGAAATCACATGGGAGAGAACAAAAGAAAATGTTCAGTCTCTCTCCCCTCTCTCTTCCCCAAGCACCTTTTATTTGTCCCTCCATTTTTCTGTGGTCACTTTCTCTTCTTAACTTTTGAAGACAGTTTTTGTCTGGGTCTTACTCAATGTGGTGTTCTGGAGGATTTTTGGGGACACCCTAAAAGAAATGCTGAGTCTGATTTTTATTAGGGTCAGAGCTGAGCAAAATTTTTTAATAAATGAAACCATTTGTAAGGGTTTCTCTTGCTAATGCTTATCTCATTTATTTCACTGTTACAACAACATTCTCTGCTAGGTATTATTAACAGTGTTTTATGAAATGTAAATCAGGACCCTAAGGGGCTGAGCAAATTGTCCCTCTGCCCCAGGTTGTAAGGGCAGAGCCAGGTCCAACTAACTGCTCGTCTATATTCCCTTTATGTATCTTTACCTTCAGCTCCAAGCAGGGGCATACTAGAGGCCAAATTAATATTTAGTGAACCTTGCTTGAAGGGTAGAGTTACCTTCAAAACTGAGCTAGCTTCCTGGTGTGGCATCTAGCCAAGCATCCTGCCATTTCTCATCCTCTACTCTTGCTACTGAGTCCAAGCTCAGATTTTTCAGCACAACAGGTCAATAAATTGAGAGACCAGTTGCTGGGGCATGGAATAGCAAGTTTATTCAGAAAGCCAGCAGACCTAGAAGATGGTGGACTAGTGTCCCAAAGAACCATCTTACTGGAGTTTGAATTGAGGCTTCTTTTATAGTAAAAGGGGAGGGGGTGTCCTTGTTTGTTGCAGACTTCTTAGTTGTGGAATCCTTTGTTCTTGGCAGCTGCCCACCTAGGTCAGGCCGTGGTGACAAGACAAATATTATTCTCTGTTCTGCAACTTTTTATCTCTGTATGAATGAAAAGTGTTATACCTTTAAAGGTCGGAGCCTTGAGGATGGGCTGTCTTGTATATTTCAGGCTGTGGGCAACATTCTTGTAGCAAAAGCAATAGAATACAAAAGTAACAGATATAATATAGAGTCAGTTTTGTTCTTCCCTATTACACTCTGGACTGGATAATGAGCTTCAGTGATCTTGGAGGTAGAGTGGTAGACTAGACAACCCCAGCTAGAAACTTCATGTCCTGGAACCTATAAAATTGAATGACTTCCTCACTAACAGTCTTTGAAGTTGTAGATACAACGATTTAAGAAGTCCACATATGCCTTTTAGATAATAACATGTCTTTCAATCAGATGATAGAAGATAGTTTTAAAAATACACCAAAGAGTAGCTGAGCCATTTATATATCCTGGTATAATACAATCCTAAGAATATTTTGCTAGAAATATCTTGAAGAATTTAGGAAATATTACGTGTTGACATTTTAGAAAGACACAAATACTTTTTTCTCACTAATGGTGAGTTTTTAATCCTGGAAAACATTCAAGTAATTCCCCCAGCTTTCATGTGTCAGTGAATATTCAAAGCAACATTCTTATGTCTGATATTTAGTTCGGCTTTATAATAGTATCTATGTTAGAAAGCTCTAGAATGATTTCCTGTTATGTTTTGAAGGCAGCAAACTTTCAACAATGCTATAATAATTTTTTAAATTTGATAAGTTTATTTATCATTGGCCATTTCTATTATTAGTTCAAATGTTAAATCTCTTTAATTTTTCAATGTTTATGTAAATAATGGCATACACTGAGGCGGTTACCAGGTTTGGGGTTCTTGAACATACTGAATCCTTTATCACATTCTTCTTGCCCCTGGTTTTTGATTGTCTGTCTGGATTAAAAGATCAAAAACAAGTGAAAACTACAAGTGAGAGACTTTTCATAATTCTATTGCTGTTGAACTGTGTTTCTTTGTTTAAATTCCTGCTCTTTAATTAATGAATTGGGCAAAATCCTTGCCTGAATGCTGAAAGGACTAATGGTAAGAAATACAATTGAAAACAAAATTCCTGTCTATGGATAATCTTATGTAAGATTCAAAGTGATGTCCTCATATCATTTACCCCTTGGATGGTCATTTCAGGAGGTAGAGTTAGGGGATGGGGACCATAAGTTGAGCTTACTGGCTTCTAAACCAGGAATTAGAGTTAGATCTGTCTAAGTTATGGAAAAAGTTAGATCTGTCTAAGGATCTGGAAAAAGCTTGAAAGCCAGGGATCCATTCATATTCTCTGCAGACTGCAGGGCACTGGCAAGTATTTATGGCTTGCTCTGTTCGCTCTAATCTCTAATTTCCTCTGACTACATCTCCCACGACAGAGAGCCTACCCAGACATTCCAGGCTTTTCTTAAAGGTTGGTAAAACTGGGGGAGCAGGGATAAAGAGGCAGTCACAGGTGTAGCATATGGAAGACACGTGCCATGTTGCTCTGCTATGTTTTGGGGAAAAGGGGATATGAGGACAGGATTAAGAACATCTTCGCATATATTATTCATGGGACCCAGTAAACAAGCTATGGTGTGTCCTGATGTCTCTGTTGCTCTGAGCTTAAGAAAAACCTGCACAAACACTGTAAGGGAAGGTAGTTCATAGGATGGTGATTTGTCTGTGCTGAGTAGGTAGCTAGAAGAGAAGTCAATGAAGTATTTGGGGGAAAAGGCCAAACCTGGGATTCAGTCCCTCTCTAGACTATGCAGATGCAAGCCTCTGCTGACACCTGGGTCTCAAGTAACCCTAGGTTACTGAAGTTTTTTACTTTTAAAGCACTTTCTAGGCTATTTAGAGACCATGGTGACTTGATGGTCCTCAATAGTATTATTCATTGTTTTTCCGGACGCGCAGGCTCAGCGGCCATGGCTCACGGGCCCAGCCGCTCCGCGCCATGTGGGATCTTCCCGGACCGGGGCACGAACCCGTGTCCCCTGCATCGGCAGGCGGACTCTCAACCACTGCGCCACCAGGGAAGCCCCAACACAATCATTTTTTGCCTAAAATGACCTCTCCTGAACAATGACAGATGCAGGTTTTCTGGACCTCACTGCTTATAATTTTTGGAGCCCTCTTTAAGAAAAATAATATAAAATTACAAATACAATATACAGTACAAAAGTGACTAATTCTTTAGAAGGGGGAAAGAAAGCATAGTGCATCAGAAAATTTAAAAAGCTAATAATCACCACAAGCATAATAAATTTAGAAAAATAACACAATATTTGTATTGATAAACTGCGTGACACATTTCTACAATGCTTTTTTCCCCTTTTATTATTTTTGGCTCCATAATCTCTGATTCCTTTTTTTTTTTAAAGACAAGTTTTTAGAGCAGTTTTAGGTTTATAACAAAATTGAGAGAAGGGTGCGGAGGTTTTTCCTATACCCTCTGCCCCCCATACGTGCACAGCCTCCTCCATTATCAACATCACTCATCACAGTGGTGGTCTACATTTTTTACCAAGGGTGAACCTCATTGACACATTATAATCACCCAGAGTCCATAATTTAGTTTAGGGTTCAGTCTCGATGTAGTACATTTTTTTGGTTTGGACAAAAGTATAAGGACATATATCCATAATTCTAATGTCATACAGATTCTTTTCACTGCCCTGAAAATTCTGTTCTCTGCCTATCCATCTCTCCCCTCCCATCCCCTGGCAACCACTGATCATTTCACTATCTCCATAGTTTTGCCTTTTCCGGAAAATCACGTACTTGGAATCATACGGTATCCAGCCTCAGACTGGCTTCTTTCACTTAGTAATATGCGTTTTAGGTTGCTCCGTGTCTTTCCATGTCTTGATGGCTCATTTATTTTTAGTGCCTAATAGTATTCCATCGTCTGGATGGATCACAGTTTTTTTTTTTCTATTCACCTCCTGAAGGACATCTTGGTTGCTTCCAGTATTTGGCAATTATGAATAAAGCTGCTATCAATATCTGTGTGTAGGTTTTTGTATGTATATAAGGTTTCAGCTTTTTTGGGAAAATACCAAGGAGCGTGATTTCTGGATCATATGATAAGAGTACATTTAGTTTTTTAAGATTCGATTGCTTCTTTACATGACAGTAATTTTCTAATGTCATTTTCTATGGAGAGGGTAATTCAGTCTTTTCTCTTACATGGCTGAATGAAATTTGTTTTTTGTCACTGAGAGTTGGGATGCATAAAACAGGTAATTTCATATGCAGATGTACTTCCTGCTGATAGCTGTGTTATAGGTTTGTGTCCTACAGACAGAGGGTCTAATAAATTCTATGTCTCATGGTTGTCATCAAAAAAAAAAAAAGTCCAGTGTGCTTATAATTGTGTGCTCTGCGTCATCAAGTG
Source organism: Neophocaena asiaeorientalis asiaeorientalis (assembly GCF_003031525.2). Classification (NCBI taxonomy): domain Eukaryota; kingdom Metazoa; phylum Chordata; class Mammalia; order Artiodactyla; family Phocoenidae; genus Neophocaena; species Neophocaena asiaeorientalis. The sequence goes on from NW_020174553.1 coordinate 2,890,922, forward strand.
TATTTCTGTCAGGAAAGAACTTCCATTTAAGGCATACACGTTTCCTCTGTGTACGATGTTACAGGTCTGATGATCAGAAGAGTTTTCTGCAGATGAGCTTCTGGATCTATACATTTCAAGTCTTGTTTCTCCTTATATGATCCATATGTTTCGTGGGTTGTGAATTGTAGGCATGCTTATGTTCTATAAGCCTGCCCTTTGTGTCGGGATAGGGTGAGTCGGTACAGTGATGGGAGGAGTATTTTTGGAAGCCGTTCCTGTGCTGTGCAGGGGAGTAGTAACAACAGTACACAGAGGTGACTGCGGATCACAGAAATACATACCGCTAAGCCCAACAAACGGGACCCCAACTTAATTTCTTCTTAGCTGAACCACAAATACTCATGGCCGCTCCAATTTACAAAATATTATATGACTGTGAACACACCGCTAAGCCCCCTCCCAGAGCCTGGGAAGTGTCTTGTATAAGTGAAGAACCCCGAGGCTTAAGTTTCATTGGCTTCATGGTAAATTCGCTTTTCTTGCATTGGCTTCTACCCTTTTCTCCCAACGATGTGTTCTTAAAGACCTTCATAGTTATGTTGTTTGCACCTGTCTTACAGTTGCAGTCACCTTATCTTACACTGTCTTGTCTATAACACTTAAGTGTGTGAATATACATACGCACATTCATGTATATTCAGCAACTATATGTATTTACCTCCTTCTCCAGGACTGATCTCAGAGCTCTTTGAACTGTGAAATGCTTATTTTTGCTTCCTATATAATATCAGTCTTTGTGGATAAATCTTTCTACATATATATAAACTTCTCTGTCATTGATGGGCAAAGGCATGAACATTTTAAAAGGCATTTGGATACAATTTTCACAATTATCTTCCAAAAAGTTTACTCCTGTGAACATTGCTACCAGAGATACATTGTTTTACCACACTCTCCAAAAATGATTATGTGATTCAAGTTCCAAAACAATCCCATTGTGTCCATCCCTTTGGGATAATTTTTTTTTTTTTTTTTACTATATTGAGTTTTGCCATTTGGGATCATGGTATATGTTTTTTCATTATTCAAGTAATCTTTATATGTCTAAGCAAAATTTTACCATTTTCTCTCTATATGCTTTACACATTCTTACTAAAATTTTTCTGGGTATTTCATACTTTGTTACTATTGTAAAGAACATCTTTTTTCTCTTGAATTGTTTACACATTCATTGCTGGTATATACAAAAACTGTTGATTTTTGTGTATTTATTTAATAGTTATTACTTATTTTGACTTAATTACAGTAGTTGTTCAGTTAAGAGATATTTTTTAAGGAAGTGTATTTTTTGTTTACTAAGGGTTTAGATATCAAGGTTAAGCCAATGTTTTGGGGGTGTATATAAAAATAATCATATTCTTTAAATCCACTTACATGATAAATTTGATTAAAATATTTCTTTATATTAAATCATAATTATATTTCTGAATAAATCCTTTTTGGTTCTGGTGTTTTATTCTTTTAATATTCTCCTGAACTTCCTCCAAAAAATAATGTAGACAGAGCTGTAGCTACAAGAATATTTATTGCAGAAGTACACAGGAATGCAAAGAACTATAAACAACCTAGATGTTCAAAACTAGGATATTGGTTAAATAAATTAAAGCATATATCTCCAAAAGAGACTAAGCAGACATTATAAAGAAGTTATGAAACTGTATTTCCTAATATGTTTATGTCATTTGGTGAAAAGCAGTAAGTATGGAATGAGCCCATTAAAAAGTTATGTCTGTGTGTGTGTGTGTGTGTGTGTGTGTGTTTGAGTGTTTTTGTGGGAGTATACCTGTGTGTAAAAGAGTGTATGTGTATCCAAAAGAATGTGTGTGTATATACCTGAATGATCTATAGTGGAGTTTAGCAGTGAGGTTTCTCCAGGTGAATGGAGATTATATTTTTTGTCTTATTATTTTGAGAAAAAGTGACACTATAGATTTACGCCAATTGAACAAGAAGTACAATCAATATCCCAGCACAAAAGCAACCATTGCTAGCATAAGTGAACATAATTCCAGATATCTCTTACATACATAGAAATGCATATAAGTAGAAGAATATAGGGACAAAAATACTTTTAAAACTGCATTCATATTTTGTATGCTATTTTAAATATTTTTGATCATTTGCTTTGTGAAAAGAGAATAAATTGAAACTAAATAGATTGCTCAACATCAGAATATGGTCAGTATGAGTCTGCTATGGCTGCCATAACAGAATCCCACAGCCTGGGTGGATTATATACAACAGAAATTTATTTTCTCAGAATTTGGGAGGCTAGAAGTCCAAGATCAAGGTGTCAGTAGGTTCGGTTTCTCCTAAGGCCTCTTTTCGTGGCTTGCCGATGGCCACCTTCTCACTGTGTCCCTGCGTGGTTGCTCCTCTATCTGCATTTCTGTGGACTAATCTCTTACAAGGACACCAGTTATATTGGACTAGTGACCATCCTAACAACACAGTTTAAACTTAACTACCTCTTCAAAGTCCCTGTCTCCAAATACTGTCACATTCTGAGGTGCCGGGGGTTAGCACTTACTTCAACATAGGAATATTGGGACAAGGGAACACAATTCAGCCCATAACAGATTACTTACTGAAAGATACTTTAATTCCTAAACAATCACTTAAAAGGTAAGAAAAATGTGGATACATTAGAATGTTGGGTTATCTTTCTAAAAATTATACATTATATTTCTTAGACTACTTCCCACCTTCCTTTCCTTCACCTGTTTTATATATATAATATATATGTATTGCTTTTACATTGTCAAGTTTTATATTATTTGCATTGTGTTACTCGATAAGTATACTTCCTATAGTCAGTTATCAGTTTTATATTTAAATTGGTTCAGAGCTCATTACCAGTCTTACCCAGTTTCTCTATTTAATTTATCGCCCACTTTCTATCATCAAGTAGAATTTTCAAGGAGGGTCCATAAGTACTACTATTTCATGACTTCTTTCACAGGAGAGGCTGTCAGCCTTTCTCAAGATTAGGATGACTGGGCACACCTTGTTAGATCTTATTTTATTTCTTGTCCATGGCTGATAGACGGGTTACTTAGTGGCCGGTCTGGCTAATTGTTGGAGGAGATCACTGAGAGGATGTGACCCCGGTGGACCCTTGAGTTGGACCCAGGCCATTGGAGGGAGACTCCTTACCCCCTCCCAGTCCTTGGAATGTGTGTTCCACCTAGCAGCCCTGTGCTAGCAGCCCTTTGAAGGAAGTAACTTTGAGTGAGTAAGGTGTTGAGATCATTCAGGACTTCCCTGGTGGTCCAGTGGTTAAGACTCTGCCCTTCCACTGTAGGGGGAACAGTTTTGATCCCTGGTCAGGGAACTAAGATCCCACAGGCCGCATGGCCAGATCATCTGGACTGAATATGTGATTGACCCCAGTTAAGGCCTGCATATAAACTTTCAAGATTCTGGTGGGTGGTGTGGAAATCTACTTATCTTGCAACTGCTTAAGACAAACCTCGTAGGTAAGTTTCCTTGCTTATTACACCTGCCACCTACCAGTCTGGAGCGGTCTACCTCTTTCCTCAGTCTCTCCTTGCCCTCCAGGTATGGGGCCAGTTTACAAACTAACACTAACAGACGTGTTCTGTTCTCCTCAGTAATATTTAATAAAACTGATTTTGTTGCTGAAACTCAACTGTTGGGAGAATTAAAACAAATTTTGGGTTTCTGGTTTTTCTTGAACATACCAAAGATCTGGTAATATAACATTCTTTTAACTGTTTCTTATTCTCTTAAGGCAAAATTGGCTGTAGCTGTCTTGTTTTGTTTTTTTTGTTTTTTTTTTTTCCGGTACGTGGGCCTCTCAGTGTTGTGGCCTCTCCCGTTGCGGAGCACAGGCTCCAGACGCGCAGGCTCAGCGGCCATGGCTCACGGGCCCAGCCGCTCCGCGGCATGTGGGATCCTCCCGGACCAGGGCACGAACCCTTGTCCCCTGCATTGGCAGGCGGACTCTCAACCACTGCGCCACCAGGGAAGCCCCTGTCTTGTTTTGATAGTATGTGTGCTCCCCAATCATTGAACCCAATCACTTACATGTCCTGCCCCATTCTTGAGGGCATTAGAGTTTGCAACTTCAGCCTTAGAATTTGTTTTGTTTTGTTTTTTTGTATATTGCTCTGTTACTTTACAGCACTGAGTATTGAACTAGTTAGTTTACTATGACTTCCCCATTCATTTCTTGGTGGGCTTGATTTATTGATAACTTTTTCCTCAAGAAGATCTAATGTATTATATTTCCTAAATTCTTTCATGTTTCAGAATGTCTGCCTGTTGCCCATAGTCTAAAACCAATGTGTCTGGCTGTAATGTATTTTGATATATTGTAATTTCTTTTCCTTCAGGGTGTCATAGGCTTAGCATGTTGCCATGGAGAAGTCTGCAACCAACCAGATTTCCCTCCTTTTTGTTGACCTGCCTTTTCTCTCTGGATGGCTGGGGTGGGGGAGGAATTACTTTCTTCTTGAATCTTAATAACACCAGGATATGTTACACTGTTGATCTTTCTGTATCTTTTTTCTGGTAGAGAAGGTCTGTCCTTTCATCTGTGCTTCTCTTTCCTTTCAGGGATTTTTCTTTATAATATTTCTGAATATTTCTTCTGCTTCATTCTTTTGGATCACAATTACAAGGGCGTAAAATTTCCTTCCATCACACTGGCTTCATCCTCTGTCAACTTCTTTCTAACTTGTTTTTGATGTTAATATTATCTCAAGCCTTTCCTCCATCCCATTAATATGACTTTTAACTCTTCTTTCTTTTTCTAATTTATTGGGAGATGCGTAATGGTTCTAATGGTGCTGTTGTCAAGTGATCTCTGCAGGCTTCCTTTATATTGATTCCTGTTGTTTTGTGTACTTTCTTTCTTTGTTTCTTCATATCCCTATTATTTTCTTGCACACTATGAATCAAGTTCAGGGAAGCTCTTCTGCTCTTAAAATATGCTTTCTTTCCAACCGAGATTTTTCTGTCTCTCCTTATTGGCCATGTCACTTTTCCTTCCTGTATCTTTGTTGTGTTTATGCATAACTGGAATGCCATTTAAAAGAATCTTGTTCATGCCTGTCAAGGGCAGTGATAGCCCTTCGGTTTGCTCTGGAAGTGTGTCTATGTGAATTCTCCAGGACACTCTTTCCTCCAGAGATCTCCACTTTGTCTTTGTCTCTCTGAGCTATAGTCTGAGGCCTGGATGTTATCACTCAATTTTCTCTAGCCTCAGGTCATGAGAGTGGGGAAGGTGGAAAGCTCAAGCTCTGCTCTTTCTTCTTGGATTTGGGTCAGTTTCCTGTTTCTCAATCCACTCCATCTAACTGGAGATGTGTTCTCTTCCTGAGCCCTTCAATCTTCTGGTTTGTGTGTGATGCCCTGATGCTTTCAGTAAAGAGATCTCCTTTAGGTTTTTCGTTTTCCTTGTTTCACTTACACGTTTCTCCCAACAGTCTTCTGGTTGCCCCTCCTCCCCAGTCAGAATAGGAAAAAAAAATAACGTTTCTTTTGGGTTTTAGCCCTGTTATAATGTTAACTGGGAGCCCAGAGGGGTTTCAGCTTCTGCTTCATCTCTCAACTTTTTTTTTTTTTGCGGTACGCGGGACTCTCACTGTTGTGGCCTCTCCCGTTGCGGAGCACAGGCTCCGGACGCGCAGGCCCAGCGGCCATGGCTCACAGGCCCAGCCGGTCCGCAGCATGCGGGATCTTCCCAGACCGGGGCACGAACCCGCGTCCCCCACACCGGCAGGCGGGCTCCCAACCACTGCGCCACCAGGGAAGCCCCCATCTCTCAACTTTTGGTTCTTACAAACAGTTTTTATTTTTTCTTATTTATCTGCTCTTTTGTATTCATTCCTGCAACTTATTGCTGGCGATCTTTCATGCCCTCTCTTTATTCCTATCCAGCTGGGAGTGGGCAGATGGCATTCCCTGGCAATGTTCTTCTCCATGAGTTCCTTTTGTGGGGATGTTTGCAAAGGTGTTCCCTTGACTTTCTCGCCAGCCTGTCTATTTTTAGGAATATTTTTGAGGACTTGGCTGAATCATCTGCTTTCCCTACCAACTCTTCTGAGAGATGCAGGTAAGATGAAAGGACTTCCTGAACCAAGCATCTTTTATTTATTTGCTTGGCCATCTCTTTTCAAAGTCTATGTTCTGTACTTTTGTTCCTTTCATTAGGTGTTGGAGTAGACAGATTCCCTCACTGTCCTCAACTGGGAAGTCTGAACTATTTTGCCATTTTTTCCTTCTTTTTCTTTTATTCTCCTCTTTTTTATGAGGTGGGCCAATATAAGTTTATTTATTAAAATTTTTTTTCTACCATGGACATATATATTTTTGGTTAATTATTTTAAAAATTAAAAGTAATATGTTGAAATAGATTTTATATCATTTATTTAGGGTTGTATACCTATCTTTCTAACACATTAGACCACAGTTTCTTTTTGAGCTACTGATGCCAGTTTTGCTACCAGAATTATGCTGGTTTTATATAAAGACATGGAAGTTGAAATATTTTTATGCATTCTGAAAAAGTATAAGCACCATGGAAATTATTTATTTCTTGAAGGTTTTGTTGAATTTACTTAGGTATCTGTCTGGTCCCAGTGGTGATTTCAGGGGTACATTTTGATAACCATTTCATTGTTTTTCATGGTTATAAGTCTATTTTTGCTTCTTGAATTAATTTTGGTCATTTCCTAGAAAATTGCACATTTCATTCAGGTTTTCCATGTTTGGCATCTCAAATTTTTGTAGTTTCTCTGTGTTTATAAGGCATTTTTCATTTCTCATGTGTATATTTGTATTTTGTCTTTTAAATTATTACATGTTCTAGAGTTTTGTTTCTTTTCTGACCTTTCCAAAAAACAAAAGCATAGATTTCTGTATCAAGTTTAGTCTCCCTGTTTTCTAATACATTAATTTTCTTCTTTATTTATTGATTTGAATTTGTATATATCAGAATATCTTTTCCCACATTTTAGCTGGGTAAATATTTTATGGATTATCCCTTTTTATCCCCCCCCCACTCCGGCAAATCTATAGATTTTCACCATCATCTTTTAGCTTTTGATATTTTGGAGGGAAATATAAGGCCAGTTTCATTTTTGTGCTTTTGTACATGACATGTATATTTTCTATCTAGATTTTTTATATCCCCTTGTTTTTCTAAAATAAAAAAGGGGGGTACGATGTATCATCACTGGTCTTTTTTATTGAAGTGTAGTTGATTTATAATATATTATTTTCAGGTGTACAGCATAGTGATTCAATATTTTTATAGATTGTACTCAATTTAAATTTATTACAAAACAATGGTTTGTAGTAGTTATTTCACTATGCTCTGCAATATATATTTGTTGCTTATTTATGCTGTACATAGTAGTTTCTATCTCTTAATCTCATACCCCTATCATGCCCTTCCCCCTTCCCTCTTCCCACTGGTGACCACTAGTTTATTCTCTATATCTGTGAGTCTATTTCAGTTTTGTTATATACATTTGATTTGTTTTACTTTTTACAGTCCACATATAAGTGATAACATAGGGTATTTGTCTTTCTCTATCTGACTTATTTCACTGTGCATAGTACCCTCTAGGTCCATCCACATTGTTGCAAATGGCATAATTTCATTCTTTTTATGGCTGAATAATAATTCCATTGTGAGTGTGTGTGTACCACATCTTCTTTATCCATTCATCTATTGATGGATACTTAGGTTGCTTCCACATCTTGGCTATAGTGAATAATGCTGCTGTGAACACTGAGATGGCTGTATCTTTTTATTTTCTTCAGATGTATATCCAGTGGTAGAATTGTTGGAGCATATGGTAGTTCTTACTTTTAGTTTTTTGAGGAACCTCCAAACTGTTTTCCACAGTGGCTGCACCAATTTACAATCCTACCAACAATGTACTAGGGTTCCCTTTTCTCCAACATCTCCATCCTTGCCAGCATTTGTTATTTGTAGACTTTTTCATGATAGCCATTTTGACAGGTCTGAGGTGATATCTCATTGTGGTTTTGATTTGCATTTCTCTGCTGATTAGTGATGTTGAGCATCTTTTCATGTGCTTGTTAGCCACCTGGATATCTTCTTTGGGAAAATGTCTATTCAAGTCTTCTGCTCATTTTTTAAATAGATTTTTTTTTGAAAATATGAGCTGTTTATATATTTTGGATATTAACCTCTTATCATATCATTAGCAAGTATTTTCTCCCATTCGGTAGATTGTCTTTTTGTTTTGTCGATGGTTTCCTTTGCTGTGCAAAAGATTTTAAGTTTAATTAGGTCCATTTGTTTACTTTTGCTTTTGTTTCTTTCGCCTTAGGAGACAGATCTAAAAAACTAGTCTATGGTTTATGTCAAATGAAGTTCTGCCTGTGTTCTCTTCTATGAGTTTTATGGTTTCCAGTCTTACATTTGGGTCTTTAATACATTTTGTGTTTATTTTTGTACATGGTATGAGGAAACATTCTAATATCATTCTTTCATGTGTAGCTGTCCATTTTTTCCCCAGCATCACTCATTGAAGAGAGAAATTGTCTTTTCTTCATTGTATATTCTTGCCTCCTTTGTAGTAGGTTAATTGATCATAAGTGCCTGGGTTTATTTCTGGGCTCTCTATTCTCTTCCATTGATCTATATGTCTGTTTTTGTGCCAGTACCGTGCATGTTGTTTTTGATTACTGTAGCTTTGTAGTAATCTGTCCTCTGTAGATTCCATCTTCTCTTATCTTTCCAGCCTGATTCTTTGCCGGGGCTCTATTTTGCAGAATACACATTGCCATTAGGGCTCCCTCTGCCCATGTATTGCTTGGTTTGGGCATGATGGTTATCATCGTTGCCCTCTTATCTTATGGGGGACTGCTGCTTGAGCAAATCTAGATGGAATGTTGGGAACTCAACTGTGGCTGACGTAAGAAACAGCACACACACGGTAGAGGATCAGGTATCCAGCGCCGTGCCCATGTAGCTGGCCAGAGAAAGGAAGAATGCCACAAGGGCATGAAAGGAAACTTCTCAGCTGGGTCAGCTCCATTTAAGGGACATCACTGACAAAAAAGTTAGTCTCATCCCCACACCCAGGTGTCAGGGTAGCTGGCAATATAGTTTTTCTTTGAGTTACAATATACTCAGCAGAAAAGTCAGGGTCCTGAGAAGGATGGTTTGGGGGGCAATGTGGGGGGACAGAAGTTTGTGTAGGCTCTTGGCAGTCTTTTTTTGTTGTTGTTGTTGATACACGGGCCTCTCACTGTTGTGGCCTCTCCCGTTGGGGAGCACAGGCTCTGGACGCACAGGCTCAGCGGCCATGGCTCACGGGCCCAGCCGCTCCACGGCATGTGGGATCTTCCCGGACCGGGACGCGAACCCGTGTCCCCTGCATTGGTAGGCGGACTCTCAACCACTGCACCACCAGGGAAGCCCTCTTGGCAGTCTTTGTCACAGCCTAGGTCTCTCTGAGTCTGAGCTGACTACAGAAGGGATTAAAAAGTGTTCCTTGCTATCCACCATAAATTACAAGAAAAGCCAGAATTCAGGGTTTCTTGTCACACTTATTGATTTTCCTTACATTATGTTCAAACTTATTTCTTCCTCCACCTCTGGTGATTTCATGGAGCTATGTTAGAAAGATGACGCAAACTGTTAAGGTTTCACAGTGAGTGCTTCATCTTTCCACCCCGTCCCTTTTGAAGGCCAGGTTGTTTATTCTCTTCTTTATGGGGCAGTGACTAGCAGATTATTCACACAGTGATTAGTCAGCCCTGGTTCCCTCATCTCACACCCTCCCCTCCCCGCACTTCCACTTATCACAGGATCCTGGACCTCCTGTTTTCCTGCTACTGCCACAGTTAATTCCCCATCACATCTTCCTTCTGGTTTCCCACTCCATTCCTAATAACAGTTTTAATGTCGTCAACAGCAATGACTAACACTTTTACTGTTGTTTACTCCATACAAAGTGCTTCCTCAGACTTTTCTTTCATTGGCACCTCACAACTATCCTGCAACCTTTTTTCTTAAATCTTCACTAAGGCATATGTTTTAGAGATTAGTGATTAAACAAATCCAAATGGATAAGGGATGGACCTGGCACTGCAACCCACTTCTCCTCACAGCACATCTCATGATCTTTCTCCCTGTGCTGTAAGTGGCAGCTCTTATGCATCGCCTCTCAGCCGCAGCAGTCAAGTAATGAAAATTCCTAGATTAGTGGGTCCATGGGAAGGTAGCCTATAATGTGCACTTAATTGAAATAGAGACCACAGGACCCAAATAGGTGGAAAGGACCCTTGCTACAAAGTAGGAATGAACAAGGGTTCCCAGACATTCATGCTGATAGACACGTGGACTCTAAAATATTTTTTTCTCTTCCAAAGTATTCCTCAAACTGGGCAATATTAACAGGACAAACATTGCAGAGGTTCACAAACAATGAACAGTTGCCATAGCAAGTTTTTTCTTCCTCTGGAGTGTTTTATCAGAGTGCGTGTGCTAAATGTTTCACCAATGGAAGCAATCCATGGGTGGAAGCAACCGTGCAGATCAGAGACATTAGCCTTCTTTCCAGTGGATCAGGGTCTCCTAGAATGGCTTTAGGAAAAAGACGAAGCTGTAGGCAGAAAACCATGAGCTCCAGAGGCTGGCTGAAGTGGAAAGGCAAATAGGTGGTAGCAATAAAACAATGATTTTTCCCAAGGGAAAGTCAAGTTTGCCAGCTTTTGAGAGAATGTGAGAAGCACAGCACAGATTCATTCAGATCAAGTTTTCAGCATTCATCACGTTTCAGTATTCATTCTTTTCAAGGTTTGCTTCCTGTTCGGTGCACGGCCCTCTCCATCATGCTTTATCGTATATGCCTGACATGCTTCTCTTATATATTCGACATTTGTGGCTCCTGGGGGTTTTGGACTCTCAAATATTTGGACTTAAATCCTGAACATTTAAATCCTGAACTTGGCTTCCTCAGATGATTTCTTGAATTTCTTGGAAATCACCGGCATCTATGATAATACTTCATATTATTCAAGTTTCTGTTTTGCTTTAGCCACCACTCAGGCCACAGTCAGACATAAACATTTTTACCTAATTTAACTTCAGTCCAATACATTCAACATTTCATCATGCATTTTTAATTTTCCTGCTGTGTCCAGGCAGTGGTGTGGCGGGCAGAGCAAAGAAAAGTTCTCGGTGCTCATGGATATATACAGACTTGTAAATGTCCCTTATACTGAATCCCCATGCCACCTGCTTTTCTGTACAGTGTGGCGTTTAATCAGCAGTGTGACTTGTATAGACTCAGGACAATGGAGCTGGGTAGTATTTTAGGATACTACTGTACTTGTTTCTGCTATGCGTGCATTTATTTCTTTGTTGAACCAGTTATTCAGCAGATATTCAGTGAGTGCATCTACAGTGTGCCAGGCACCGTTCTACCTGCTGCAGACACAGCACTGACTAAGACAGGCCAAAATCCCTGCCTTCAAGAAAATAGTGCCTGCACGATATTCAGTGCCTCCGGAATAGCCAAGAGGAAAGAAGAAACAGACATCACATTTTCATTTTCCATAAAATGGAGCCGTACTCACAAACAAGAAGCCTGCTGTTCCACTGGCCCCAGTATGAGTGTTGTTTGGCCTCGACAGTTGAAAAGATTAATATTCATTCTTTTCAAGGTTTGCTTCCTGTCCGGTGCACGGCCCTCTCCATCATGCTTTATCGTATATGCCTGACATGCTTCTCTTATATATTCGACATTTGTGGCTCCTGGCGGTTTTGGACTCTCAGATATTTGGACTTAAATCCTGAACATTTAAAAAATTGTGAAGGAAGGAAAAGTGAGAAAGGGTTGTAGGACCCCAGAGAAAGGTAGGTCTGGACATTGGGGAGATTAGGGATGTGTTTCCCGACCACAAACTGGAAAAGTTTCCCCTCCAGCCCGAGCGAGGGAGAGGCGGAAACAGCCTTTGGCAGCTCTGTTCCCTGGAAGCGGGTAACGGGAATGTGGTGGAGGATCGATTTGTGGGGTTGGTAGTCAAACTGGTGTGCAGGAAAGTCACGGAAGATCCTCTGCATATAGCCCTGCACAGGAGAGCAGATGGGGCTGTGGAACAGAGCCCATGACATCCTGACTATGACTTACAAGGATTGATGGCCAGTATTTGAAGACCACAGAGCCCTAAACTCTGTGCCACGCCTGGGCCTGGCCTACGGCCCTTGAACTTGCAGCATCCCAGCCCTGAGTTCAGGGGGACACGTCACATATAACTGAGGGTGTGTTTTGCCAGCTGGCATAGCACATGGATTCGGCAGCTCAGTTGAGTACTGGATAATCGGGAAGATGGTGTTTCCTGTCCCTTTCAGTCAGTGGACTGAGATTCACACTTGTTTGGCTTTCTTGTAGAAGGAAACTTCCACCACGTTCCATGAAAGTGGAGAAGGGGAGAACTGGAAGATTGATCGTAGTTTTCCTTGTGATCTATCTCAGTTGCTGCCGTTTTAGGAAGGGCTTGGTCTGTGATCTCTCTTTTTCCTTTGTAAGTCTTTCTTGCAGTTCTTCCCTTTTCCCAATGTCTTCTTCCTTCTCAACATCGTTTGGTTCAACGTGGCCACATGGAACGTTTCTAAGACCATAATTGTCCTTCACAGATGGGCTGTCAGGGTTGTCCCTTGATTCTCAGGCCTCACAGGCTCACCTCCTTTCTACAGCTCCCTCCTGGCCCCTCCACTCACTCCCCGCAATGCTGTCCAAGTAGCTGCTTCAAGACCCTCTCTCGTGAGGCCGGCATCCAAAGTGTGCTCATCAGACCAGCAGTCAGCAACCCCTGGGGACTTGTTAGAAATGCAAATTCTCAGGCCAGACCCTAGACCTAGTGAGTCAGAAAGCTATGGGTGGAACCCCACAGTCTGCATTTTTACAAGCCCTCCAGGGAACTTGGGTACTTTCTTGGGTTTGAGAACCACTGCTGACAAAGGAAGACCTCTAAGGATCAGGTGTCCCATGGCAGGCAGCAAGAGGACGTGTCCCCTGGGATCAGAGGGCAGCTGTTCTTTATGAAAAACATACTCCAGCACAGGAGTAAATCTTCCGGCTCTCCTAGGTAAATTATAGCTCATTTTCTCTATACTTTAACCACTATGGAATGTTTTGACATTGTGGGCAACTTTTCAAGAGAATCCTAAAGTCTAGAGATTTCACTTTATTTTTAGTCTCCCTTGTGACATTTTCTCAGGGAATGGATTTTCTAACACATCATGAGTGTTTTCATTGATGTACACTGAATGCTATTTGATTGTCTTAGCATTGGGAAAGAAAGAAAGAAAGAAAGAAAAGAAGGAAAAAGAAAGGAAGAAAGAAAGGAAAGAGAGAAAGAAAGAAAGTAAGAAAAGAAAGAGTTGACTTTGCAGAAAGCATGTGGAAAGTTAAACGGAAATTTTTATGTGAAGTGTTGCAAGAACGGTATAGGTTTTTCCGGTCATTCTGCATGCTCTTCCTGAAACGCCTCAAAAAAAAAGGAGTGCAGAAAGATGAGATTTAAAAAAAATAAAACCTGAACAAATTTGATATTTCCAACAAGAGAGTCAGCAATCAGCAAGACTTTTAGCTTCTGTGTTTCCATAACACTCAGAGATTTGCTGCCTACCCATTCACATTTTCACGCAGCAGGCTAACGTGAATGGGGTGCCTCACTTTTGCTCAGACACTGAAGTATTGATTTTGCATCACAAGGGGAAAATAGAAATGTAGGTCTTTCTAAGATGACCTCAACCACAACGTTAGAAAATTGCTAAGCGTTAGAAATCTCAAGTGCAGTGTTGGCAGAGTCCAGAGGTTCACAATTTGTGATGCATAGTGTAAAATCCCTAGACTCTGTTTTTAATAATCAAACCGGATCAAAAAGGTGGGGTCATTTAAACCTCTATTAAAAAACCAGGACCATCAAACCTCCAGGGTCATACATTTGAAAGAATGTCAACTGTCAATAAAAGCATGAATCGTGAACATTCCCACATTTGAAAATAAAATTCCCAGCGGGTCAATGATTGACTCTGAAAAAGATCTGGTTCCTGAATTCCAGAAGAATACGGAATCTTATAAAAAGTGCGTTTGGGATAGGGTTACCTCTTTCAACGTATGGAAAGATTCACTCCTGTGTTGTAGCTAGTTCATTTCTGAGTATGTGCTTTTCTTTTGTAGCAGTTACCAGCCACTCAGAGTCATTGCCATCCTGATGTGAATTGAATTTTAGCTGGTGGTGCTGTTTTATATTAGCTTTCACTGGCTCTTGTCTTCTCTCTTCATTGCCTTGAGGGAAAGGCGTTACTTAGGCATCAAATTATTGTTTTAAAACAAAGGATGGGGTTGTTGATCAGGGGCAGTGAGAAGATTTACTTAATTACCAGAATTGGATTGTTCTGAAGCAGTTTGTCCAAAAGGAAGCCAAGTAGAAACATTCATGTTTCAATCAGGAGAAAAGTAAATATTGTTTGTGTAGGAATAAACATACTAAAGGAAAAAATAAGGCATTTTAAAATGCAGAGCAATCGTGTTTTTTTCCTTATGGTATTTGCCAACATGACTAATTATGTATTAGATGCTAAATCAGGTTGGATTTCCAATTTGACATCGTTCCTCCCTCCTTCTTTCTCCCCCCACCTCCGCCACCATCACCCCACCCCTCACATCACTTTGTCATCTGGTATATTTACTTGGAGGATGTGGGCATGATTCAATTCAAAAATTACTTGTTGACTTACCTACTATAGGTGAATAACTGAGCTGGGTATGAAGCTATGAAATGGAAGAAAAATGGGTCCCTTAGGGAAACAGAAGTGCCAAACTCAAGGAGCTAACAGGTTAGTGGTAACACAGGCATGGACACACAGAGCTATAACTCAGGGCAGAGTGTGCTATAATAAAACTGCAGACATAGTTTTGTTGGCATCATTGCATGGTTCAGGAGGGAATTCATACTTATTTTTACAGAAGAGAGAGCTTTGAACTGGACCTTAAAGTATAGGCTCTATTTGAAAGGTGAAGATGGAAGGAAACTCTGTTCCACATGAAGGTAAGAGAGATAGGTAACCTGGCTTAGATAGGAATGCGTATGTCATGAATGATGGTTATGGAAGAATCATTAATATAAAAAAAAAACTCAGACTAAAACAAAGACTCTAATAAAGGGGTTAAACAAACAAACAAACAAAAACTAAGCGCTTGGCAGAAAGCCTCAAAGATGGAAGGCATGAATTTGAGATGGTCAATTACACCCTCCACCCCAATTTCCTCCCCATTGGAGGAAATGCAGGAAACCCCATTTCCTCCATCCCAATGACAATGGGGCTATTCTAGCTGAGAAATATATTGCCTAATCTAAAGGCCAAAAACCAGACTTGATAACAGGGGAGTGGGTTCCAGGAGCTCTGAGCTCTATCAATCTGTCAATAAAACACCAAAGCTTCCAAAACTTTCAGGACACTGTTAATTAATCAAATAGTCACTCAGTGTATATGCTGTATATATTATTTGTCCAAAGTAGTTAAGTTCAGGTTTAACATTTCGTAAGTAAAATAGCCAGGTTCCTGAAGCAAATTTTAGAATTAAATGTACTGGATAGTTTGGAATCACGTAGACCCAGCCTATAGAAAAAAATCCTGGCCAGTGAGTTGGCTGGAATTCTTACTAAACAAAAGCCATAGCGCTTTGTCATGGGGTTGAGTTTAGTTTTCCTACCACATCTTTTTTTTCAAGTGAGTCACTAGAACAACATCCCGACCCCACAATATGTTACCAACAAAAGCACATCTTTATTTTTCTCTGGTTTCTCTTTGCAGCCAAGCAAGGCTTTGGCCATATTATATTCATCAGTGAGAAATCCCCAAATACCAAGCAGCATACCAGCATCTGCATGGGCCGTGGATTTAGGACGGATTTCCAATCCTGGAAGAGAGACTCAATCTCCCCCCTCTTCTTGGGCATGCTCTAGAGCAAACAGTGATTTCACTGACCCATGGCAGACTTAACACTTTGTTTCTCCGGAACAGAAAGGGATCTCCAGCCGGTCTCATTTGTTGAGCATGGCTGTGTACAGAGCACAGAGCAGGAAACTGGCCTTTGCAAAGTGCAGAAGTGAGTCTTTGGCTTTGGTGTACAGCCTTATTCAAATCTCTCAAAGCCGGCATTCCTACTGAGACTTATGCTGAGAGTTTACATGTTAAGACCAGATGAAACTCTTTCCCTTTTCCAAGTCAGCACTGCTGTTCTAAGAGGTCAGTCAACAGTGCTTACCTTCAGCAGTGGATGTTGCAATCATCAGAAAATAAGGTATGGGTATTGAACAGATTAAGACCCATTTATCAGTATCTAGCAGTCCGGGTGTCCATACACGTAGACCTTCGTGAGGGGGGTGGGTGTTTTCATTAACTTCGATCCCAAACCGCAGCAACACTGTCTCCTAGTCCCCTGCACGGTGAGCTACCGAGTGGCCATCGAGGGCCAGGAAGAGATTGACAGGAATGCCAGATGCGTTTGACCCAGGATAGGGTGTGGCTTTCCACACACAGCCACAAGCATCCCTTGACAAGCCTGGAGCAGCCAGAAGGAGCAGACATGGGCTTTTGTTGTATTTAAGCCAACAGTTTTGTTCCCCTCTGAAGAGCAAAATAAGAAAATCCCTGAGTCATTAGACTGAAGGAAGACAGAAATCATAATCATACTTCGAGATCTCCTGAATGGAGAACCAAATGGTCCAAAATAGCTTATGGTGGGAAAAGAGCATATTCAACTCCCCTATTGACATAGTATTGAAATATCTTTCATCTACGCTTTAAGTCAGGCTAGAATTAAAACTCAATATCTGGAGACAACATCCAAGAACATCCTAGGTTATTATTTTTTTTGTTCTGACTATTATGCTCTGTGTGCCTAAGACTTTCCTCACTGCCTAAAGAGATCTAAGATCCTCCAGAGGATACGTTTTTTCCATTTTCCTACCTTTAAAAGGAGAAATTCTTAACAATTGTTGACTGTTGAGGCTCCTTGGAAGTCTTTTTGGTTCATCCTCTTCTGAAATGATTAGAATATCTAGATTCTCAAGGTCCACAAAACTCAGGGTATCCTTGATGCTTTGCCTCTGATACCTTAGTCTAAAGCTCTGCTGCTCACGTGACGTGTGCAGGTTCCTGGTTCTACCATTACTAATTGTTTAAACCTGGGCAACTTGTCGGGAGACACTTCTCCATGGTTCTCTGTGTGTCTTCACACCTTTCAGGCAGAGGCACTGACTACCTTTGTTTTAGAATTTGTTTCAAGCATGTTTGTTCAGTAAATCACCTTTGAAGAAAGCGACAGTGTCTCCTTCTGGAGCAAAAGGCAGGCATGTTAGTGCCCGTTATAAAAATTCCTGTAACTCATTATACAATTCCTGTAACTCAGTCTATGTGTGTGCAGGTCTCACCAGACCCTCTTCGGGTTGCTCTCTAGGAATTGGGATTCAGGAAATTGGCAAATGAAAATGCTGATACTCTTGTCTACTGCTAGTGCTGTGAGTAATAAAGTCCTTTGTTTCTTACCCAGAAGTCTCCTGTCTTCTGCAAGTTTTGATGAAACAGGCAGGCTAACTTGCTGGCTTTCAAGTATGGCAAAATAACAGACCATTGACAGTTTTTGGCACTTTTCAAAACAGTATTAATCCTCAGTTTCCTCATCTGTAAAACAGACTTTAAAAATAGTACTGACCTATTTGTAGTGAGGACGATAAGCCCTATGCTAGTCATATACTAAGCCCTCAAGAAATATTTGCTATCACTGTTATTAAAGTGATACATTCACCCTTTACCTTAAATGAATAAATTCTTATGTGTAGTCTTATTTTGAAAGAAAAAACTTCTGTTCAAAGATTCTGTTAGGAAACGTATAACTTGAAGATATCCTTCCTCAAGTATAGTTACTTTTAGAGCCAATTTCTTTCATCAGTGTGAGATTCACACTTTCTCTTCTCAGTTTTTTTGCAGAACAATTTTATATAAAATCTTGGAGGGATCTAATGTAGAAGCTTACATTCAAAAACAAAAACATTTATTTGTTTCCATGGAAAGAAATGAGAAAAAGGAGATTTGTAGAATAACTTTCTTAGCTTAGTTGGGCTTATGATTAAAAATTTAACTTCTAGGGGCTTCCCTGGTGGCGCAGTGGTTGAGAGTCCGCCTGCCAATGCAGGGGACACGGGTTCGTGCCCCGGTCGGGTAAGATCCCACATGCCACGGAGCGGCTGGGCCCGTGAGCCATGGCTGCTGAGCCTGCGCATCCGGAGCCTGTGCTCCGCAACGGGAGAGGCCACAACAGTGAGAGGCCCGCGTACCACACACACACACACACACACACAAATTTATTTTCTAAAACATCTTTATTCCTCAAGAGAACTGGCTGAAGGCACAGTGGAGAAGCTGCTTTCAGCTGAACATATCAGGGTGACCACGTGAGAGCCCATGTCTAATGTGTGAGAGCCTACGTCTAATGTGTGAGAGCCTACGTCTAATGTGTAGCTTTATTGCTGCCCTTGATATATGAAGATGGGAGAGATATACATTGTAGATATAATTGTGTTACTCTTTCTCTTAAGATGCCTCCTTGGATTCCTTTTACTTACAGGGAAAAGTCACAGTTGTTTGGCCAGGTTTTTCAGGCCCCTCCAATCTGTCCAGCGTCACCTTCAGCACATCTTCTACTTTAACTCTTTGACTTCTTCATAGGTCCCTGGGCCTTTTATGCTATTCACCCCTGCTGTACATTTTAGACCTATGTCTTTCTCTTCTTTCTACCCAACACAATCCCATTCATCTTTTTTTTTTTTTTTAATAACCTTGACATATACTTTTTTTTCAATTTATTTTTTATTTTTGGCTGTATTGGGTCTCCGTTGCTGTGCGCAGGCTTTCTCTAGTTGTGTCGAGCGGGGGCTACTCTTCATTGCAGTGCACGGGCTTCTCATTGCAGTGGCTTCTCTTGTTGCAGAGCACAGGCTCTAGTGTGCGGGCTTCAGTAGTTGTGGCACGAGGGTTCAGTAGTTGGCGGCTCACGGGGTCTAGAGCGCAGGCCCAGTGGTTGTGGCGCACGGGCTTAGTTGCTCCATGACATGTGGGATCTTCCCAGACCAGGGCTCGAATGCGTGTCCCACGCATTGGCAGGCAGATTCTTAACTACTGCGCCACCAGGGAAGTCTCTCCCATTCATCTCTTGAGGGTCAGTTCAAGTTTCTCTTTCTCTGGGAGCCTTCTTTGCTTCTTCTAAGTAGAATTGGCTGATCCTTTCTTTGTCTGACACATTCTTAGTTAATATCACTATTCTTACCCTTAAAGAATTGCTCTGTATTTATTTGGCTATGGTCTGTTTCACCTAACTCATTGCTAGTGTTGCTTGAGGGTAGAGATTGTCTTAATCATTTTTTATATCTTCTTTGATATGCACAGTGCCTGGCAAATGGTAGATTTTTTTCTTATCGATGGGGCATAGCATGGGACTGGTCAGCTTTTTTGAGATTTAAGCCATAGGATTTGTTTCATTGGCACTTGGTTAAACCTTGGTGCTTCTTAATACCAGTTGCTCATTGGAACACATGGAGAGCTTTGGAAAAATTCCCAGTGTGTGAGCTCAGGGACATTGACTGCACCTAATCTCATGGATTTGGATTTAGTTTGTTTTAAGTGGAGTCCAGGGGTTGTTAATAATACCAGTAAGTGCTTACATAGCTCTTACTATATAAGGCACTATTTCAGGCACTGTTTACTTAGATTAATTTATAAGCATTTTTTTTTTGAAAGCCAATGTTGAGAACCACTCCAGTCTGGCTAAATGGCAAGAAAATATAATTACTGAGGTTGAAGTAAAATAATGACACATAATGATCCAACTAAGCTGGATTCTTTTAGCAGAGCCTATTTATTTGTTTGTTTGTTTTAGTTTTTAATTAAATAGGGGAGTAAAAAAGCAATCCCAATGTGTGCAACTGTGATGAGTTGTGGTTAGACCAGAAAAAATTTTCAGTGACTGCAGGAAGAATTCAGATCGCAGAAAGAGATGTTAAACATTAAGAATCACTTTTCTAGTTGAAGGTCCAACTCTCATGAGACAGCATTTTATTAACCAATTTCCCATAAAAGTTTGTCTTTGCTCACTGGAGCTTTTCACTTTCAAAATGGAAGGGCTAATTTGACTGGACATCTTTGCAGCTATTTAAAGGAAGTGTAACATCTGGAAAAAAAGAGACTGTAATGATGAAAGTAAAGTGATATTATAAGAGATTGGACTGAAAATGGTCTTAGGTTAAAATAGTCAGTGTAGAGCAGTAAAAGGGGGATTTTATGTACCATATTTAATCATGAAAAGACTTTTTTTCATATAAAACATTATAAAAATAGTTTGCTTTTGCATTAAAACACATTTTTCTAGCTTTCTTAAGCAACATGATTAGTATGCTTTGGGCCACCCTCAGTCCTGCCCCTAGCTTCCTTACTAACCTTTTTGGTGCTTTTCTCTTTCCTCCCATCCATCCTTCATGCCTGCCAGTTATCTGTCATCACCTCCCCAGGCGGTGCATGGAGGGTTAACCTCAGTGAGGCAAGGCACATGTGGTCCTGGGCCTGTAATAAACCTGCCCACTTGGGTGGTACAGGGAGTGGGGAGAAGAGTGTCACAAAATTCAGTGTCTACAGAGCAAGGCAACAGGGAGTCATTTGATGGCAGCCATTGGGTATCAGTGGAAGCTGGAAAACCATGAGCACATGGAAGCCCGATCAAGTGAGACTGGAAGATGGACCCAGACAGTAGAAGAGAAGTCATGTCTGCCGGGCCATAGCCACAGCAAGTTGGATTTTACTTCCTGTGGTAAACGAGTGTCGTTTCAGGGATCAGTCTCCACCCCATATGTCCTGAGGTCAGTAGGGCTATAAATAAAGTGAATAAACCAGGGCCTATTACTAGACTTGAGAATAAGGTGGATGTGGTCTTAAAATAAGACAAACTGTTTTTAACCCTTAGGCACAAACTGAGAGGCAGGTAAGTCAGAAAAGTGACTTGATCCTAGGTCTCAGAATCAAACCAGAGTTCCTTAAGGGACCAGGTTTTACCTATAGGTGATGATGGTCAAGTAGTTTAGATGTAGGTAGAAGATGGATGCAGTGTTTGAGGTACAGACAAAGTCCATCTTCTTAACACCTAACTCTGGTCTTTCTGATCCATTTTCTTCAATTGTTTCCTATATAGAATAAACCAGTCTCATTAATCTGACATGTAGGCTTTCTATAATCTGGTTTCAACTATTTTATTTTTTCACTTTTCCTTATCATATCTTCTTCCCCCAGCTCCTATACCTACTTGCTTTGCATAGAGCCTACAATTCTATAATCCAGACTAGTTAAATACTTTTCTTTGTCTGAACACACCATATACTTTACTGGCTTGATGCTTTTCTCAAAATTTTCTCCTTCTTATCTACCCATTATGTAGAAACCATTCCTAAATACCAAATGTTGGCAGTAATTTATTTTTTTCTTTTTATTTCCCCACCTCTACCACTGACATGCCTTTTCAAGTGAAGTCTTATGTTGGCGTGATTCATCTTAATGTTTCTCATGAAGCCCAATATAGTGGGAAAGACAAAAACAGAGGTTTCTAAAGACCCAACTTACTGACCGTATTTTTGACATTACATATATTTTAAAAATCACATTGGATCGCGCTGCCGGCGTGCAAGATGGCGGTGAAGAAAGACAAGAAGCCTAAGAAGTCAAGTTGGAAGTTTAATTTGGACCTTACTCATCCAGTAGAAGATGGAATTTTTGGTTCTGGAAATTTTGAACAGTTTCTATGGGAGAAGGTTAAAGTGAATGGAAAAACCGGAAATCTTGGGAATGTCGTTCACATTGAATGCTTCGAGAATAAAATCACTGTTGTTTCTGAGAAACAGTTCTCTAAAAGGTATTTGAAACACCTTCCCAAGAAATACCTTCAAAAGAACAATCTTCATGTGGTTGCATCCGACAGGGAGACTTATGAACTTCGTTACTTCCAGATTAGTCAAGATGAAGATGGATCCGAGTCTGAGGACTAGATGAAGCCATCCCTTTCAAGGCTTTGCTTGCTAACAAAACAAATGAAGTATACAAGAAAACATCTTGAAATGGACCTTTAGTTTATCAGTGAATAAAAAACATTACTCTGTATGTTAAGCATTCATCTCTTTAAGTGTATGCTGTTTATATGGTGCTGGCTTTCCTTTAATACTTAAAAAAAATTTTATTGGGGTGTGGTTGATTTACAATGTTGTGTTAGTTTTGGGTGTACAGCAAAGTGAATCAGTTACACACATGCACTCCTTTTCTTTTTTAAGATTCTTTTCCCATATAGGCCATTACGGAGTATTGAGTAGAGTTTCCTGTGCTATACGGCAGGTTCTTACTGGTTATCTGTTTTATGTATGGTAGTGGGTACATGTCAGTCCCAATCTCCCAGTTTATCCCCCCGCCCTTATCCCCTGGTAACCATAAGTTTGTTTTCTACATCTGTTACTCTACTTCTGTTTTGTAAATAAGTTCATTTGTACCCCCCTGTTGTTGTTGTTTTTAGTACTTTCTGTAAGCGGTATTTAAATAGCCTATAGCTAGTGGAATTTCTTCCAGGATTTCTGAAGTGTACTACTTTTACAAATGTCCTTGAGTTAAAGTATATAGTGAAAACATGAAGCACAATTTTGGGTATAACTTTATATAATAAAATATTTAAATTCTAAAAAAAAAAAATCACATTAATGTACATGTTTTGAGTTCTTGTAGACTTTATTGGATTTGAAGAAAACCCCATACTCTTCTTGAACAAACTCTGAAGTCTTGTCAGTAGACTTAAAAACAATTTGGAAAATTCAGATTTTAAGAATTTTAAAATGTAGTTGCATAGCATATGTGTGTATATTGTGAAGCTGACCCTTGAACAACCTAGGTTTGAACAGCGCCGGTTCATGTACACGTGGGTATTTTTCAGTAGTAAATACTACAGCACTACGTGATCTTTGGTTGGTTGAATCCGTGCATGTGGAACTACAGATATGGAGGAACCGTGTAGTTGGAAGGCTGACTCTATGTTATACGTGGATTTTCAACTGCACAGAGAGTTGGGGCTCCTAACCTCCACGATGTTCATGAGTCAAATGTATCTTTATTCTGTTATATAATACAAAGGCTTCTGGGTATGATTGGATTTTCATGATATTCAGAAAGGCAAAACCATGATAAAATCATTTTTGTGAACTTAGAAGAAAAATGATTAAGTTGGATTAAAAAGTTCAACAATAGGTCTACTCATTACCTGGAACCATTAATTTAGAGTAATAGCAATTACTGAATAATTGCCTATGAATGAGAAGGGGTTGCTCAGTATTCAAAACTTATTCTCAGTTTCATACAGATCAGTGGCTCTCAACAAGGAATGATTTTGACTTGCCTCTGAGGGGTGTCTGACAATATCTGGAGATGTTTTGGGTTTTCACAAATGGAAGCAGTGCTACTGGCATCTAGTGGGTAGAGGCCAGAGGTACTGCTAAATGTCCTGCAATGCACAGGCTACTCCCCCACAGCAAAGACCTATCTGGTCCAAAATGTCATTGGTGCTGAGGCTGAGAAACTGGATATAGACCAAGGCTAATGTTTGGTCTGTTGAAATTGACTTTATATATATATATGTATGTATATATAATATTTAAAAATACAATATACAAATCTATACAATATATATGATATAATATACATAAATGTATATATATATACAATATAATATATATTTTTTCAATGAAAGTATCAGCCATAGAGATATATTAGTTTCAGAAAGTAAACTAAAGTTAATCAAAGTAGAAATTACATAAAGTATAATTAAGATGTAGAATTATGACCTTTCAGAGATTGTGGATTCTTATTACACTGAAATGTGCTGGTTTGAGTTTTGCTTAAATAAGTGAGCCCAATCCTCTGTCTAAGACATAATTTAATAATCCCCAGGCTTTTGTGGTGGTCATATAAATTGTTTTGGTCTGGGTTCACATGGGGTTAAACTACACGTTTCCATGGTCTCTCTGAATTTCAGGTTTTGCTTGATGGGGGAATATGGTAAATGGGAAGATGGAGGTAAGGTGATTAGTCTGCTAATCTGTAATGTTGGAACTTTTCTTCCCTTTTAAAGCTTTGCATCGCTTGGGCTTTTAAGACTTTCTGTCAAACTACTTATAACCCGAACGAATTACAGAAAAACTCTGCAAGGTGAGGTCAGTGTGCACTTCAAGGCCAGGGCAGAAGACTCTACTCCGTCACTTGTTTTCACTGTTTGGTTTGGCCTCTTCCATTAAACCAGATGGATAAGCAGGGCACATATGGCATGTGAAGTGGCTGGGCCTCCTGGCAGGCCTGAGCTGTGGACCCTGAGGCCTGTTGCTGTGCATTCATGTTTGAGTTCAAAATTCTCCTACTCATTTGTGCAGGGCAGAGGCCAGGCCCATCTGAGTTTAGCAGGAAGCGTGCACTCTGAAATCCAAAATGTTCATCTAGAAGGAAAACACCTTCAGCTGCAAAGGTCTTCTCATCTGTGATCTGCTTTTCTTTTCCTTGGTGTCACTGGGCTCCCAATTCCTGACTCAGGCTGGTGGGAAATTCCCATTTTGAATCCAATTTGGGTTGAATTTCCTTCTGCCTGGCCTTGTGGATGCTCCTGGAGGTAGAGAAACTGCTCTGTGGACCTGTAAAGATCGGGAAGGCCAAGGCCATCTCTAGTGTTGACAGTCGTAGCTCTGGGCCTGGTGGCAGGGTTAGCCTGGGATCATGGTCAGGTGATCATCGAGGGGTGAACCTCCTCAGTGAGATGGAGTGGATCAGGCTGCTACCATAATTTGTTCACTTTTGCTTCTGTTGTAGTTCGTGGTCACGGTAACTTTCACATTTTACACAGTGGTCCTCTATTTTGGAGGCTGTAGTGGTTTTATGAGCTCATAAGTGGTGATAAGCATAGATTTTGGAATCAGAAAGTGTCCATCACATGTTAGCCGATAAACCTGCAAGTTACTTAACCCCACTGAGTCTCAATTTCCTCATCTAAAAATGGATAGAATAGTGCCTCCATAACTAGATCAGATCAGATATTGTATTGTGGTGTGGTAAGAGTATGTCTTCCAGAGCCAGACTGCTTGGGATTGACCCTGGCTCTGCCATTTGCTAGCTGGTTGGTCTTGAACACAATGCTTTATCTTTCTGTGCTCTATGGAGATAATAATAGGATCCGCTTAGAGGGTTGTTGTCAGGGTTAAGAGGCTGAATCGCTTTGCTGTACACCTGAAACTAATACAACATTGTAAATCAACTGCACTCCAATAAAATTAAATAAAATGAGAGAGAGAGACTATATTGTTGGGCATCTTGAAGTTCTTAATGCCCATTAGTTAAGTGATTATTTTGAGGGTGAAAATACTTGTATAAGCAGATAAATCTTTTTATGAGTATGTGTTTATTCCATACATGCATAGCATTTATAAATGTACTCCATAAAAACTCTTTTGAAAGCCCTAAAATGTTGCATGATCTGGGTGATTTCTCAGTTTTCCACTGTATTGAGAAGTTATTTCAGATACATAAATGGCTACTTATAAAGCTAGACCATTGTGTTTGGTATTGTTCTTCGAATTGAGTAAAGTTTGAGAAAAGTGTGCATACACGCTTGCCTACATGCTTTACGATGGATGTAGGTGGAAATTGGGTCTAATGAAATCAAGCAGTTGAAGGAAACCTGTCACTCTCAAGACTGTCAGAAACCCTGGGTTCCAGATACCTCTGGGAACTGAAGATCTCTTTGCCACGTGACTCCAAACGATCTGCTCTACGGTTGGCAAGTTACACTGGAATTAATGAATTAATTAAATTGCGATATAGTTGACGTACAACATTATGTTGATTTCAGGAGCACTACATTGTAATTTGACATTAGCATACATCATGAAATAATCACAACAGCAGCCATCTGTTTCCAGTTATTACAATATTATTGACCATATTCCTTAAACTGTGTATTACATCCCTATAGCTTATGTATTATATAATTAGAGATTTGAACCTCTTAATCCCCTTCGCCTACTTTGCCCTTAACCCCACACCACTTCCCTCCGGCAACCATCTGGTAGGCAGGACTGGTCCCTATACTGGTTGGCTGCAAAGCCTGGCTTTGTCAGGTGTCTGTGGGCCCACTGGAGGGCAGGGCCAGGTCCCAGTGCAGCTGTCTGCAAAGCCTGGAGGGCCTCAGGTTTGGAGATGACCCGATGGTAGGTGGGGCTGGGTATCTGCCCGGCCGTCTGAGCAGCCTTGAGGGTGTAGGGCCGGTGCTGGCCCTCTGATGGATGGGGCCGGGTCACCACATAGCTGTCTAAATGACCTCGGGGGCTCAGGGCTGGTGCTGGCTTACTGGTGGACAGGTAAGACCCCGGCACTAATAGGCTGGAGAGAGGAGTCCAGAATGACACTTGCCAGTAAGTTGTTATTGTGGTAGAATGAGATCCCCCAAATGGCTGCTGCCAGGGTCTCCATCCTCACGGGGAATCCCACTTTCCTCCCGCCTCTCCATGAGGCTCTCCATGATTAGCAAGTGGGTCTGACCCAGGCCCCTTTCAAACTACTGCCTCTGCACTGGGACTTGGAGCTTGTGAGCTTATGCACATACCCTGTAAGCGTTGGAGTCTGTTTCCCAAAGCCCTCCGGTTCTCCTGAACTAAGCCCTGCTGGTTTTTGATATAGGACTCCTGCTCTGGGGAGCCCAGTGTGGGGCTTTTACCTGTCACTCACTGGGGAGGATATCTGTGATTATGATATTCATCCCACTTGTGGGTCACCGATACAGGGGTGTGGGTCCTGAGCTACACCGTGTCTCCACCCCTCCTACCTATCTCGTTGTGGTTCCTTCTTTATGTCTTTAGCTGTGGAAAAGCTTTTCCGCTAGTCCTCACGTTGTTCTCATACACAGTTGCTCTGTGAGGACTTGTGATTTTGGCGTGCTCAAGGGAAGAGGTGAGTTCTGGGACTTCCTACTCTGCCCTCCTGCCCCTGGATCTGCACCAGGTTACACCTGTATTTTCTCCTTAACTGCCATGTGCTTGTCCACTCCCAGAGGAACCCCCATGCATCATCCCTCCCAAACCTCCAGCTCCTCTGGAACCAGCTGTTCAACTCTTTTCGTCTATACTACTCTGGCTAGGACATCAAGCTCATGTACAACATGCATGTTTTAAAAAGACTTAAAAGGAAGACCAGTTTGCTCTTATACTGTGCTCAGTTCCAACAAGTTTAGGTCTTCATTACACTGCAGATACACTTTCTGGTGGATATTATTATTGTTTTTAATTTTTGAATTGTATTTATTTTTTTATACAGCAGGTTCTTATTAGTCATCAATTTTATACACGTCAGTGTATACATGTCAATCCCAGTCGCCCAATTCATCACACCCCCTCCCCACCCCACCCCCCGCCGCTTTCCCTGCTTGGTGTCCATACATTTGTTCTCTACATCTGTGTCTCAATTTCTGCCCTGCAAACCGGTTCATCTGTACCATTTTTCTAGGTTCCACATATACGCGTTAATATACGATATTTGTTTTTCTCTTTCTGACTTACTTCACTCTGTGTGACAGTCTCTAGATCCATCCACGTCTCAACAAATGACCCCATTTTGTTCCTTTTTATGGCTGAGTAATATTCCATTGTATATATGTACCACATCTTCTTTATCCATTAAAGTGTTTCCTTAACTCCTCTTTCAGATTTTACATCATTAGTGTATAGGGATGCAAGAGATTTCTGTGCATTAATTTTGTATCCTGCAGCTTTACCAAATTCATTGATTAGCTCTAGTAGTTTTCTGGTGGCATCTTTAGGATTCTCTATGTATAGTATCATGTCATCTGCAAACAGTGACAGTTTTCCTTCTTCTCTTCCAATTGGGATTCCTTTTATTTCTTTTTCTTCTATGATTGCTGTGGCTAGGACTTCCAAAACTATGTTGAATAATAGTGGTGAGAGTGGACATCCTTTTCTTGTTCCTGATCTTAGAGGAAATGCTTTCAGTTTTTCACCATTGAGAATGATGCTTGCTGTGGGTTTGTTGTATATGGCCTTTATTATGTTGAGGTAGGTTCCCTCTATGCCCAGTTTCTGGAGCGTTTTTATCATAAATTGGTGTTGAATTTTGTCAAAAGCTTTTTCTGCATCTATTGAGATGATTGTATGGTTTTTATTCTTCAGTTTGTTAATACGGTTTATCACATTGATTGATTTGCGTATATTGAAGAATCCTTGCATCCCTGGGATAAATCCCACTTGATCATGATGTATGATCCTTTTAATATGTTGTTGTATTCTGTTTGCTAGTGGTTTGTTGAGGGTTTTTGCATCTATATTCATCAACGTTATTGGTCTGTAAATTTCTTTCTTTGTAGTATCTTTGTCTGGTTTTGGTATCAGGGTGATGGTGGCCTCATAGAATGAGTTTGGGAGTATTCCTTCCTCTGCAATTTTTTGGAAGAGTTTGAGAAGGATGGGTGTTAGCTCTTCTCTAAATGTTTGGTAGAGTTTACCTGTGAAGCCATCTGGTCTTGAACTTTTGTTTGTTGGAAGATTTTTAATCACAGTTTCAATTTCATTACTTGTGATTGGTCTGTTCATATTTTCTATTTCTTCTGGTTCAGTCTTGGAAGGTTGTACCTTTCTAAATATTTGTCCATTTCTTCCAGGTTGTCCATTTTATTGGCATAGAGTGGCTTGTAGTAGTCTCTTAGGATGCTTTGTATTTCTGCAGTGTCTGTTGTAACTTCTCCTTTTACATTTCTAATTTTATTGATTTCATTCCTCTCCCTCTTTTTCTTGATGAGTCTGGCTAATGGCTTATCAATTTTGTTTATCTTCTCAAAGAAGCAGCTTTTAGTTTTAATGATCTTTACTATTGTTTTCTTTGTTTCTACTTCATTTATTTCTGGTCTGATCTTTATGATTTCTTTCCTTCTGTTATCTTTGTGTTTTGTTTGTTCTTCTTTCTCTAGTTCCTTTAGGTGTAACGTTAGATTGTTTATTTGAGATTTTTCTTGTTTCTTGAGGTACGCTTGTATAGCTATAAACTTCCCTCTTAGAACTACTTTTGCTGCATCCCATAGGTTTTGGATCGTCGTGTTTTCATTGTCATTTTTCTCTAGGTATTTTTTGATTTACTCTTTGATTTCTTCAGTGATCCCTTGGTTATTTAATAATGTATCGTTTAGCCTCCATGTGTTTGTGTTTTTAATGTTTTTTCCCCTGTAATTCATTTCTAATCTCATAGTGTTGTGGTCAGAAAAGATGCTTGATATGATTTCAATTTTCTTAAATTTACTGAGGCTTGATTTGTGACCAATATGTGGTTTATCCTGGAGAATATTCCATGTGCACTTGAGAAGAAAGTGTAATCTGCTGTTTTGGGATGGAATGTCCTATAAATATCAATTAAATCTATCTGGTCTATTGTGTCATGTAAAGCTTCTGTTTCCTTATTAATTTTCTGTTTGGATGATATGACCGTTGGTGTAAGTGAGGAGTTATAAAGTCCCCCACTATTATTGTGTTACTGTCAATTTCCTCTTTTATAGCTGTTAGCAGTTGCCTTATGTATTGAGGTGCTTCTATGTTGGGTGCATATATATTTATAATTGTTATATCTTCTTCTTGGATTGATCCCTTGATCATTATGTGGTGTCCTTCCTTGTCTCTTGTAACATTCTTTAAAGTCTGTTTTATCTGATATGAGTATTGCCACTCCAGCTTTCTTTTGATTTCCATTTGCATGGAATATCTTTTTCCATTCCCTCATTTTCAGTCTGAATGTGTCCCTAGGTCTGAAGTGGGTCTCTTGTAGACAGCATATATATGGGTCTTGTTTTTGTAGCCATTCAGCAAACCTGTGTCTTTTGGTTGGAGCATTTAATCCATTCATGTTTAAGGTTATTATCGATATGTATGTTCCTATGACCATTTTCTTAATTGTTTTGGGTTTGTTTTTGTAGGTCCTTTTCTTCTCTTGTGTTTCCCACTTAGAGAAATTCCTTTAGCATTTGTCGTAGAGCTGCTTTGGTGGTGCTGAATTCTCTTAGCTTTTGCTTGTCTGTAAAGCTTTTGATCTCTCCATCGAATCTGAATGAGATCCTTGCCGGGTAGTGTACTCTTGGTTGTACGTTCTTCCCTTTCATCACTTTAAGTATATCATGTGACTCCCTTCTGGCGTGTAGAGTTCCCGCTGAGAAATCAGCTGTTAACCTTATGGGAGTTCCCTTGTATGTTGTCATTTTTCCCTTGCTGCTTTCAATAATTTTTCTTTGTCCTTAATTTTCGCCAGTTTGATTACTATGTGTCTCGGCGTGTTTCTCCTTCAGTTTATCCTGTATGGGACTCTCTGTGCTCCCAGGACTTGGATAGCTATTTCCTTTCCCATGTTAGGGAAGTTTTCAACTATAATCTCTTCAGATATTTTCTCGGGTCCTTTCTCTGTCTCTTCTCCTTCTGGGACCCCTGTTATGCGAATGTTGGTACATTTAATGTTGTCCCAGAGTTCTCTTAGGCTGTCTTCATTTCTTTTCATTCTTTTTTCTTTATTCTGTTCTGCAGCAGTGAATTTCACCATTCTGTCTTCCAGGTCAGTTATCCATTTTTCTGCCTCAGTTATTCTGCTATTGATTCCTTCTAGTATAGTTTTCATTTCAGTTATTGTATTGTTCATCTCTGTTTTTTTGTTCTTTAATTTTTCTAGGTCTCTGTTAAGCATTTCTTGCATCGTCTCGATCTTTGCCTCCATTCTTTTTCTGAGGTCCTGGATCATCTTCACTCTCATTATTCTGAATTCTTTTTCTGGATGGAAGGTTGCTTATTTCCACTTCATTTATTTGTTTTTCTTGGGTTTTATCTTGTTCCTTCATCTGGTACATAGCCCTCTGCCTTTTCATCTTGTCTATCTTTCTGTGAATGTAGTGTTTGTTCCACTGGCTGCAGGATTGTAGTTCTTCTTTCTTCTTCTGTCTGATTTCTGCTGGATGGGGCTATCTAAGAGGCTTGTGCAAGTTTCCTGATGGGAGGGACTGGTGGTGGGTAGAGCTGACTGTTGCTCTGGTGGGCAGAGCTCAGTAAAACTTTAATCCACTTGACTGCTGATGGGTGGGGCTGGGTTCCCTCCCTGTTGGTTGTTTGGCCTGAGGCAACCCAACACTGGAGATTACCTGGGCTCTTTGGTGTGGCCAGTGGCGGACTCTGGGAGGGCTCATGCCATGGAGTGCTTCCCAGAACTTCTGCTACCAGTGTCCTTGTCCCCACGGTGAGCCACAGCCACCCCCCGCCTCTGCAGGAGACCCTCCAACACTAGCAGGTAGGTCTGGTTCAGTCTCCCCTGGGGTCACTGCTCCTTCCCCTTGGTCCCGATGCACACACTACTTTGTGTGTGCCCTCCAAGAGTAGAGTCTCTGTTTCCTCCAGTCCTGTCAAAGTCCTGCAGTCTAATCCCACTAGCCTTCAAAGTCTGATTCTGTAGGAATTCCTCCTCCTGTTGCTGGACCCTCAGGTTGGGAAACCTGACATGGGGCTCAGAACCTTCACTCCTGTAGGTGGACTTCTGTGGTATAAGTATTCTCCAGTCTGTGAGTCACCCACCCAGCAGTTACGGGATTTGATTTTACTGTGATTGCGCCCCTCCTACCGTCTCATTTTGGCTTTTCCTTTGTCTCTGAATGTGGGGTATCTTTTTTGGTGAGTTCCAGTGTCTTCCTGTTGATGATTGTCCAGCAGCTAGTTGTGATTCTGGTGTTCTCATAAGATCGAGTGAGAGCACATCCTTCTACTCTGCCATCTTGGTTCCTCTGGTGGATATTCTAATAGATTATACGAAAGGAGCATTGCTCACTTTTGTGCACGAATTTCATGTAATCTGTTTGAAAAGAACAAAGAAATGCAAAACGGATTATGAAAAACAATATATTTCGCGTCTTATGTTAGCAAAGTTTTATTTTCAAATAAAAAGAACCACATGTTGGATTGATAAAAATAATTTACCAAGAGATAATATATGTATGATGGCTTAATATCCCTTCCTGAATATAATTAGGTTTTAGGTCATAAAAAGATGCTAAAACAAACTGTAAACGTTTCAAAGATTCTTTGTATGAAAGTAAATTTCAGAATTGTGTAACTCAAAATGATTTCATTTAAAGTTTAGCTTGCATGTGGTATGCTTACTAAAGGGGAAGGGGATAAATAGGGGTTTGGGATTAAAATATATACACTACCATGTATAAAATAGGTAACCAACAAGGACCTACTGTATAGCGCAGGGAACTATACTCAATATCTTGTAATAACCTATAATGGGAGAGAGTATAAAAAAAGAATATATAGTTTTATATATATGTATAACTGAATCACTTTGCTCTGTACCTGAAACTAATAGAACATTGTAAATCAACTATATTTCAGTAAAATTTTTTAAAACAAGAAACAAAGGTTTATTTGGCATATGTTGCTTTCAGTAAGCTAAAGTAAAAAGGATTTGATACCACAGATGTTTTATAATTGGTTTATCCAAATAAATCCCTAAAACGTTTTGCCTTATTCATATAGTACAGAACTGAAATGATTTAGCTTTTAACTTTGCAGATGTTTGGAAAGATTTTCAAAGAAATGGTGGCATCGCAATGAAATTAGGGCACGGTGAGGAAAGATCTTCAGAACTTCAAGACTTCCTTCAAAATAGAAAAAAGCACATTTAAAATTGCTCAGGTTTTCCAGTTCATTTGGCCTGGGCAGCTTCCTGCATGTCTTGTCATAACTACCATGTTAAATTTAGTTGTATGTTCAGAAAACGGAGCAAAATGTTCACCACTGGCAGGTGAAAACAGGAAATAAAAATATTGACTCGGGATGTTCCCAGGACAATTAAACAGCTAATGAGAGGATTGTAGTTCCTAAGGCCACTGTGAATAGGAATGTGGGCATAGGTACCTAATTTGGTATCCAGTTGATTCCAGTTCATGATGTGTATAATTTCTGGCTATGTAAGCAACATTGCAAAATAGTTTGTATTACGGTAAAATAAAAAAAGTGCCTCCTAAAGGACTTACATTTTTAGGATAACAGCAGAATCTTCTCTTCTTTTGGAAACACCTGGAATTTTTGGAAATGCCCAGTCTTTCATTTTTATTCCAGGTCCAAACAAAATGAGTACACACCTAATCACCAAAGGCATTGTTTACCTGGAGGACCAAGCTGCTTTGGATCTAATATGACCTCAAACTAGAATAGTTAGATGTGGTGGTTACACTCTCAGAAATTAATATATCATTTGTTCAGGTTCTGAATAGAACACCATGAGAAATTATTTGGAAGGGATTTCTTTAAGAGAAAGCTATTCATCTAGGAATCTTTTATGGAGGACATCCCATGTCTGAGGCACTATGAAAAGAGAGAAAAATAGTGTTTACATTTTTATGTAGGAAAGTTAAATTTGGTGGAATTTACTGAAGAGCTGATGACTTTAAAAAATTTATTTTATTGAAGTATAGTTGATTTACAGTGTTGTGTTAATTTCTGCTAGAGGTGATGACTTACTTTCATAAATATATAAAGGCAATTGGCTATTTTTGGTAGCGGTTTTCAAGATTGATGGCAAAATGCATCAGATACTTGCTCAGACTGCATTTTGATTAAGGATTTAATCACTCAGACTGTGTCCATTTTCTTTGCAAGAATTGTTTGTTGAATCCCTTTCTTACGGATGACGTCAGAAAAACAACTTTCATTATAAATCACATCTAATGGGTTAGATTGGAACTCTCAGTGCCAGGAGAAGGGAATGGGAGGAGGAAGTTTCAAAAGCAAGAGTAAGCAAAAGTAAGTCTTAGAAGTTCTCAGAGGCTAGGAGTCTCAGAGGGACAATAAAATCCCCCAACCCCTTATACTCCCACCAGATAAAATGATGTTTGGGAACGTGAAAGGCTGGAAGGCTTCCCTTGCCTCTTTCTTGGGGCCTGGGAAAATGACCGTGAACTCTGCCTGATGACCTCGTCGTATAATCACGATACCAGAATATTTAGCCCTTAAATGGAGAGAAGGTTTACTCAGAAGCCAGTGGTCCCTGAAGAGTTCTCTCAGTTGTGATGAGGGGATGCCAGGGAGGAAGTGGGGCGGGGGAGGTGAATGCAGAGCAGGTGAACTCAGCAGACAACTCAGAGGATGCTGGAGTGGAAGGATGATCAAGCCAAGAGGCCGACCACCAACTTAACTCCAGACACCTTCATCTCCTTGCCATGACTAGACACCCCATGTGGCATAAAGTGACTGAGTTTATGCCTCGCTTGACTAAGAAAACTCTGAAGTGGTTGAGAAAAAATCTTGGAATCGAGTTAGCCAAGTTTCAGTCATCTAGCAACTAAGCTCAGAGAGATATGTTATTTTATACATCTGAATTTTGTTAATGAAAAATATTGTACTTACAAAGATTGCCGTGACTTCAGTGAATGGGCGTGATTTCCTAGGTGGACCTAGAGATGATCATACTAAGTGAAGTAAGTCAGACAGGGAAAGATAAATATCATATGATATCGCATATATGGGGAATCTAAAAATATGATACAGATGAACTTATTTACAAAACAGAAACAGGCTTAGAGAAGGAATTTATGGTTACCAGTGGGGAGGGGAGGGGGGAGGGTTAGATTGGGAGTTTGGGATTGACATGCATACACTACTATATCTAAAATAGATAACCAATAAGGACCTACTCTATAGCACAGGAGGCCCTGCTGAATATCATATAACAACCTAAATGAGGAAAGGATTTAAAAAAGAATAGATACATATATATGTATATCTGAATCACTTTGCTGTACACCAGAAACTAACACAACATTGCTAATCAACTATACTCCAATATAAAATAAAAATTGAAAAAAATAATAAAGATATTATACTTAACAAAGATTGCCGTGATTTCAGTGAGTGTGCTTTATTTCCTATGTGTATGTATGAAATGATTTTGGAAGACTTACTTGACGCTAGAATCAGCTTCATAGCTAGGAATGTAAACTGTTTTTATAAAATCGCCTTAATAGATTAAATGAAGAGAAATTAGTTACCAGATGTTGATATGCTCAGAAATATAACCTATCAATTAATTGGAAATATTTAAAGTGATTAATGTTTTGAGTAAGAAATTACCAAGATCAATAATATCCATCACAGGGGCTTCCCTGGCAGCACAGTGGTTAAGAATCCACCTGCCAATGCAGGGGACACGGGTTTGAGCCCTGGTCCGAGAAGATCCCACATGCCGCGGAGCAACTAAGCCTGTGCGCCACAACTACTGAGCCTGTGCTCTGAGTCTGTGAGCCACGACTACTGAAGCCCACATGCCTAGAGCCCGTGCTGCGCAACAAGAGAAGCCACTGCAATGGGAAGCCCGTGCACCGCAACTAAGAGTAGCCCTGCTTGCCGCAGCTAGAGAAAACCCGCATGCAGCAACGAAGACCCAACGCAGCCAAGAATAATAAATAAATAAAAAAAAATAATATCCATCACAGAATCTTCAGGACTTTGCTTGTCAATTTCTAGAAATGACCACTTAAGATAATAGATTCTGTTTTGTGGACAGTGTGTGGAGTTGGTTCTGATAGCCTAACTTCATAGGTGTAAGACCAATGAAAGAAATAAAAACTGTGCTTTTGAATTAAATTTTTTTTTTTTTGCTTTTCTGACTTTTTAAAGTAAATTCAAAAATTTTAGTAAGAATTTCATTTAAGCATGCATTTTTCCAC
This sequence comes from Neophocaena asiaeorientalis asiaeorientalis, assembly GCF_003031525.2. Lineage (NCBI taxonomy): Eukaryota > Metazoa > Chordata > Mammalia > Artiodactyla > Phocoenidae > Neophocaena > Neophocaena asiaeorientalis. The sequence goes on from NW_020174553.1 coordinate 2,926,852, forward strand.
GTACCTGGTAATTAACCTTTTCGCAGAAGGCTTTGGAGACATTGAAGTTCAGAATATGTCTAAGACTTGGGTGGTTTTCCCCAGTCACAGAATTACAATGATCAGTGTAATGTACATCATACATCTTAGAGGTTTATGTCTAGACAAGCTGTATGCTCTGAGACCTCAGTGACTCAGGGTACTTTTTGAATTTATATAACCTATAGTAACTAAGGATTATGCTGCAGAATTTTGACTAGAAATTTGCAATGTGTCCAGTCATTATCTTTCTAACCTTAGTCCCTTTTTAATCTGAGTCAATTTTCAGATACACTTTCTCGGTAGGTGTTATATCACGCTTATTGCTAAAATTCCCAAAGATTCCTTCCTATTGGTTTAAAATTATTGTTTATAAAGTTGCATATATTATCATAGGAAACCTAGGATGGGTGGTGTTTCTAATAGCCTGTCACTGGAGCCTGAAAGGATTGATTACGTGAATGTTTTTAAAAAAGCTTTATTTATGTACTGCTGACATATAAGTAACTGCACATATTTAAAGGGTAAAATTTGATATGTTTTGTAATATGTGTACACCTGTGAAACCATCACTACAATGAAGATAGTGAGTATATTCATCATGCCCAACGTGCCCTGTGCCCTTCGGTAATACCTCCTTCCTGACTTTCCCTGTTCTCTCTCTTCATCTCCAGGGATTGCACTGAATCTATAGATCAAGTTGGGAAGAACTGATATCTTGACAATATTGAGTCTTCCTTTCCATGAACATGGGACCTCTCTCCATTTATTTAGTTCTTTGATTTCTTTCATCAGAGTTTTGCAGTTTTCCACATATGGATCTTGTACATATTTTGTTAGATTTATCCCTAGACTTCATTCTTTAGGTGCTAATGTAAATGACATTGTGTTTTTAATTTCAGATTCCACTTGTTCATTGCTGGTACTTGACACACTTGGTATGGTCAGTTTTTAAATATTTTAGCCAGTCCGAGAGCTATGTGGTAGTATCTCATTGTGGTGTTAATTTCACTTCCTTAATAACTGATAACATTGAACGTCTTTTCCTGTGCTTATTGCCATACATATATCTTCTTTCATGCAGGGTTTGTTACATTCTTTTGCCTATTTTAAAATTTTCATGTATATAACTCAGAGGTCCCAAGACCATCCACACGTTTGGTGATTCACTACAAATACTCACAGGACTCAGAGTCAGCAGTACTCGTGAGTATATTTTATTACAGTGATCAGCAACAGAAAAGGATGCATTAGGCAGTCTGGAGGAGTCCAGTGCAGACTTCCAACATGTTCCCTCAGGAGGGATCACACCTAACACACTCCTTCCTCCAGGAGTGAGGTGCAGCAATGTGTGTGCAGTATTTTGGCCCAGGGAAGCTTGCTTGTGACTCAGAGTCTAGAGTTTCTATTTGGGGCCAGTCTTATAAGTACTCTTTGCTGACATAGCCAGCCATAGTACCAAAATTTCAAAAGGAAAGTAGGTACTCACCATTAACCACATTTTTTTTGTACAGTCCAGGCAGCCTGGTACAACAGGGTACAGTACTCCAGGTGAACAAAACAGCCTTGTTAACATAGGGAACATGCCAAAAGCCAAGTCCCCAGATACCAGCCAAAGGCCAACTGTGCAAGCAGACACTTCCAAAGGTAGCAAACTCAAATATACTGTGTTAACTCTTTCCTGATAGACACACACACACACACACACACACACATACACACACACACACACATACTCTTTTATTTTCATCAAAACACTTTGATTACTTTGGGACATCTAGGAAGAAGTAAGGAGATGATAAACCAGGAAAAAGCATTAGATAAAGTTACAAGTATAATGTACAGGGCAATAAAAGTTCTAGGAATGTGGTATTTGCCTTGGGGCCATAGACACTGGCATTTAAGTCAGAAATATGTTGATAATATTACAGTAAGAAATCCACTTTCATCTAAAAATAGAACCTGCTTTAATTAATGAGAGTGGGATTTGCAAAAGCAGAAAACTTCCTTCAGAAAATTCTTTGGGATGGCCGAAAGCCCAGGGAGCAAATTGGAGGCTTGGTAGAGAATGAATCCAGTAGAGGCGGGAAGTCCAGTCTGGTAGCACCTTAAGACCAGGTAGAAATCTGGGATGGACATGCTTTTCTCCCACAGGAAAGCTAGAAGGGCTAATAACTTTGGCAACATGAACCCTTCTATATCAAGCACTGTTGCCATCTTGAATTTGCTCTGCTTATGGTTTATTGAGCAGCTTGCCTCAAATCCTCTGCCCTGCCCTTCTCCCCATGAGGGCTTACTGTCATGTATTAAACAGTGACCTCTTCAACATTCTGATGGTAAAAAAATCCTTCTTATAAGGTTGTTTCTTAAACTATCCCTCAATCCAAGCCAATGAGTTAGGAAGGAGAACAGAGAATATGTGCAAATTAATAATTCAGTCTAAGTAGGCAATGTACTACTTACTGGTTTATCTCAATCCAAGGACAGATTTTAGAGTATCTGGTAGCACCGACTCCTGGCATCCCTCAAACACCATTAATAAATATTGCTTTTCTTGGCTTTTGATGGTTATTGTAAGATACCATGTCCAAGATTAGGCTTCTTGAAAAGTACCTGGAGAGTAAGCATCAGAGGCATTCATGTTAATAGAAAGAGGCACCGGTTTTGGATTTACATTGTCACATGAAGATAAAAACAGTGAAGAAAGACAGGTGTCCAAAGACAGGATCACTTCTCCTCAGCTGAAAGGATGTGCGTTTCCCTACCTAAATTAAGGAGGCAATTTTCAAAAGAATATTGCTAGATGCAGACAAAATATTGATATATCTGGCCTTGAGATTATAATCACAACTTAAATAATTTATAAAGGTAGTTGGTTAAGAATGGAAAAGGTGCTAATACCAGAAATGTGTCTTTGATGAACATAATAGGTGTTTAGATTATGGGCCATTACCTGTAGCTTGATTGAATGAATTTTCCCTAGGTCATATTATCAAATATGTACTCTCTAACCTGACCGTCATAAGAGATATGTATTTTGGTACCTGTATCTTTTGTAAATGTGTTGAACATCAAAAAATCAAGCAAACAATTCCTATAAAGTCTTTCAAGCCTGATGCGAAACATTGGTTGATACAGTTTTATTTTTGGAATCCTAACTTTGTTAAATGAAGACAATTTCTATTGGTACCATTAGTATTGTAGAGCTAATTGTGAGTTATTCATATGAGTTTACTGTCCAAGAAGGGTCATAAACCTTAGTGAAGTTTTTAATTGTTTTTGGGTCCAATTACTTGAAGCCTTAAAACAAATATATTACACATTCTAGGATGAAAGACTAGTATGAAAGAGCATATATAAAGGCTATTACAGCTAAGAATAAAAGCCCGAATATAAGGACACTTAGAAATTTTGGGATGTTCTGTAACACTAAGTTCTAGTCCTGAAATATTTTAATATTTAATTCCAGGTAGAGAGAAAGTCTTCATGCACCTTTTCAACATGCTCCCACTTCAAATATTACCTTCCTCTTTATTTTTTATTATTATTTTTTTTGGCTGTGTTGGGTCTTCGTTTCTGTACGAGGGCTTTCTCTAGTTGCGTCGAGTGGGGGCCACTCTTCATCGCGGTGCGCGGGCCTCTCACTGTCGCGGCTTCTCTTGTTGCGGAGCACAGGCTCCAGACGCGCAGGCTCAGTAGTTGTGGCTCACGGGCCCAGTTGCTCCGCGGCATGTGGGATCTTCCCAGACCAGGGCTCGAACTCGTGTCCCCTGCATCGGCAGGCAGATTCTCAACCACTGCGCCACCAGGGAAGCCTCAAATCTGATATTCTTAACTCTCCAGCTATCTCACATGACTGTCTTCAGAGACAAAGAAGTTGGTGAGTGGGAAGCACTTTGAAAACTGGGACTGTAATAAGCAATGTAAGGTTGGCTTATTTAACCAAAACCTTTTATCCAAAGTTTAAAAAATATATTTAAAGTAATGGTGAACTGGCTTGCTTTTACAGATACATTTTTATATCCAGGGCTAAAGATATTCCTGTCTGCTTTCTCAGAGAAGGCTAATGTATGAGTCAAGAAGCCGATGACCTGGAGGGAATGTTTAATGCTACTGGAAAGGCTTTCTTGCTTCAAAACTATCCCTAACACACCTCTCCTGGTGCTGAGAACTCCTCCATGGGAGGCAGGGTAGTCCAAGAAGGACTAATTCAGCCAGCATCAGCACCAGCATGAGCTGTCTGCTTTCTCAGAGAAGGCTAATAATGTATGAGTCAAGAAGCCGATGACCTGGAGGGAATGTTTAATGCTACTGGAAAGGCTTTCTTGCTTCAAAACTATCCCTAACACACCTCTCCTGGTGCTGAGAACTCCTCCATGGGAGGCAGGGTAGTCCAAGAAGGACTAATTCAGCCAGCATCAGCACCAGCATGGCTGGGGGTAGGATGCTAGCGAGGTGGAGAGGGAGGAAGATGGATTTGGCTTCAGTTCTTTGTAAATTAAGGTCTTTCCCACCTCCTACAACCTTTTGAGGGAAGGTAATGCCTGTTAAAATGTACAACCTCTTAGGATTGGCAATCAAATTAACCAGTAATACGTAGTGAGAATTCACTAATTAGATTCTTCCCCAGTTGGATATATTAGAGAAGGGCATGTACTAGAATGAACGGCAGTTGGAAGAGAACAAGTGAATAGTCACTGGCAGGAAGTCCTGTGGAGCTGGGAAGAGTGACAAGAGGTTGCTTTAGAGCCTCAGGAGGGCGCTGTGGATTCTGAAGAGGGTTCACTGATAAGAGCAGTCATGTTTTATTTCATATCATTGCTTCATCTGTCATTATCATAGTTTCATTGCCCACCCCCCTTCCTCATTGTACCCTGCAGTCTTCTGCTTATCTCATCAAAGTTCTAAGGGTTCCCTATCACGCCCTCCTCCGAATTAATTCCCTTCCTTCCTCATTTCATTAACTGCTGCACATATTAATCCTACAACTTGTGGGTTTTTTTTTTTTTTTTTTTTTTTTTTTTTTTGACGGCAGGTGGATTCTCAACCACTGCGCCACCAGGGAAGCCCTAACTTGCGTTTTGATCAGACTCTCCAAATACATGAAAGGAAAGGACCTGGGAAGAAACTGAGTGGTGGAAAGAGAAGTATGTCTGAGACTATTGATCTTTACCTTATTGTTTGCTCCTTTCTTAGTGTACAAGACTGTCTTCTGCACCCTGTAGGTAAAGTTCAGGAGTTGGAGCTTTGGGTTTTGCCTAGGGAAACATGGAGTCAAAGTTTTAGAGCTGAATATGACTGTGGTTCAGAACTTTTTTTTAAAGGAATGAGCTCATGCAAACCCCACAATTTGAGACTTCTCTAAGATGTGGCAGGTCTTCTGGTTTCCAGTACCATGACATTTCCATTTCACCACATCTAAATATTAGATGCCCACCAGTTTGCGTACCAGCCTCCCAACACACCTCGACAAGCTTCCACACTTCCATTGGCCCTAAAACTAGTCCATGTGCCTGAGCTTTTGGTAATGGAAACAGCTTTCCTGTTATTTTCACGCACAGTGGAGTAGAAAAAAATATGTTAATCGGGTCTGTGATTTGTGAATGGTTTAAAAAGGTGGTTACTATGTTGGGTGTATCTAGTTTGTTTGTGTATCTAAGCACTGATCTAAAAAGATTTATTCCTCTTCATTATGTCAAGATTCCTAAGTGGCACCAGATGAAATGTCAGACTGAGACATGGTTACATTCCATGATGCGTTGCGAGATGTTAAAGAGAGAAGGATTTGTGTTTGTGTTCTATAAAAATCAGAATTAAAATCTCCTTAAGGGCAGGGATTTTTGTGTGTCTTGTTTACTGGTGTATGTCAGCACCCAGAACACTGTGGGCTCTGAGTCAATAATTATTGACTGAAAAACAGCTTTGCCATATGTCTTGATCTTTGCAGTAGAATTAGGTGCTAGAAATATTGTGCCCTGTTTCTATACTTATCAAACTGAGTCTCCTCGCCCCAACCTCCAACTTATTTTCTACCATAACATGATCAGAATGCACCAGGATATAATTGTCACTATTATTTCATTGATTACTTAGCAAAATCTACCTAACTATTTTTAATACCCAGTCAGTTCTGGGTGGAAAGCAAAATTAATGTTGGCACTGAATGCTTTAATATTTGGACTTGAATGAAAGTGTATAATACACATGATCTCTGATCAACATATCAACAGGTGATAATTTTGTCAGTTTATTTGGCTGATAGGATATTATTTCCTAGAAAGTTCTGCTTCCATTTTATCGTTTGTCTAATCAAAGAACAAAAAAGATTTTCTCTTGTTTATGACTTCTTAAGCTTTAGAAAAGGGGATGGATGCAGGAAGTCAGACTTGTCCCTCTATGAAGATAATTTTAAAAATCATCAATAAGCTGGGAGTTTAGGATCAGAAATTATGGGATATATTGCTGTTCTAAATAGTAGAAATTGATAAACTAATTGGGTTTCTTTGGAGGTGAAAGGGACCCTGCTTCCCACTGCTCTTTTTGAGATAAAATAGACTAGTGATGTCATGATGCTAGATTTGAAAAAATATTCACTAATATATGTTTTCTTTTTAAAAAATAATTTAAACTTCAAGTGAGCAAACTTCTTATTTTGGTCTGATTTTATTTTAAAGGTTGGAAATAGCCTGAAAATTTCTAACAGCTATCAATGTATACCTTATTATATTTTGGACATCTGACTATTAGATGAGATTTTTAGCCTATACTGAGTCTGAATATAACTTTTATCATTTTAATTTTTGTTCATAGGATTGTATACTTATTGTAGGAAAGACAAAAGAATTAAGAGTTCTGGAAGTGGTAAAATGTTGGTAAATACAAAAGATATTTTTCTTATTTAAAAAAATCTTTTAAAATAACATATTGTTTAAAGTCAAAATAACAACAATGAATTGTGGGGTTTATGACACATGTAGAAGTAAAATGCATGACAATAACAACATAAAAGCTAGGAGGGAGAAATGCAAGTGTATGGCTGTAAGCTTTTTTACAGTATGTGTAATGATAAATGACATTAGGTTAGTGTGTGATAGGTTTCAGAGGCATGTTGTGAGCCCTGATCAACCACTACAAAGGATAAAACAAAGAGGTATAGCTAATAAGCCAATAGAAAAGATAAAAGGGAATAAAAAATATTTAAGAGGAACAAGTACAAAGGACAGATAGGACATAGAAAACTATTAGAAAGATGGGTGATTTTTTAACCAAATCATAGTGATATTTGTATGTCAATACATAAATTATGTCATTTTATCACATATAAAAAGCAGATTGACTAAAAAGCAAGACCCAACTATATCCTGTTTATGAGTTCCACTTGAAATATAAAGTCACAGATGAATTAAAGGAAAAGGATAGGAAAAGATATATCATGAAAACACTCATCAAAAGAAACCAGAAGACTTAATTTTGATGTCAAAGTAGACTTTAGAACAAGAAATATTACCAGGAATAAAGAGAGAGATTACATATTGATAATGAGATTGATCTACCAAAAGAACAGAACAACCCTCAGTGTTTATGCAACTGGCAACTCAGCTTCAAAACACAGCAAAAACAGAACTGAACGCTTTTTTTGTTATAAGTTTCTAAGTTCCTCAACAGGGATTCTCTTACTACTGGAATTTTCATGGATGAGAAGGATTTACTGTATAATATTTAAACCATTAACACAGGTACTGTTTTTGTGAAAACTCTAATCTCCAACGTTAATGCATTAAAGAGTGTTAATTAAAATATTTACTCAAGAAATACCAACTACATACCAAACACTTCATATATGTCATTTAATTAGCATAGTAATCCATGCTGCATGTAAGAAAACCTGGACTCAATAGGATTACATACTTGTCCCAGGTCACACAGTAAGGAGCATAGCCAAGATCTGAGCTCAGATCTGTTTGCCCCTAAGCCCGTGATGTTTCCACCACATGGGGGCTTGAAATATATACAAATTTTTCATAACTATTATTTTGGTCTCCATGTAAGTGATAGTCATCCTCTGAGTCAGCAAGGACAGGAATGCCATGTGTTGGTTAACTGCTCTTGCCTTAGAGAACTACTAAAAATGACCCCATTTATTTTTGGTGGGGACCCCATTCAGTGGGAGGTACAGAGACTAGCAGAATCTAATGACCTACAAGAAATGGAAAAATGTTCAATAAAGCATACTCTGTAATTTCAAAAAATCTGTATTCAATACTGCCAGATTAATAGTTGTTAAATGAATGGCTAGATGATATTTCTGCAGCCAAACGATAATATTATGAGGATTTAGTGTGATTCATTTATGTGTTTAAAAAGCTAAAGTGGTGAGATTTGTGGAAACTGTTGGTTTCTGGAATTGATAAAATCTGCCTACTGTAATATTTCCGTGACCTTATTAATTAACCAAGTTTTAAAATCTTGCTCTAGTAAAGGAAGTAGAAAAGAACCAAAGAAACACAGGAATCACATTGGTTGAAAAAAGTGGAGTTGAAATAAAAGGTATATGTTCTGATCGCAGCCATAATTTAAAAACTATTTTAAGGACCATCAAAACATCAAAACCTATGAAAGTCGTCTTCATATTCATATCTCAGACATGTTCACTCTTTAAATTTCATGGAACAGAGCTGGCAGAATTGAGGTGTTGCTAAGGAAACATATCAAGCACAAACATAAAAAGCATAACAGGTTCAAAGGATTCTGGGGAGTTATTATAAAGACATAAAACCTGCCAAATCATTGGAACAATAAAAGTGGAAAATTAATTTCAAGCAAGACTAAACATTTCAACCAACTGCTGAAAGACTTTTGAAGAGTATATACGTACTGGGAAAAAGAGGTGAGGACTTTTAAATATCCAAGTGGTTAATTAATGAAGACTGAAGCCAAATGCAAGCGTTAGGAGTAAAGCAGAAAAATTTGGTTTCTGGTTTCACAAAGGGGAATTTGCTTTAATCAAATGTATTAGTAAGAAGGATGAGGGTTCAGAGAACAGGCTCCTTGAAGCGGTTGAAAAATGGACCAATATTCTAAGCTTTGAGATTTGATGCATTTCTTGGTCCAAGTAAAACAAAACCAGGGTGTTAAAGGAAGTAGAGACAGAAATAAGAGACCCTTTTATGAACAGTTTTACAAGCACACTTAGTTCTGGAGAGACCCCCTAGGATTAGCCAATATGATGGAATTATTTTAAAGGGTCTGGGAATGTACCAAGTGGCTTGCATACCAGTTGACATCACTCACAAGTAAAGTGTTAAAAAGTGTTTTGAGGGTCAAATGAAGAAACACTTGGAAGCTTACTTGATGAAGGAATGCCAACTGACTTTTTCAGATGGGAAAGAGATGCTTCACTTACTTGTCAAAATGACAGAAAGGTATTATTTCTGAGGCAGGAAAGAGGTGTCATAACACATCCTTTGGCTTTTGATGGTGGGCAATTTATTGAAATGCTTTACTGGGGTTAAAATGATCCTTTTTCTTAAAAGTGGCATAATGGGAAAATTGGTAGATTGAACTGAAACTTGCTAAATTGGAAGAAACAGAAGCCCTTTGTCAATTGAAGCATTGCTAGTTCAGAAAATCACTGTCTATCTCTAGAGGACTTTATTTTGGCAGCCGTGGGAACAGTCTCTCCTTTTTAGGCATTTATGTAGAATTCCTCCGTAAGCGCTGTGTGTATAGGCTGACTCATATATACATGGTATGTGACTGTAAGTTTCAAAAACTTATTTTTGAATAAAATTTCAAAGCTAAGGGAAAGTTAGTCCCATCCAAGACATCACCTTGGCAGGCTCCATACTCATTTCAGGGATGCTGCCTTTGGACAAGTCATTCTTGGAATTTCTCTTGTGGAATTGTTCCGCAAGACCGTGGCAAACTTTAAAAATTATGTTTAACAGTGAAAAATTTTCATACTTTGAGTGAAAATATTGTATTTGGGAAAGATCCAAAGAAATCAGAGTCTCATCTGGTAAAGAAAGTTAGTGATTAAAATGTTACTAATTTAAAAAATAATTGAGGTGTAACTATTAAGTAAAGAAAGTGATATTCTTTTGTGGCTTGTAACCTGGTTTTCAAAGTAATTCCCAAAGCATTTTAAACATATTTTGATCAGTGAGGTATGTCTGTAACAGGACAAAAGATTCTCAAGGTGACTGCCTTGAAAGCTAATTTTAGAATGAGTTCCAGAATGCTGGCTAGAAAGCCAGTATCATGGTGTTTATAGTTTTAACTTATAAAGAGAGAGAAGTAGAGGGTAGTAAGGTCTAGTGAAAATTTCTTGGTGATTTTAAGACATGGGAGCAATGCGCAGTTAAATTTTTATAGAAAAATAAAGAGTCAAGTTTTGCTGTGGTGTGCTGTATGGGAAAGAGTATGATACCTACCAGAAGGCCAGAGTTGAGGCCATGTGACCTTGGATCAGTCACTTTGACAAACGGGAAAGGTGGGGAGAGAGGAATAAATTAGGAGTTTGGGATTAATATGTACACACTACTATATATAAAACAGATAATCAACGAGGACCTACTGTATAGCACAGGGAACTCTACTGAATATTCTGTAATAACCTATATGGGAAAGGAATCTGAGGAAAGAATGGATATATGTATATGTATAACTGAATCACGTTGCTGTACACCTGAAACTAACACAGCATTGTAAATCAACTATACTCCACTATAAAATAAAAATTAAATTTAAAGTCAAAGTAAAAAAATTTTTTTTAATTAAAAACAAAAGAAAGAAGAATGGGAGAGGGAGGAAAGTAAAGAGAGGGAAAAGTAAAAAGAAAGAAAAGGAAGAAAAACGGAAGGAAGGAAAGGTAGGTGGAAGAAAAGGCCAACTCTTTCTTCATCCAATATAACATAAACTTGAAATTAGTGGAGTCATAATTAATGATGTTATGTCATATCTAACAAAACCATCAAATATAAGAAAAACAGAGAAGGAAGTGTCAATAAATAGCAGATTCTCAAGAGTGACAGTTTTCAAGAACACCTGCTTATCTGCATATGTGCCTGTAAATATCATTTATCAAGACAAAGCTCATTTTCCCAGTCTGTGCTATTGTCCTCTATGTGATGGACCATGGGAGTTCAGGATGCCCTTGAAATGTGTTTGTTCTAAGTAAGTATGAAAACTACAGCTTACCCGGGCCTTAAAAAGACTGTTTCACACAACTGGATTAAAAAGTTTAACACACACAAAAAATGGGGTTATGCTTACTTTTGGAAGAAGGGCCAAAATATTACTGTCCAAAGTGGAAAACATGCAAGCACACACATGAAGCGAGCAATTGTGAGGTTCACATGAGATATTGTATGGAAAAGCACTTGAGAAGTCTAATGCTTGGCAAATATAATTTCATAGAAAATATTTCATGAGGAGAAATTAGAAGCATATAAAGACACTGGACTTCCTTCTGCCTCCTGACTTCCTTGAAACATTAAGCTGTTGCTTTAATTTTTGCATAAACAAAACATGAACGTTGTCACCATTTTTCTACATGTAAATGAAAGCAAAATAATACTTGCCTTCCAGTTATCACATGGAAATAGAAATGAAGCGAATATTTGCGGCCACGCCTGGAAATAAAGGCCCTGTGTAAAGTGTAAGTTTATTTCATGTGAAGTGGCCTGGCAAGTGTCGGGCACATATCCAGGTTATAATGCGTACTATTTATGATTGGCGTGGTTAGTATTTGTGTACCACGGTTTGTCATTCAATCTAATACTTTCAAATATGCATACTTAGAACTTGGATTCAAGCATATTTTCTAGTAAAAACTCTGATATTTTATTTCCTTAATACATTAATTGTAGACCAGAAGATCCTAGAAAAGGGAAAAATAACCTGCCTTTAGCAACAGAAACATCCACCAAGTCATGGCAAATATGACTTCAGTAACATGAATTATTCTGAACACAAAAGAGTCAGAACAAAAGACCCTAGCCTGATTTTCATATTTCTGAATTACATATTGAAATTGAGCGCATAAAAAATAGAAACATCATGCAAAATGCCCTGAACTTAAGAGATATTTTGCATTTGGCATGGAAAAATCCTCAGATGGCCGAAAGAATGAAATTTTGTCTTTACTCTTTCTTCTCCATTACTGGACCAGGCTAGTATGTCTTATAAATTAGCCCGTTATGCCCAGGGTAGGATATTGAATCGTCTCTATTCAATAGTTAGAAAAATGTCAGTAATACATTTTAGAAGAAGTCAGACCCTTTCTTGGTCTCTCTAATATTCTCCAATGTGCAACCAATGATTCCATGGGCTGGACTTTGCCATGTGAAAATTCAAGCTCTGAGATGCAGTGGGAAGGAAAGAGGACCCTGCGGACACTGGCACACAAGGCTGATGCCACAGAAAAGCCAGCTCGTTTCATCTGACAGAGTCCAGAACCTATTTTTATTTACTTATTTATTTTTTAAATCTTTATTAAGGCTTCAGTGTACCAAGGAGGTAGACACACTGCAGGCTAGACCATCACATGTTAGCAGTTCTCTCTCTCTATCACATGGAATGTTTCCAAAATGTCTTGTCCATTTTTTTTCTGAAGCCAGTGGTAAAGGGCTAGAACTACAGTTTGATGGGATGAGAGCAGGAGCTCACTCTTCACTTCACAGACATTTCATGAAGTGTCCAACTAATTATTGTGAGAATTATTTGCTTCTTGGTCCCGGTAGAAGTATTCTCAGTGGATGTATGTAAGAGAAATAGCCTTATTTATATATTTTAAATCTATTTTCAATATAGATATGTATTTAATATTTATGAGTTAATTTGAGTAGAGGGAGGGTATTTGCTACGTTCGGCAAAACTTGGGCAATCTCTGTTAGGTGGAATCCAATCCATGCCAAGAATGACTGGCTAGAAGGGTTGGAAGAAGTTCAGATGAGATGTTAGGCTGATTGAAGCCCAAACTCTTTTATAGATAAGGGGGTAATAAAACATGTTCATGGGGCAGTGTGTTTATAGATATTTACTTGCCTAGCTCAAAGGGTTAGGAGTTATATAAGATGAAGAAGAGCTTAATGATTTTAAAGACAAAGCTGCATGTTACTATTCTGTTTAAAATTTAAGGAATGTAGGGGAATTTGTGAGGGTAAGTATATGTAATCCAGGAAGTTGCTTTTGAGTTAACTAATGGAGTATGCTTTGTGTAATGTATGGAGAAAAAGCATCAAGGATAAATTCATGATTTATAAGGCATAAATACTATATTAATGTTGCAGGTTTGAATTTTAAAGGCTTTAAATTTCATTTTGACACTTTAAAACATTTTTAGAAAAAAGGCAACATAAAAATAATAATGGTGACTTAAAAAACGGCATCGAGTGTATACTTTTGTCCCTGGGAGACTAATGAGAGGAGGTGAAAAGAAGATACTTATCTTCGTACTGTTTATTCATATATTTATGAATTCCCACTATGGGTCAGGAACTATTCAAGGAGATGAAGACATAGGAATGAACAAAACAGACAAGGCCTCCATACATCTTATATTTTTGTAGGGGAAACAGACAGTAAACAAATGGCAAGTCAACATGTAGTATGTCAGAGGGTGTTAGAAAATACTTGTGGAGAAAAATAGCAGACATTTCAGTTTTAGGTTGGTGGGTGAGTAGGGATTGTTACATTTTATATAAGGTGATCAGGGAAAACCTCAGGTCAGAGGTCTGAACACCTGTTAGGTGCCTCACAGATGAGGGCCCTGAAGGAGCTGAGAGCACAAGCCATATGCACATGTGGGAGAAGCCATTCCACACGAAGGGAAGTGAGTATGAAGACTTTAAAAAAAAGTTGATACATTTATATGTTGTAAGATGATTGTCATTTTAGGGTACAGTTAGGACCTCTATCACATTGCATAAGTTCTTTTCAGTGGTTGTAATAATTAAGTTCTAGTCTCTTAGCAACTTGGTGATTATAATACAATTCTTGTCCATATTCACTATATTGTGGACTAGATATCTAGGACTTATTTACTACTTGTTGCAAGTTTGTGCCCTTAAACAACATCTGTCCCATATCCCACCTTCCCTCTCCTGCTGACCACCATTTTACTCTCTGTTTCTAAGAGTTTGGCTTTTTTAGAATCCACATCTAAGCGATATCACATAGTATTTGTCTTTCTCTGTCTGACTTATCTTACTTAGCATAATGTTCTCAAGGTCCATCCACGGTGTCACTGGAGTATGAAGACTTTAAGTCAAGAAAAAACTTGGCCTGTTTTAGGAGCACATAGCTGTTTAAAAAAATTTGCTGGAGTGTTACATAAACTAGTGCACATGTATAAATAGTACCTAGGCATGCCGGCCTCTAGGTCTGTTGTTGAGTGTGCATTCTTCTTTATTAAGGCACCTGAGAAATGGGCTTTCATAGAGAAATTTTGTCCTAGTTCTATTTAGGGCTTTTTCTTTATTCATGGACCTAGTTCTTTGCTACACACTGATTTTCTTACCATAATACAGACTGTTTCTGAGTACTTAGTATGTGCTGAATATAGTGCTAAATTATGTACACACATATCTTAATGATTTTCTCAGTCTTTTTTTGCCAAGAAATCAAGATTTCTGTTTTTAAAATCTTTTTAAAAATTTAATTTGTATTTTATATTGGAGTATAGTTGATTTACAATGCTGTGTTAGTTTCAGGTGCATATCAAAGTGATTCATTTATACATATACCCGTTTTTTTCCAGATTCTTTTCCCACATAGGTTATTACAGAATATTGAGTAGAGTTCCCTGTGCTGTATACTAGGTCCTTGTGGATTATCTGTTTTATATATAGTAGTGTGTATATGTTAATCCCCAACTCCCAATCTATTCCTCCCCCCACCTTTCCCCTTTGGTAACCATAAGTTTATTCCTGAAGTCTGTGAATCTTTCTGTTTTGTAAATAAGTTCATTTGTATCATTTTTTAGATTCCACATATAAGTGATGTCATATGATATTTGTCTTTCTCTGACTTACTTCACTTAGTATGATAATCACTAGGTCCATCCATGTTGCTGCAAATGGCATTATTTCATTCTTTTTTATGGCTGAGGAATAGTCCATTGTATATATGTACCACATCTTCTTTATCCATTCCTCTGTTAGATTTTCTCAGTCTTGAAGGCTGAAAGTCATCGAGGTTAAGTTGTCCAATATCAAAGCCCGCGAGCGGCTGAAACAGAATTAGAACTTTGTTTCTCAACTGATGCCACATTGCAAACAAATTCACTGAAGCTCAGATTGAACTTGTAATTTTCTTGTATTTAGTATCATGTACAAACTGAAAAAGAGATCTCCTTGCCTACAGTTGTTAAAAATTTAGCTTTTACATAAACTCCATTAATTTCTGTAGGTGTATCTTTTCTAAATTATATTCTTTGGAAAACTATTCCAGAAGATTTAAAAATAATTTTTATATGAAAAATGGTCCCATGGCCAAATAATTTTTAGAAACACTAGTTTATATGAAGATAAATAAGCTATTTGAATGCAGAGCTTCTTAGTCTTTAAAATGCTAATGTGCATTGAACATGTGCAGGAAGCGAATGTTTTCAAATTATTTTATCGTGGAGGGGCTGTTGTGAAGCACCTAGTAATATCTCAATGAACTAATTTATATAGAGCACAGTTTTGGAAATGTTGCTTAACTATTTCGTTCCTGTGAGCTACTACCCAGGTGCATTCAATGCAACGGGTTTACGATGCTTCTGTGAGAATGCACTCTGGTTATTGCTTACAGCAAAATATTTTCTTTCCTGTGCTGTCCCAATTTGAAGGAACTCCTATAACTCGAATTCAGGTGGTCAAATATAATATACAGGGTGAGTGACATTTAGCTTTCCCTCCAATATTTAGAAATCCCTTAGTTTTGATGTGTAGGTTGTACTTACAAATATATCTATCTCTTTTATTCCTTCTTTCTCATTTTCAGTAGCTGGGAATAAAGAAGAGACAAAGATATGTCCATTTTCTTCTTCTTTGTTTTTGGCTGTTTAACTGTTTCTCATCTCTCTTTGTGCAGCTTGGTCTTTGCTACCTGATTCGAGAGTCATTCAAGTAGGACTCTCCTGGTCTCATAGGTAACATCACAGTTTACTTCGAGAACAAACACTTATATCTTTGGCTTGTAAATGAGCCTTCTGTTCATCGGTGGTACCTAGCTTGGGCTTTGGTGTAATTTAACAACAGAAGAGAGGAATGTACAGGAGACATTTCCAAAATGTACTACATCATTTTCTTGGGTTCCTACTCTCTGGGGATCCCAGTTAGCCTGGAAAGCCTTAGTTTCAAAAAACATTTTTTCACTCTGCAGAGTTTCTCCAGCCAAGGGGTCAGCAGAACCTAAGATGGTGCCCTGAATTACCGTTCGTTTATTTCCATTCTGTTACATGTTTTCTACAAGTTAAGAGTTCCTTGGGGCTAATACTATTTGTTAGAGCAAGTTGGCTCATTGTTTCTGGGCAGACTTCATTTTCCATTTCTCCAGGCTCTTCTTCAGGAAGCGTGACAGCTTCTGCCCGCCCTGGTTTTTCCTCTTGTGCTCCCGTGTCATGGTGTCCTGTGGTTGTGCGTTGTGTGCCACCTGAGAAGCGACACCTGGGCACAGCATACTGGGACCCTAGGGCCTGGGGAGATTTCCGCAGGTCCGTGTGCTTTCCCTTGCACGCATCTTCCGGGAATCAAACCCACAATGTATTACTGGTAGGAAACTTCTGTTCATCCTCCTCAAGAAATATATGCAAAAGCTGGCAGTCTCTTCTCTCCCTCACATTTTAAGAGTGATTCACGCTAAGGTGGTGAGGGCTGGATATGGTCACCACGGGCTGACACCTTTCTAGAAATGGTAACTGTTGGCAAGACCCCAGCAAGGTTTCGATGAAGCAGCCCCTTATTGGCAGGAACTTCAGGCAGCATGGATGTGGCCTCGGACTCGGTCAGCTGGTCCTGTTGGCAAAGCTCCCACCAGCAGCAGCTTTCAGCCGACTAGGTCATAGCCAAGTCCTCTCGGTGGTAGAGGGCGACAATGCTGAGAGTCACCACAATTCCTTCAGAAAAGTTCCTCCAAGTCCTGTGAAGTCATATTGGCAAAGCAAGTCTATGCTAGCCTACTCTCCTGTCCTACTCAGTTCCCTTTCATTCATAAAACTGTCCAGTTTTTGAGGTGGAAAAAAAAGAAGTCTCTAAGCTCAACTCCTTATTTAGTAGCTGTGAGACATGGGCCTCAGAGAAGTGTCCTGATTGCTGAGTGTTACGTAAGGAATCAGGGCTCAACCAAGACTGGGAGCCTTTTACCTGCCCCTCCCCCTGCAACTCCAACCAAGTCCAAGGCCATTTCTACCAGTTGCACTGCCTCAGAACGCCCTGAATGTGAGCCCTGCCGCATCAGTTAGGGTTCTTTGCAGTAAGCAAAGGAAAATGACTTTGACTAAGTCAAACAAGGGAGAAGACATAGCCTGGAGATATAATGGATTGCTTAGAGAATTAAACGAAGATTTGAAAAATCAGGCCTTAGGACAGACAAAACTTGAGAAGCTACAGGGACTTCAGCCTCAGAAATCTGAGGCCCAAACCTCTGGGTGCTGCTTTTGGACCCTGTGGGTGCCCTCTTGAGAGTGGAAATGTCTGGAGAGCATCTGATTAGCTGATCTGAGCTCCTGTACCCACCTCTACATGTGTGTTTGTATCTGAGAGAAAGAGAATTTGTATTTTTATTTTGTGAGGGCGAGGAGGGTGACTTACTGTGGTTGACAACCCCAGCAGAACCATATATACAATGGAATATTAGCCATAAAAAGGAATGAAATGGGGTCCTTTGTAGAGTGTGGATGGACCTAGAGACTGTCATACAGAGTGAAGTAAGTCAGAAAGAGAAAAATGAATATCGTATATTAATGCCTATATGTGGAATCTAGAAAAATGGTACAGATGAACTGGTTTGCAAGGCAGAAATAGAGACACAGATGTAGAGAACAAATGTATGGACACCAAGGGTGGAAAGCAGTGGGGGGTTGGTGGTGGGATGGACTGGGAGATTGAGATTGACAGATATACACTAATATGTATAAAATAGGTAACTAGTAAGAACATGCTGTATAGAAAAATAAAATAAAATTCAAAAAAATAGTATATTCAGTAACCCTAAGATAATGTTTTAATGCTAAATTTTTTGTCTTAGTAAGATTTAGAAAATCTAATAATAAAATTCTTTAAACAAATTGTTTTGGGAATTTCCGCCGCGTTTATGGTTGCATGGTACGTGGGTGTTGCTGTTTACGGACTGGAATGTAACAGGCACCAGAGGGTTCCTGCTCTGTCCCCTGGTCCTGGAACTTGCGACCAAGGTTGCATGTCCCCATATCCTTGTTGAGTGGAGAGAACTCAACCAAGCTTCATTGCTGCTAGCCCCAAAAGCATTTGATTTGTCTGTGAGAAGCTGAAAATCATCTTTTAGAAAGTTGCGCTTCGATTCTCTGCCCCCTACCCGCAAATCCCTTAATTACGCTGTAGAAGTTGGGGCTTTTTGAACATCTCTCTCACAGTCTGGTGCTGACTTAACTGCATAATGACTTTCTATTTCACTGGTATTCAAAGCTTTCCTGAATTTTGGAAGAGCAACCCATACCTTGGGCTAGGCCCAGGTCACTCCTCTCTCTCTCTCTCTTTCTCAAAGACTGTTATGTCCTCAGGAACCAAGAGAAGTGGTTTTCTCTTAAAACAGTGTCTCCACAAAATACCAAAGCAATGAATCTGCTGATTGCCAAAGCCAGATATGTCAGGAAAAAAGATGAGGGCAGTAATAAGCAAGTTTCTGCCGATTCTGCTCACATGTTTGCAGCTGGAGCGGCTAAGAAGAGATAACAGATGAATCCTCTGAGTAAAGAGCACATCTTGCCACCTGTGAAGAACATTATTCAAGTCCCGACAAAACCTTTGAATTCAGAAGAGTGGGATAAACTTAAGGAAGATTTCAAAGAAAAGGCTAACTTTGAAAATTGGATCATTTCACAGATGGTTAAATGCCATATTTCTGTAGATGTGGCCAAATCTGTGCTGGCATAGATAGCTGCAAAAAACAATGGTATTGTAGGCTATGATTTGCTGGTCAAGTATTTGTATCTCTGTGTTTTTCATAAGCAGACATTGAAATTATTGATGTCTATGAAATCATGAAAGCCAGATACAAGCGTTTAGAAGCTGGAGCGTACACTCTTCTCATCCAGGGATTAAACCATACAGACAGATGGAGAGAGGTCTTGCTGCTGTTAGAGGACATCAAACAAGTCATGATTCCTTAAAAAAAGAACTATAGTGACTGTATCCAGGGAGCCCTCTTTCATCAAGATTTAAGTGTAGTTTGGAATTTGTATCAAGAGTTGTTAGGTCATGATATTTTTCCTATGTTGGAAACATTAAAAGCCTTCTTTGATTTTGGAAAAGACATGAAAGATGATCGCATTCAAACAAACTACATGACATTCTGTTGTATCTAAGAAATAATCAGCTATATCCTGGGGAGTTATTGGCACACAGTATAAAAGCATGGTTTGAAAGTGTTCCTGGAGAACAATGGAAAGGACAGTTCACCACAGTCCAGCAAAGTCGTCAGTGTTTGGGCTGTGGAAAAACTGTAGAGTCTATTCACCTGAGTTCAGAAGAGTATGAATTTCTCAAGGAAAAAATCATGAGGGATGTGATAGATGGAGGTGACCAATGCAAAAAGACAGCACCTCAGGAACTTGAGATTTCAGAACTTTGTAAAATACTGTCCTCCTTTTGATATTGTCATTGATGAGCTCAGTGTTACCAAAATGTTTCCTAAAGCTCGTGAATCTCAAGTTCTCTTGGATGTGGTCTCTCAACTAGCCAAGCAGAATCTTCAAGTGCTGGTCCTGGGCTGGAAGCATATGTTAATGCAGAATTCCTGGTGGAGGAAGAATGATATGGAAAATGTGCAAAAGCAAGCCAGCTTTTTTTTTTTTTTGCTGACAACATCTCAGAGGATGTCGTTCCTTCTGTATGCCACACTGCACTCAGGGAACCACTGCAAGTTTATCACAAAAGATTTGATGCGGGACCACAAGGCCTGTGTTCCTGATGCCAAGACCCAACACCTGTTCTTTAAGTGGCAGCAAGGACATCAGCTAGCAATTGTTTGTAGGCATCCGGGATCAAAAATAACTTTTCAGCATATTCTCATCTTTGACACCATGGTGCAAACAACTGGAGACTCATGGCACATACCTTACAATGACGACCTGGTGGAAAGATATTCCTACGAAGTGCCAACCAAATGGCTCTGCCTTCACCAGAAGACATAGACTCGTACCCCCATGCTAAACTGTGTTTGGGTGTCCTCCTGGCTGGCATCAGAGCTCTTAAGTTGACGCTTGTTTAGAGTATTGCTTCTATCCTGTTTGTCCTGTTTGGTCCAGTTGGTTTGCATACCAATAAATTGATTTTTAATAAAAAAAAAATTTTGTGGGGAGGACTTCCCTGGTGGCACAGTGGCTAAGAATACACCTACCAATGCAGGGGACACAGATTCAAGCCCTAGTCTGGGAAGATCCTACATGCCATGAAAACGAAGTGCCTGTCTAAAGAAGAATTGGAGTGGGCTGCTTAGAAGATCCTCAGCTATTCTGAATTGCTCTCCTTTAAAGTATATCCCATAGAAGAGATAATACTGACCAACGCTATTAGACCTATCTGAAAATAGGCCATAATTTTTACCTTTTTTCCCTCTTTTTCTAAGACTATATGGAATATTTGAGGAGAAGATTGCCCTCTGCCAAGAGGAATATGAATGGCATGGTAGAGTATTATGTAGGTAACACATTCTATATTAAAGTCTTATATCCCTTTAAATATTTTATAAGGTTCAGTAAAGTGTATTCTTTTGGGAACTGAAACGTTATGAAGTACCTAGAAGCAATCCTGCTTGTCAGATCAGAGAGTTGAGCTTCAGCTTTTTGAATGCATTTAATTATCTGTGGAAGCATTTAAACACAGTGGACTTAGAAAATGATAACACGGAGACAAAATGTACATATTTTGATTTCTTCATTTTTTTATTGAGATAAAATTCACATAACATAAAATTCATCATTTTAACCATTGTAAAGTACACACTCCTGTGGTTTTTAATATATTCACACTATTGTGCAACTATTGCCACTAATCCTCAAACACTTCTACCACCCCCCAAAATAAGCTCTATTCCCAATGCTTCCCACCCCCATCCCCTGGCAACCACAAATTTACTTTCTGTCTCTATGGATTTGCCGAATCTGGACATTTCATATCAGCTGAATCATACAATATGTACCCTTTTGTGTCTGGCGTCTTTAACTTAATATAATATTTTCAAGATTTATCCAAGTTGTAGCATGTATCACTACTTCATTACTTTTAATGACTGAGCAATATTCTGTTGTATGTACATTTCATTTATTCATTCATCAGTTGACGAACATTTGAGTTGTTTCCACTTGTTGCTATTATGGTTAATATTGCTGTGAACATTCATGTACAAGTTTTTGTGTGGACATATGTTTTCAGTTCTCTTGGGTATATACCTAGGAGTAGAATTGCTGGGTCATATGGTAACTCTATCTTTAACTTCTGGAGGAAATGTCAAATTCCACAGTGGCCAAACCATTTTACATCCTCACCAGCAATGTATGAGGATGAGGTTCCAATTTCTCCATAATCTCCCCAACATTTATTTCTGTTTTATTTTATTTTAGTTAAATTATAGCCATCCTGGAGAATATCTCATTGTAGTTTCGATTTGCACTTCCCTAATAACTAACTAATGATGTTGAGTATATGCAAATGAAGCAACAAATATAATTGAACAGAAAACTCAAGCAGTGTATATAAATTAACATTATGATGCAAACATGTCAACATGCTGCAATTTCTAGTCTGTAACATTTATGTGTGTATCTCCTGTAGACCTCCAATTACATATATGAAGATAGTCTCATTAAAGCGGGCCTTAGTGTCTGGGATTTTCAGCTGACTGTGACACAGACCTGAGTGACTTTCTGAAAAGAGACGGATCTTTCAGGAATTGTTAGAAGCCATCTCAATACTGAACACAGGAAATGTCCCAGACGTAAAAAGTGGACTGGATGGATGACTGCATTCAATAACTCTTGATGCTCTCTTTATAGTTTTTCCCCTTCTTCTCTTCCTGACTGGGTGTCGGCTGTCACCTGACTTTTCTTTCTGTTCTGAGTGTAACTGTCCACTTTCAAATATGGGCCCTGAAGCTCTATTCTAACAATCTGTTGAAAAGTTGTTTAAAATAATAGCAAATAGAGGCCGAGTGGTTTCCTTGATAAGATTACATTAGGGCTTTAGAAGATGGATTATGCAATGACTGTTTTGACTGTTGAGTTATTTCTCCCTTTCTGTTACTAGTTTATTTTTGGAGACCTGACACCGGGTATTTCATTGCAAATATTCCAGTGAACTTAGTGTTTAAAAACACCTACTAGTGTGGACTTTTGACACCTCACGCTTTTATGAAGCAGGCTTTTTAGACTATAAACCAGGAGTATTTAACTAGGGAAATTTTCAGACAAGGCTAAGATGGTCTGATGTCCCAGCAAACATTTACTGTGGTGCTACCTAGATGATCTGATGTCTGTCTTGAGTTCCATGAGCCTTATGGTGTTAATTACCACTTTTAGCAGATGTTTGTTGACAGTTAATATACTCAGTTGTTACTTGTTCTTTTCAGAAGTAATTATAGATCCTGGTTGCACTCTTAAATTAACAGCACATACAAGAGCTATTCTCACCTTTTAACCACCTGCACCCCCCAGGCCCCCCTAAGATGGATCTGAGTTGTGATAAATGTTACTTTGGGGTTTAGGGTAATACATTTTCCTATCCATGCATATTTGTAACTACTACACTAAAATAGGATACAAACACTTTTATTTTTCCTTACTCAGGTGTAAACAAGTCACTTATGTAAGTACTACTGTTTATCTTGGTTGTTTTGTTCTACTGCCTCTTTGCTATGGATAGTCTGTGATGTCCATATAGTCAGTTTTGGGCAGGTTCATTTTCTTCTCTGAAGAAAAATGGTGCTAATGAATGATTTAAGAAAACTGTATTTAAGTAACATTATTTATAGTAAAGCTACTTTGTTTTATCCTACATCATGGTCAGGCTAATACTACCTGATATTTTGTTCCTACACTCCACCCCCTTATCCAGAAAACTACCAGCTCTTATTGTGATGATGGTGGAAAGAAATGATAATGATGCTTTGACTCATTAGTTCTTCATTTAATGAAGTCAGATAAAAATGGTAAGTAGCATAAATCATGTCTAAACAATTTAGAAAGTGTTATCTCCAAGGGAAATAAAGTCCTTTGGCAATAATTTACAAGTTGTGTGGAGAAGATGCTATGAATAACAGATTGGCACATGAAAATTTTATTTTCCAAAGGGTTACACCTCCTCCCAGATTTCTATGCATCTGTTTCTTTCTAAAGTTCACCTGATCACATGCACAGGTTTCAAAGTATGTATGATTACTAATCTCGTTTGATCTAGAGATTGCCAAACACAAGGATTGACGGACGTCTCAAAGATCGAAGGTCTGAACAAGGAGTGAGTATGACTTGGAAGAGACTTAGGAAATTATAAAGTCATGCAAAAATAGTGAACTTGAAGAATGGGTAAGAGGGAAAGCCATCGGATTGAAGAAATATTGTTACCATGCACAGAGAGAAAGAGAGAGAGAATTGCAAGAAGGGTGAGATGCAAAAGCATTATTGTGTGTGAGTAGACGTAGGTGAAAGATAAGGAGAGAAAACAAGTTTCTCTTACCTGAGTTGTCCGTCATTGGCCTAAACTGGTTCTTGGTGTTATTAATAGTGAAGGCTGACTTCTTAAGGAGTTTTTCCCCGCTGATATTTGACCGAAGTTTTTTTTTTTTTTTTTGATTTATCTTCCATTTGCATGGAAAATTCATATCATCTAGTTATGTTTTATTTATAAAAGCTTGAAATCTTTGGGAACAACATTTCCTTTAAAGAGTTTAGTTATTAATAAAAAGTAAATAATGAAACAAATTGTTGCTGTTTCTTAGACAGTTCGATAGCTTTTTCCAAGTTAAAAATGTGATCTAATATTGTAAAGCCAGTGTAAATACATGTACCAGACATCGGCAGGATCTTTGCTTTTACTGAAATGATATTGTGTGTAACATTGCCCTCTAAATCTACACCACTGATTGTAACTGCTAGAGCTAAGGGTGTCTATAAGGATTCATTAGAGTTTTAGGAAGGCAGTATATCACACTGGTAAAAGTATATACTTTGGCATCAGACAGCCTTCAGTTCAAATTCTGATTCAGTCATTCTCTATCTGTAACTTTGAGCACATTACTTAGTTTCCTTAAACCTTCATTGCCTACTTTGTAAAAAAAAAAAAAAAATATATATATATATATAAAATATATATATATGATGCTTGTAAAGCATACACAGTTCCCTCTGTATGGTGACTGTTCATAAGTGTTTGTATTATGATGACTATTATGATGACTATTATCATCCTTTGTCTTTCCTCCTCTGTTACTTAAAAATAATTAGTAATTCTCATCTTTCACTTTTCTCATCTGCTTCTCTTGACACCTCTTCTCATTCATATTTTCATCATTATTTTTAGAACATTTTTATTGGAGTTATAAAACATTTTCATTGGAATTATAAAACATTTTTATAATTGCTTTACAATGGTGTGTTAGTTTCTGCTTTATAACAAAGTGAATCAGTTATACATATACATATATCCCCGTATCTCTTCCCTCTTGCGTCTCCCTCCCACCCTCCGTATCCCACCCCTCTAGGTGGTCACAAAGCACTGAGCTGATCTCCCTGTGCTATGCGGCTGCTTCCCACTAGCTGTCTATTTTACATTTGGTAGTGTATATATGTCCATGCCACTCTCTCACTTTGTCCCAGCTTACCCTTCCCCCTCCCCGTGTCCTCAAGTCCATTCTCTAATAGGTCTGCATCTTTATTCCCGTATATCATTTAGCAGGACTTTGAATGAAATAGCTTTATCAATTTTAGAACCACAGGACTTTACTCTAGATGTCTGGCAAAGAAAGGGGAGCTGTTTCTATGGAAAATATCACCAAATTTCAGTCCCAACTGTTGTTTCAGTCACAGTGGCTGATATAAAATCAAAACTGAGACATGAAAAGAAGTAGAAAAATATTCATAATAAAAATAATGAGCACAGTCACAAAGATGTTGGAATTAGTAGTTTTTATACTGCATATATATTATGAATTAAGAATTTGCTAATTAAAGTGGACCTTTTAAAAATAATTAACCATATAAATATTATTTGGAAGCTGCTTACCTAAAAATTACATAAACAAAATATCTAAATGACAGGTCTAACTTTTAATAATAATATTGATAGTAATAATAATAATACTCAAAGACTAAGAAACAATAGTCTTTTTAGGAATAGCACTAGTTGTAATATAATTAATAATACAGTGATATAGAAGCGCAAGAAAATTGTATAGAATCTTGTAGGTATTTGTTGTAGCCAAAACATTAATTTAATATTTCGTGATAGTTTGTATATGAACATATATACATGAGTATTTTCTTCAGTATTTAAAGGGAAAGATTGCTTTCCACAGACCTGTATGAATCTGTGTATGCTTCATGTTCTGTTAAAAGCAAACACAACCATGAAGAAAATTTCGCTGTTTAAATCTCAAGACTGCTTGCTTGTTTGGTTGTTAAATTCCTTGCTATAATATAGACCAATTTAGTGTTTGCAACGTTCCAGGATAGTTTTCTGCAATGACTAGGATTTCTTAACAAATAGTAACCTGGAAAAAAATGTAGGAAATGTTATAGGAAGATGATAAGTGATAGTTTGATAAAGGCATTACAGGAAATGCTCCTGATTCCAGGAGGCAAGAGGGAATGACAGGGCCAGCTGGGGTGTGGTAAAGTAGCATCAGAAGTTCTGCCACTTTCTCTATGTATGATCTTGGGAAGGTCCACCTACCCTGGAGCCTCAATTTCCTTATGTGTAAAATGGGGATGATAATACCTGACCCCCAAAACTGTTATGATGATGGCATCAGATTGCATTTGTAAGTAATTTAATAACAGGGACAGGTACACACACTAGATTCAACCAATAAAGTGAAAATTAACCTTTCCACTGAAATGGGGTTATAAGAAGTTCTATTGTTTCCATCCTGATTTACTTAATCTCTCTATACAGATGAGCAGTCCTAAGTGAGCAGTTTACTTAAGGAAAACTTCCATGGAAAAGTCATTTCTCTGTAACGTCATCCATTAACATGAGGTTGCAGCTCTGGCTTTTCAATGAGGCTTTGCTATTGGTTTTATTGATTATTAGTACATGCTTTTTCCATATTAAAACCTATTTATTATTTTCCCAACATGTAATCTGTTTTGATAACTGAGGTGAATCACAAAATTTTTGAATAAGAAATGAGCTTCTACATTCAATTTCTTAAACAAACCAGGCATTCAGCACACAACTTTAATGAAGTTATTTGCCTAGAGGCAAATCAATAATTAATTTCCCCACTCAAAAGATATGACCTGGGTGTTTCCCTGAAAGCATGCCAATTAAAAATAGAAAAGCCAGACTATAAAAAGTATATATTTATTGACAAGTTGGAAGATGCTGTCAGGCTCTTTTATAAGCTCTCTGAAGATTATTGCTTTATTTGAAAAGAACTTTTAATGACCCTTGATCAGGATGCTGAAGTCTTAGCGTTATATTCCTACTTTGTAATACACACCCAGCTCACACTGATAATTCCCCCGTAGTTGTGGTGATTAGGGAGAATCACAACAGACGATTGATAAACTTGCTGTGAGATGACTATGGTGGAAAGAACGGCTCTGAATTATTCTAGTTAATTTAACCCCATACTTGAGAGAACCAGTGACACTGGTGGCTATGAAGTATTTGCTAATATAAAATGATAAGTTTTAGCGCATGTTCTTAACAAACCTGAAACTGAGTTGGGAGAGTGAGGAAAATTCGACTTGGATTCAATTTAATTTCCAAAACTATGAGTTTATCTGAAGTATTATGCTAACAATTATTTTCCATCTGCTCACTCTGTTCTGGCACCACTGGCCTCCTTTCTGTTCTTAAATAAGCCTCAGAGCCTTTGCACTTGCTCTGGCCTCTGCCTGGCCTGCTCTCCTCCCGTATATTTGCACTGGCCCCTTTCTTTACATCCTTCAAGACTTTGTTCAAGGTCATTTTCTCAGAGTTGCCTCCTCTGATCCCTATACTTAAAATTACACACCCCACTGCTCCCAATCTCCCTTAGTCTGCTCTGTTTCTTTCTAGAGCACCAATCTAATTATCTCCCGAAGCACTATGTATTTAGAAATACTTATTTGTTTATTGTTTTCTCCTCTCTCCCATCAAATGTAGACTCTAGGAAGCCAGGGAATTTTATTTGTTTTATCCAATGCTGTCTTTCCAGCACATGGAATATTGTCAGATACCTAATGAAAACTGAATAAACATTTGTTGAATAAATGGATAAATAAAGAGATAGATTCAATGTATTAGCTTGAGCACCTGGAAATGGCTCTAATTGATTATTTGGCTGCTTGCCTCAAACCTGGACTCATCAATGGAATGAGCCTGATGAAGTTAAAATACCAGAAATTAATTGGTACCCTTTTTTTTTCCGGCCTTGTGGTGTGGATTGTGGGAGTTCCCTGGCCAGGGATTGAACCCGGGCCACGGCAGTGAAAGCACCAAGTCCTAACCACTGGACCACCAGGGAACTCCCAATAAATTGGTACCTTGTAGAAAGATAAATCCAAAGAATTTAGGGAGATTTGATATTTTGCAACTTTGTTCCTTCAGGGGATAATAGAAAACACTTCTAGACATTAAGAAATTCATTGGTGAGGGGAGTGCAGCATTCGTGAAAAAGACTGCAGTGGTTAGCATCTCTAGGAGGGGATGATACCACCATGTACATTGGTAGCCTTGGTCAACTGAGGGCAAATTAGCAGCACTTAATAAGCCAAGGAAGGTGGTGTGGTTCTGTAATAATCACCAGGGTGAGATTGTTAATAATAAAGTTTGACACACAGAAGACTTTGGAAGTGGCTAACTGATCATGGGGGATTCTAGGACTGAAATTGATGATATCCTACTAAGGTCCTACTTAAAAAAATCTCTAGGTTTGGCAGTGTCCTGAGTGACTCACTACAATGGAAATTCACAGTCCCTCCCACACTTGTCTGACCTGAATCAGATCACAGACTCAGAGCTCCTTAAATGAAGGGAAAGATCTGTCTCAGTGAGGAAGAACCCTGCAGCAGTCTCAAGTATATCTTCCTTCGGGTTGTTTTCTAGCATTTTATAAAGTGTGTATTACTGGTGATGAACTTTCTTATTTGATCCATAGGTAGCAGACCAAAGTTGTGACTGACTTGATAGAGAAGGACTGACTGTCTCTCAGAGATAGCGATGGTGACTGAATGATGGTGGGTATGCACTTTTGGGGAGAAGAGGCACATGCTTTACTTTGGAACATAGATATTTTCTTTATGTCAGGTATGGACATGCTATTGCTGCTATTGCTATTGTTGCAATTATATGTATAGGAAGAAGGTTGTGTTTGGGTGGAAAAGTCCAAAGATTGGGTTATTGATGGTAGTTCATTACTACTGATGCCCTGTCAGCAACGACTCCTATCACGCTCCAGCCTGTGTTCTACATCAATCATTTTTGAGTCTCACTGCAACTCCTGTCTCTTGTTTATGAAATTTTTCCACTCTCTGAAGTCTACAGCATATAGTCAATACTACACAATTTAGTCCTTAATTATATACTGTCTTTTTCTTTTTTTTTTTAACGTCTTTATTGGAGTATAATTGCTTTACAATGGTATGTTAGTTTCTGCTTTACAACAAAATGAATCAGTTATATATATATACATATGTTCCCATATCTCTTCCCTCTTGCGTCTCCCTCCCTCCAACCCTCCCTCTCCCACCCCTCCAGGCTATCACAAAGCACGAAGCTGATCTCCCTGTGCTATGCGGCTGCTTCCCACTAGCTATTTCTCATTCCTTTCTTTTTCTCTTCTTCTTCTGGATCCCCTATAATTCGAATGTTGGTGCATTTAATGTTGTCCCAGAGGTCTCTGAGACTGTCCTCAGTTCTTTTCATTGTTTTTTCTTTATTCTGCTCTGCATTAGTTATTTCTACTATTTTATCTTCCAGGTAATTTATCCATTCTTCTGCCTCAGTTATTCTCTTGATTCCATCTAGAGTATTTTTAATTTCATTTATTGTGTTGTTCATCATTGTTTGTTTCATCTTTAGTTCTTCTAGGTCCTTGTTAAATGTTTCTTGCATTTTGTCTATTCTATTTCCAAGATTTTGGATCATCTTTACTATCATCATTCTGAATTCTTTTTCAGGTAGACTGCCTATTTCCTCTTCATTTGTTAGGTCTGGTGGGTTTTTATCTTGCTGCTTCATCTGCTGTGTGGTTTTCTGTCTTCACATTTTTCTTATCTTACTGTGTTTGGGGTCTCCTTTTTGCAGGCTGCAGGTTCTTAGTTCCCGTTGTGCTTGGTGTCTGTCCCCAGTGGCTAAAGTTGGTTCAGTGGGTTGTGTAGGCTTCCTGGTGGAGGGGACTAGTGCCTGTGTTCTGGTGGATGAGGCTGGATCTTGTCTTTCTGGTGGGCAGGTCCACGTCTGGTGGTGTGTTTTGGGGTGTCTGTGGACTTATTATGATTTTAGGCAGCCTCTCTGCTAATGGGTGGGGTTGTGTTCCTGTCTTGCTAGTTGTTTGGCATAGGGTGTCCAGCACTGTAGCCTGCTGGTCGTTGAGTTAAGCTGTGTGTGTAGGTGTTGAGATGGAGATCTCTGGGAGATTTTCGCTGTTTGATATTATGTGGAGTTGGGAGGTCTCTTGTGGACCAGTGTCCTGCAGTTGGCTCTCCTGCCTCAGAGGCACAGCACTGACTCCTGGCTGTAGCACCATGAGCCTTTCATCTACTCGGCTCAGAATAAAAGGGAGAAAAAGTAGAAAGAAAGAAAGAGGATAAAATAAAAAAGGAAGATAAAATAAAGTTATTAAAGTAAAACATAGTTATTAAGAAAATACTTTTTAGAAAAGAAAAAAAAAAACGGACGGACAGAAAACTCAGAATAAAAGGGAGAAAAAGTAGAAAGAAAGAATTAGTAGAAGAAGGAAGGAAGGAAGAAGGGAGGGAGGGGGTAAGGAAGGAAGGAAGGAAAAAAGAAAGAAGATAAAGTAAAATAAAGTAAGATAAAATATAAAGTTATTAAAGTAAAGAAATAATTATTAAGAGTAAAAAAAACAGAAAAACAAAAAAAAATGGACGGGTAGAGCCCTAGGACAAATGGTGGAAGCAAAGCTATACAGACAAAATCTCACACAGAAGCATACACAACCAGAAGTACTGTCTTTTTTTAACTAATTTTATATATAAGTGCTTATACCCTGCTTGATATATTATTTTATTAAAAAAGTTTTTTAGGTATATTATTTTAAAACGAGAATATCTTATATTCTCTTTTGTACCATGCTCAATAACCTCTGAACTGTTAATCTAATGGAAGTTCCATTTTCATAGGATATCTTTTTTTCTAATATTTCACACTCGTTTATAATTTAGACAAGCAAAGCCTCAACTGAGTCATAGCAACTCAGTCACAAAAGCTTAGTTATAACAAACCAAATAGATAAGTCTTGACACTCAAATTCTGAAAGTCTGGGAAAATTAAAATGCATCAGCCTTTCTGGAAAGAGATCCAAGTAACCCGTTCGTTATTTTATGAAAGCAACCAGCAGAGGGAGCAAAAGAGATAGTTTAAGTGTCCTTGTTTCTGCTTGCAGACCTTCCTGGATGGTTGCTCTCTAGAGCTAGGCTATGTTTTTAATATATATTCCCCGTCATCCCAAGGCAGAAATTCCTCTTTATAATTACCATGCACCTGTGAAGTCAGTTCTAAGAGATTCTACCTACAGGATTTCTTTCTACAATCTTTAGTCCCATGAAAACCTCTAAAGCTACTAGGTGAAAACTGAGGACTAAAATTTTAGACCTTCAGAACCCTAGGTAGCTTATGAACTACATCAAAGGGATTTTGAATGTGTAAAAAAAAGTAGCTTTCGAGCTATTACTTAGGATAAATGATAATAAATTTTTTCTATTATCTTTGTTGTCTAAAACTTTTGAAGAGACTTTCACACATACTCTACATTGGAGATTTTACTACATTCACAATAAAATTGTATTTTATATTTGATCAAGAAAATAAATAGAGAAGGTCCTTCTGAAAAGAATCTTTCAAATATATGTGTTTATGTATATATGTATACACATACAGTACCTATACTATACATAATGTGTCTACATTCCCATTTAAAATGTCTATCGAAACATTATAGGCCAAAAGAGCTTCTCATTACCCTGAGCATTTTGCTTTACCTAATTCTGTCAAGTATAATCATGAAGAAGGCCAAAGAGTTGTGTGCGGCTTACAACATCCCTTGCAAAATTTTAGGAATGTCATTTCTTGAATTCTTTGGATGAGCTGAATATGAGGGCTCCTTGGATGTATAAGGTCTAGTTTCCCAAACTGTTCCTTGAATTTAAGAAAGTTATATTAAAGTACAGCCTCAGGGGAAGTGAAGAAGCAAAAAAGAAGAAAAATCTGTGATAATGCAGAGCTAATGTGAGTTTAATGTAAATCATTTTATTCATCTGCTGAAGGATATCAGGAAAAGGAAGCATTTCATTTTTAAAGAGAAGATAATGATAAATAATGTCTGTGTAGTTTCTTTTGTGTTCGGGATGTATAAACTCTTATATCAACAAAATACAACACGAACTTGGGACTTTTCAGATATCCTGGCGTGCTGGACATCTTCATCATTTTAATAACTTTTTACTTTAGGTAGGATTATGTTAGATTTAGTTATTTGAGTTGATCTTCAAAAAACAAGTCAGAGATTCCCCTGACTGAGACTAATGAGATTATTTTTATGAGGGCGCAGATTGGATAAGTGTGTGTGCGTGCACCCACGTGTTTGTGTGACTGATCAACAACAGAAATAACTTTAATATTTGTTTCTTCAAGGAAGAAACAAACTTTCTTATTGCTGTGAAAGTCTTTTTTTTCCCCTGTTTTCTCTTTCTATCCTGTAGTGAATTAGTTTGTATTAGAATGTGGTCATTCCTTGTGCTGGAGGTATAAAATCACAGGGTAACCTGACCTCTATAGGGGATACCTTGTCTGTCTTCTGGCTGGGTAGCTGGGTTGTGCAACTCATGGAAAGAGCAACGTTAAGGCTTGAGAAGAACACTCCACAGAGAGTTTTGTAAGAACACCCAGAACAGAAACAAATAAACTAATGATGGCGTTCTTTTCATGAAAGACACTAATAAAGCAAAGTTTGAAAACTCACAGTCAAAAAGCATCTTTTACTTGAAAAGAATTTAAAGCCCTAGGGAGATTTAACTGCTTGGTACTTCTTGGTTAAGGTAGGTTAAAGAAGCTCATTGTTTTAAGTTTTTTGGTGGAGTTGGCACGGATAATATTTGAACTTGTTGAAGTGACGCAAAGATTGGGAGAAGGTACCAGAAAAAAGGTGGTCTGGTGTGGTTCAGTGAGTTGGCTTGGATTAGCAGTCCAGAGATGTCAGTTTTAGACCTAACTTTATCACCTAGTGATTGACCGTCCTTGGCCAGTTCAGCACATTTGTTTCCTTACCTGCTAAATCTCTTTCCTCTTCTTAGAGGATAACATGATCAGATGGAGGAACTTTGAAAATACCTATAAAAATATGAGCTATCTTTATAAAAATTACTTGTTATTAAAAATACTCAAGTAGATGAGCATTATGGCTTTTTAAAATGCTTTTTTTTTGTGTGTGTGTGGTATGCGGGCATCTCACTGTTGTGGCCTCTCCCGTTGCGGAGTACAGGCTCCAGACGCGCAGGCTCAGCAGCCACGGCTCGCGGGCCCAGCCACTCCGCGGCATGTGGGATCTTCCCGGACTGGGGCACGAACCCTTGTCGTCCTGCATCGGCAGGCGGACTCTCAACCACTGCGCCACCAGGGAAGCCCAAAAAATGCATTTTTATTATACTCTAGAATCTATAGTTTGAAAATAATAAAACTTGACTAAGACTATGCCAAAGTGCTCTGATCTTTGGGAATAAGATGGAAAAAATGCAGTATTCATTAGAACCTTTATAGTGGTTAGGGAGATGACCTTAAGAGGTTATCAAATTCATAACCTCGCACAATGGACCAAGTTTAAGCCAATTCAATTAAACGAGATTTTCCATTGTTTACCAAGACGACCACAGCCAGCCAGGACTCCATTCCAATACAAGCAGTTTCAATGTTATGCAGTCCTTTCTTATGTAATTCTTGATTCTCAGGCCAGACTCACGTGGGGATAAAAATAGAATATTATGATTGTTGCCAGTTGGTATTTCTCTGGCACTGTTCCTATTCCCTATGTGAGAACTCTAGACCACACTTATACGTCTACTAAATAGTTGTATGACATTCTTCAGATGTATGTCATCTACCATCAGCAAATTTATCCTTTTAACCACCCAGTGGCATCCTGTGTTCTACTTACTTTCTCTCTTACCCTGACTCCTTATTCTATGCTCACTGCCTTCTAGTATTAAAAACAGCAGCTTTATTGCCAATGCTGCCCTATGGGGATGATTCTAGAAGCAATAGCGTCTGTGCCCAGGCTGCCAGTGCCTATCGCTGAGTGTCTTGATGAATCTGTCACAGCATCAGCCACCAGTGTCTCCTACTATGGGGAGTGAGACTGGCCCTGGTGCTGCTGGTGCTTGAGTGATGAAAGTCTGTCTCAGCTGTTCTTGTTTTCACTTGTTTCTCAGTGGATGCTTCCACATTCTGGTACTTGGCCGTGAGCCTGCAAGCTCTGGGATGAGGGAAATAAGAGTGATTGACATCGAGGTGTCCCCCTAGTTATCTCTTCCCTTTGATTCTGGCACATCATTCGTGAACCAAACATGTGTGCTCAGTTCCTTTTCTCTGTAAGTTTTACCCAAGGAAGGGTTTTAATCTCCCATGTAATACTCCCTACTAGGCACCCCGTAGCACCCTGCTAGACACAGGTGAATATTGTTTAGGCTTAAACTGATATACTTACTGTAACCCAAATATCCCAATAAAATCTCTAGATCATGCCAACTTTGAGCCTTTTCCCTTAGTTTGATTCTTAGAGAAGACTCTCATGTTTATATTAGTACTTCATATGCTTATGGGTCATGGACAGCCCTCTCATCCATTATTGCTGCAAAAAATATCCATCTCAGTGTTTTTAAGTAAGGGTGTTGTTTTATAGACTTTTATCTTTGTGGTTGTAGGCTTGAAGGCTTCTTCAACGTATTCACAAAGTAGGACGCCTTATTCTAAAATGTAACCTCTCCCTTCCACAAGGTTTCTTTGTTCGTCGAGCCTAAAAGACGAGATGAAGCATTATTTATGGGGTCCTAACATAACCCCTGCTCTCCGTATGCCTAGTGTTATTGGATTCACATGAAGCATGCATGCCTTTTAAATGATGCATAAGAATGAAGTGTTATAGCAGGCTCCTGGTTTACCCTGGCTTGTAGTTTTCCGAGAGTTGCCAGAATTGGCCAAGGAACTCCTTTTTAAAAAGATGGAAAAAATTCCATGGAAGACAAACATAGATCACTTCAGAAGTCATTTTTCTCCCATTTCTCTTTGGCTCTTCAGTCCATAAATATCAAAGACCACTTTCAAAAGGTACACATACCATATTTATATTGGAATATAATAGCAGGGGTTCTGAGAACCATTCAGACATTTAACAAATGTCAGTTTGAAACAAATGATTTTATTCCTGGCTGGATAAAATATCCAGTAGACATCAAATTTGGAGGCATCTTTTAAAGGTGATATGTCAATTCATTAATATATGTCAGAAAGCAGATTGACATGTTTTGTCAATATATTTTAGTTTCCCTAATTTATCTTAGTATATTCTAAAGGGTCTTTCTTTCATAGAGGTCCCATGAGGTATTCCTGAAAAGAAGGGTTCCATGGTCAGTAAGTTTGGGAAAGGCTTCAAACCATAGTCTCAGAGGTCCTGCAGCAAAAATAAATTTGCTTAACTCATTTAACCCATCTAGTCCCAAACTAATTTTTTTTTTTTTTTTTGCCGTACACAGGCCTCTCACCGCTGTGGCCCCTCCCGTCGCGGAGCACGGGCTCCGGACG
Organism: Neophocaena asiaeorientalis asiaeorientalis; assembly: GCF_003031525.2. Lineage (NCBI taxonomy): Eukaryota > Metazoa > Chordata > Mammalia > Artiodactyla > Phocoenidae > Neophocaena > Neophocaena asiaeorientalis. The sequence goes on from NW_020174553.1 coordinate 2,962,287, forward strand.
CGCAGGCTCAGCGGCCATGGCTCACGGACCCAGCCGCTCTGCGGCATGTGGAATCCTCCCGGACCGGGGCAGGAACCCAATTTAACACCTTGTGGAACACAATTTGGTAATTATTGCTCTGTTCTTTTTTTTTAAAATAAAGATTTTTTTTTGATGTTGACCATTTTTAAAATCTTTACTGAATTTATTACAATATTGCTTCTGTTTTATGTTTTGCTTTTTTGGCTTCAAAGCATGTGGGATCTTAGCTCCCAGACCAGGGATCAAACCTGCATCCCCTGTATTGCAAGGCAAAGCCTTAACCACTGGACTGCCAGGGAAGTCCCTATTGCTCTGTTTTTTTTTTTTTTTTTGCCGTACACAGGCCTCTCACCGCTGTGGCCCCTCCCGTCGCGGAGCACGGGCTCCGGACGCGCAGGCTCAGCGGCCATGGCTCACGGACCCAGCCGCTCTGCGGCATGTGGAATCCTCCCGGACCGGGGCAGGAACCCACGTCCCCTGCATCGGCAGGCAGACCCCCAACCACTGCACCACCAGGGAAGCCCCCTATTGCTCTGTTTTAACCTCTCTGACTAACTCTTTGGACTGAATGGGTCATTTATTCCAATTTTCCCTTCCATACATGTTTCAGGTATTTCACTGGTTCTATTTAGTCAACAGGAGTCTTCACATGGCCTACACTTTTAACCTCATTCTACTCACATTTTCATATGTATTTTTCACACATCCTTCTTTGACAAAATAGAATTGGGTTTTCATCATAGGGTAAGACAAATGTAGAAATAATTTAAACTTGTGTTCTGTAGGTGAGGCTTAGGCATTCTCTTAGGATCAGGATGGTGCTGAGCCTGGTTGTCTCTTCTCTGGTAAAATATAAAATATGCGGGCTTCCCTGGTGGCGCAGTGGTTGAGAGTCCG